>NW_023340095.1:8279287-8366013 GCF_004916995.1 Morone saxatilis | reverse complement strand
TGAATCTGAGGTCTCTGTGGGAAAGAGAGAGAGACAGAGAGAGAGAGAGACACAGAGGGAGAAATCTGTAAGGGTACAAGACAGGTGACTTTGTGAGGATAATGGGACACTGACTTAATCTTTTCAGTTTTTCAGTTAACTTTTGTATTATGCAACTTATGGAACAACTATATTTAACCCATTTCAATTGAATAGATTGAGTGTTCTGCTATCTACTTTGTGCTATATTTTTTTATTTATTCTTTTAAATTGTTTGTTCTTTGCATGTTTATCTTGATATATAAAATAATAACATATTAAAACTTAGTATAATCACCACATTCCAACCTGTTTATTTGTGTGGGGCAAAATATATTTCTAGTCTCATGATATCACCCGTGCTATCACTGTAAGGTTTCCATAGAATCACATCCTCTTATTTATGGAATACAACAAAATCAATATGGTCCATGTGTGCTTTTAATGGCTTGATCTGCTTGTTGCAACTGAAGGGCAGAAGGGAAGTAAAACACAGTTGTTGGATATAGTAGGATGTTCTGTCTCGATGCCTTCTGTTCCACTGATGTGTTGTCAATGGCACATACTGTGTAGACAGAGAGAATGGGCTTTCATTTGAAAATAAAATCTTGTTATAAGCTTTTAATAAGAATTGTGGTGCCCTGATGCAACCTCTTCTGATAAGTAGTTCTCTTAACAATACACAGCTACAGTACAGAAGAACATAATTATGAGATAATAATCTGTACCTAATAATTATGCACCTTTCATTTGCAAACTATGTGTATCACATGTTGAGCATGTGTTCAAATCTCGTGAGAACATTCATAAAGTACTCTAGTCTGCATTCCCATTTGAAATGTTATAGTTGAACTGGGGTGTTTTTAGTGTTTTGACTATTACAAGTGATCACTGTTAGAGTTGCCACATACATTATATATTAAGGGTCTGTGTAACATTTAGTAGGATCTATTTGCAGAAATGGAATATAATATTCTAAGGTATGTTTTCATTAGTGTATAATCATCTGAAAATAAGAATTGTTTTTTAATTGTCTTTTGTTACCTTAAAACGAGCTTTTGTATGTCCTCTTACACGGTGGCCGCCATGTTGAACTGGTATGTTTCTATAGTAGCCTAGAATGGACAAATCAAACACTAGCTCTAGATAGGGCCTTTTACTATTTTGGTAAGCTTTGCAGCCACTATATTCCACTATCTACAATGTATTTGTAATGGACTTTTTGTGATCTATTGAAGCTGTCTCACTCTTTTCCCCCACCTAGCCACTGATTCTCTAAATAGCCTTTAATCAGCAAGCTTGCATGCCAACAGTCTGATCATGCTACTCCAGGACAGATTTATGGAGGAAATAATCATGTGTGCACTCCACATCACTGCTGCTGACAGCCTTCTGCAAATCCAAGCAATGACCGATCTTATATTAGTGGTTTCCCACAAACACACACTTCAAGGCCGAAGTTGATGTTTTTCTGCCTGTGCTTTCGGAGGCTTGGGATCATTGCAAGTCTCACAAAGAGTTTTATTCACCGTTAGTATGACTATTGTCAACACTGAGTTTCCAACTCACTGCTTTACTGCAACAATTAAAGCATTTGGTTCTTTCTTGGTGATTATATATATCATAACTGGATGTCTTGGCTCAGTTCAGCTGAGTGTTTGTCTTCTTGGCAAATGCAAGTAAGCTATGAGACTACTGATGCTGCTGGCGTTTTTTTCTCAGAACTTTGAGCTTAGCTGTGGTGCCTGTTTAGAAGAACAGGCAAGAAAACGGTCAAACACAGTTCATTATACGCATTAATTTGTTGAGGGGTTTTTATTACCTCCCACAGATCTGCTTCTGGGCGATGTCATGGTGCCTGCTGGTATGGCTGCCAAGCTAAGCTCTTACAGTGCTGCTATCTATCCATGCTGAGTCTGTTGATCGTTTCTTTTTTGGTAACATATTGAGGAGTTTCATCCTATTGGTTACAACCTTAGTAAATTCTGATTATTAATGTCAACCCTTGGTTAGTTTTGAGGTAATAATGTTTTTCCTAATGTTGTTGGCATTGTTTTGGTGAGCTTGCCTTAGCTTGGTAAAGTGAGGTTACTCTTGGACAGAATACTATTTGTGTATTGGCTTTAAATACTTAATCTTGGCATATCCCTTGTTCAATTGGCAAGGCAAATACAACATGTTTTTTAGTTAATCATATTCATATCACATTTCATCCGCACACTTCACATCAGCATTAAAGAAACAGTGAGTTTTATGACAGCTTGTGCTGCTGTTAGAGTTCACATATCATAAATTAGGCCCAACCAGCTGAGCTCTTGTTTAGCTACTCTGGATTAGCTGCTGGACTATGAATTGAACTTGAATTTCCGTCGGGATAAATAAAGTATCTATCTATAATCGGACTCAATGAACTTGGCCATCTGCTGTTTTTCAATTTTGCTTTTCACAGAGGATTTTTTCTGCTCCAAGCCAAGACTTTTGAGCTTGTAATATGATAAAGTTAATGATTTATCTGCTGCAGAGCCGGTGTGTCATGTGCATTATGCTGCTCATCAGGTCGATGTATTCTCTTCAGTTCATAGTAAATTTCCCTTGATGATTGGTAGTGCATTATTAGGAATAGGCTGGTGGTCAGTTCCTGGTCCAAGCATTTTGCAAAATAATTGAAATAATTTAGGGTTCAGTTTAACATGGGGCCAAGAAAAACCGAGAATCAATCCTAACCCCTAACCCTAACTCTAAGCCTACACCTGATGGACAATGTGCTCTACTTTCTGAGCAACAGCAGCCTCAAAGTGGACATACAGGTTGTCCATTCTTACAAATAGCTGAGTATTTACTCAAAGGTGGCCTGGATTGACAACATGAATACAAGAACAGTGTTGCTCTGTCTACTGAGGAAGCTAAGGCAGTATGTAAGGCAGCCCTAAATTCACTGAACACTCTGTAGTGGAATTATTTTTCTCCTATATTGTGGTCAGCAGGGGCAGTGGCATCTTGACTGACTACAGACAAAAACATAAACTTAGAGGGAGGTCAGCTTTTCCTGGGGTGCTCTTTGGTTTCTCTAAAGCAGTGGTTCTCAAACTGTGGGACATCGAGCCAATGCAGGTGGCCGTGGACAACCAGGAGAACAATATGGACCGAAACAAAGCTAAATAAATAGGAGTTTTCTGATCCTATTACACTCACCTTTATTTCACTAAAATTCAACTTGAATCCTTTTTTATTAGTTAATCATTACCAAAAAGTGTGGGGTGTGAGGCATGAACCTTTTTTCTGCTTTTGAAGAGGGGTATGCTAGAAAAAGTTTGAGAACCATTGCCCTATAGTATGTGGGGTTGAAAGACTGATGACCAAACTTTCCATTATGTGCAACACATTCCACCCACTCTGTACGACCATAAGTGCTTTTGGCAGCTCCTTCTGTGCCAGCATGCTCCACCTACAGCATATAAAAGAGGCACCTCCTCCCTGCTGTGGCTCTACAAAGACCGCTACCCTCAGTGGACCACAACAGAACCTCAACTAGACCAACTATAACATTCAGGTGTTTTTAACTGAATTGTTCTCTGGCTCACTGAGCATTATCGTTGCTGTTAACTGAACACAGTTTAGCTGCTTTTCAACAATATAATTGTTTACTTATTACCTCATTCAGGTGCAGTTTTGAGGTTTTACAGTAAGCAAGTAAAACTGTTGAATCACTCGGTGTCTTAATTTCTGACTTATTTAATATGCTCTACTATCTAATGTATTTATCATTGCCTATTTAATTTTCTTTTCTTTTAATGTGTATATTACTCCCAGTTTTCAGTGCTTTTATGCAGTTGCTGGTTAATTTCCATATATATCTACAGAAAATGTAATCCAAGCATGATGTCCCTCTGTTGATAGCCAACAACCGCCCATAGCAAGTCCATAGAACGACTGAATCAAAAATATCAGAAAAAGATAAAGGAGTACAAATGTTAGATTTCTGGTTTTTATCAGAGTGCACCCAGGTGCTAAACTCATTTCTCTCCTTCATTAGAACGAAAGACTTTTGGAGCCAGCTGCTGATGGAGTTACCTAAAGCCAATGAGGTGTAATTAACGCAGAGCAGTGCTTGGGCATGTGTTATTGCCCCCCTGTAGGCCCAGCCCAAAAAGCGAAGTGTCTTCTTGCATTACAAACCATGCATATTGTTAAAGCAGTCTTGAGTGCGGCCACCCAGAAAGGCTACATTTTGAAGCCTCTCTATCTTTACTCAAAGCCTCTAGCCACTCGAATGGTCCCTTGCATTTACTTCAAGGTTAATCATAGTTTCTATCTGGTAATTAGAAAAACAAATTGTATTAAATGGCTGAGTGAACATTAAATACATTCTATCATTTCATAACTGGGATGACTGTTTTTAACGACACAATTGTTGCACATTTTTTGTTAGCTTTGCAATGTAATAAAACATGAATACAACCACCAAGCTTTAGATGTTACTCTGCAGTAATTCAATAAAATACCTTTAACGTGTTTATTTAAATTGACTGTATAGTAATTATATCTGACATTGCATTAACATTTTAACATCTACCAATTTATTTTTCTCTTTACATTTTAATTGTGTACCATCTAGCTGTTTAAGAATTTGTTTGTAATAGTAAACCATAAGAAAATAGAGATAAAATCATAGCAACACTAGAGACAAACAGACAGACAATATAATTAGCATGTAACAGGATGAAACGTGAGACAAAAGGGCAAAGGTGTTAATTGTGTTGTGACTTTGTGTTAAAATGCACAAATTGCTCATATACAGTCCTTATTTAAACTGTGTAAGATATGTATTGGCTCTGATATGATAACAGAGCTCATTCACAATTGTTTGTGTAAGTATATGAAAAAGATCTTTGACCATAGCTATTATTAAAAGCTGGTGCAGGGTTAAGTGCTTGTGAAATGTCTCATCTAATGCATTCCTGTCTTGTTGAGCTGTGTCTGGGTAATAGATTACAAACTAAATGAGAAAAGGAGATTATTTCAGAGCTGGAAATAGAGCTTGATGGTCAAATAATTTGTGTAATAATGTAAAGTCACACCATTGCCCTACGGTGGAGCCAACACAGCTGTGGGTCCAAGGAAGATGCTGGGCGTAAATCTTGTGAGGCCTTAGGTTAATTGTGGTCCTTGGTAGTGAGAGCCCTGATTGGAAGACAGTAGAAGAGAGAGAGAGTATGATATGCAAACCAACAACTCTGTTGTAGAAGATTAAAATCAATTTTAGAGCAGTAATAGTCGTGTCTCTCGAGACCATGTGTATGTGTTTGTGTGATACTGATAATACGGAAAAATTACACCTGTTATATAATTGAGATTATATAATATATATATGTTTTAGAGGTTGGGTCAGTCATTCTGGAGAAAGCTGATTATTGAATCTTATTCCCAGGGCTTCAAATACTGACATTGTGGGTTGCCTGTGTTGCTGATTTTGTTGTTGTGATTCAGGTTTTCTAATTTGTTTTGTTTTTTTCCATCTGCCGGTTTGTTGGCACAGTGTGTTGGTTATTAGCACACATTTTGTTGTTAAATGTTTTGGCCTTGTGGCTGTATTTAATCTTATATTTTCTCATCTAAATCATTTACACCATCTCAGATTTCAATTTTCAGCAAAAACAAATGTTCTTTTTGCAGTAGTATTGTATGTCTTTTCTGAAAAGCACAAATGTGTCTAACTGATACAGGCAGTCCTCCTAATGGCTGCATAATTTGTTGGCACATGTTAACCTTATCATCTCATGAGTATATTTGAGAGGTCATCATCACATGGGAATAACTCCTGCTATGTTTTTCAGAGGAGCCATTGTTTTCTAACTCATCCATGGGCCTGCTGACAGTAATAGAGCGGTTTATTTGTAGTTGTAGACACACAATGACGGTTAAAGAGATTTATAGAACAGAATGCTCCTCTTTAAGGCTTTCTGTCCCATTTTCCCTCTGTCTACGATAAAATGCCATCCCTGCAGAAGGTTCCTGTTGGCATTTTTTGTATGTGTGTTTATTTGTGTATGGGTGTGTGTATGTTTTCTTTGTATACATGCATTGGTCATTGTGTAGGCACTTCAGTATGTATCTATGTGTTTCTGTGTGCATTGGGTTCTCATCAAGTTCTCATCATCACACCATCAGCAGGTGTCTTCTTTTGGATGGAAGCCATAACTATTGTCTCATACAGCAAATGAGAGAGTTTAACAATAATGCAATTTACTTTCCATTCCTTTTTTTCTTCATGAAAAACAGGACTTACATTTTGTGATCATTAACTATTGCCTCTTAACCGTAAATGAAGATGGCTTTAATTGAATGAATGAAGATGGAAAAAGGGGACACTCTTGGCATCTAATAGGATTTGCAGCATATATACATGGTTGCATGTTATCCATTATTTGATAATTTGTCAATACATGCAGCCTACAGTATTTGGCTCAAACAAACACACTATGAGTCCAGTAAAAGTCTAATTCAATGGTATATTGTATGTGCAGAAAAAGTAGTGTCTTGTGTCAGGGAAATGTATTGTAATGTCCCCTTTACTGTGAAAACTAAATCAGGACAGCCTGACCGGTTTCTTTTCAACAACATAACAGTTACTTTAGTAACCTCGTTTAGATACAGAGCACACAGCCTTTCCGAGCATATGCTCATTCACGCCGACTTCCCTCTCACAATCTCCAGACAAATTAATTTCTCCGAGTTGCCTTCAGCTGCAGGTCTGGCCATTGCACAGCTGTTGCAACCAACTGCAGCACTTTAAAATTCTCTCAACACTATGAATCATTCAGTTTGGCAAAATATCCAGGACTTCTAGATTCACTGTAGATGATGAAGTACTTAATCATCCTTTACCCCCATTAATGAAATACAGAGCAGAATGCATTATTTAAATAAAATCTAAGCAAAACTATACATTTCTGTCACTGCAGGCTAAATCTAAACTAATGATCATATCATTGTTCTTCTCTCCCCTACCCAACTTCTGGCTTGTCATGCACTGCTAATATGGACATCCACGCAGGCTCAGGTCAGTGCTGTTCATTCTGTACATATACTATGCTGTAGCTAATGAAGACAAAATGCATGCCAGATCTGTCCGAGTCACATACTCCTGTGACCCTTTTGGTCTTTTGGTCGAGAGAAAAGAACAATAGTTTAATTGGAGAGAGTGCTACATTGATAGAAACAATTTATGTGAAGTGCATCTGGATGATATTCCATCTGCTTTTTAACTAGAGGGACTCAGATTGACATTTTCTAAAGAACGTTAGGAGTTCATTAAATTGTCGGTAAAACTTTTGAGAGTGTGCTCAAAGAAATTGAGCTGGGTAATTCTTGTATTGCTTATCTAAAAAAGATTTTTGATTTTAGAAGTGTCTAAACGAGAACAAAAGAGCAGAGGATAGAGATTGCCAATAACATTAAACCAAAATCCGGTCTGTACCAGCTGATTCTAACTGAAAACCTATTCCACTTCCCTCTACGATGAGAGCTCCTTGTATGTGACCTAAGATGTACTTGGGAGTAAATCCTGTATTTTTCTCCGTGGGTGTATCATAGTACAACAGCTTTAACCTGCCAACAAAAGATTTAATATCTGACACCTTATGTGTTGTGGCACCCTTGGTAAGTGCTATGGTCACATGATTTCTCACTGAACAAATGGTGTTAGTGCTCAATAAATAGTGTATATATTGGGGAAAGTGACTAGAGAGTCATTTTTCCGGTGATGAAAATTAGCTGTTAAGCTTGAATTGTGTTTCTACAGTAGTAGTGGAAAAGTGGGAGCAGAGCAGTTGCCAGTTTACCCAGCAGGGGCATCTGCAGGGACAGATGGGAGATGATGAGGGTGTGTAATAGGCATCTGTGTGGCCCATAGGGGAGGGAATACTCCACACTCATTCCCTCTCTCTAGTCTGCACACACACACACACTTACAGACACCCATTACAGCTTGTCATAGCTTTTTCCACAAATTGTCCTCCAGAGTATACCTTTTACTGCGGCAGACTGTTACATAGATTGAGAGTAAACATGTGTTTACAGGAGCATTGCGCTGGCTGTTCCCTTGGTTATACAGACATGCCAGAGTCACTGGTTGAGTGGGGAGAAGTGAATAAGCCCAACATCCAGCCAATTACATCCTCATCTGAAGTGCCTATTGCCATGGTCATTGTCTTTTTGCATACCCCATGCTGTTCTCTCCATACGCATACACTGATTTCTGTTTGAAGAAGAACAATACTTTCTTGTCCTTTTCTGCAGTGATAGTATAAGTGCCCATTAGTTAGTTCAGAGCCCGTCTGTGATGCACTTTCTGTGTGAGTGTTGAACATTGCTTTTATTATATATTACTCACAATCTCTTCTATACTTTCAATTATGCTTTCTAGCCTGTCATACACTGAATGTAGGAAATATAAGGAATATCAGGATATTCAATTCCAGCATCTTTGGCATCACTAAATAATTATTTCCTTAATTGGGAGTAGTCTTCAAAACATCCAAGGGTTGCAATATACACATCCATAACTGCACAAGTACTTGATGTTAAATCATGAATACAAAAAGAAGAGAATATGAGCACATGTCTTCTTCTTGTCATAAAAAAACAGCATGTTCACTTGAAAAGCTTCTAGATTAAGGCAAGAAGTTATACCAAAAAGCACAACATATTCTTTTTTGGTTATTAAATTTACCAAAGGAGAACCCATAAGGAATACTCTCTTTTAACTCCAATTTCCCCTAATATCTTCTATATTCCCTACAAGTGTATGCACCAACTCTATGTAGCATGCTTGTGTGTACTGATTTGTATGCCTGTCTATTTTTTCAGGTAACACACTCAGCTTTTTTCTATAATTCCTCATGTGTGTCCTTTTCCTTGTGTGTGTCTGTTCATGCGTGTTTGCACATGCACGCGTGCAGGTGTACCAGGCTGTGCGGTGCCACAGTGAATGCAGCCAATACGAGTGGAGGATCGAGCCCTGGTCCATTTGTACCATCAACACTGTGGACGACCTGCCAGCCTGCGGAGAGGGAGTCCAAAGCCGCAAGATCAGGTCAGTGAGCGGGTTAGACTTGGCAGACTGCTAACCTGGCACTGAAACACACACCGGGAGGAGTAGACTGGCAATGGTCCTGTAGTTGGCACTCACACTGGTCCGGACACTGGCAATGCCAGGGGAAAACAAACAGTCAAAACACACTACTGCTCCTAATGAGTGTTGTTTGATTTTTTGCAGTGCCTTTTTAGTGGTACTTAAAATAGCCACAGAGGAAAGCAGTGAAGTGTTGACTTTTTGCACGCACAATCAGAAGTGGGAAATGCCTAATTCGACAACTGGGTTGTTGTGTCAGATGCAACTGAATTGGACTTGTTTAGTCTAAGCCTAAATCTTTAAGTGCAAGTCACAACCACTGATCTAAAACTGGTCCCAGTAAACCACTTTCTGTGTCTTAAAAATCAACTTATTCTCCCCATTTCAGTAATTTGAATATATTCTGTATATCTCAGCATTTCATTAATTTTATGTGAAGAAGCTAAATGAAAATTAGATTAATATTCAAGATATAATCTCAAAAAACATCTCACAGAATAAGGGCACAGTTAAGACCTGAACATAAGGCATATACACAGTCTTCACTGTCTGCTTAACAGCCTCGTTCTGCATTAGTAAAGTAGTACAATTAAAGAGCTAATACAATATGGCCAAATTGTACAGTTTATCAGTTGATTATTAAGCACTGAATACAATGTGAAATAGCTATAAAATAAGCCACTTAGTCAGGGGAGTTTATTCAATGATAGAAAAGAGGTCTTTTAAGGAAAAAAAGTTGTGAAAACAGTACATACAATTAAATTGAACCAATGTTTTATTTTTATACAGCTAAATCTTTGGAGAAAGCAGACACAAGACACATCGTAGAGACCCTGTATAACTAAACGAGCTGCCAAATCTAACAAAAAAAGATTGTAATCTTTTTTAAGTCAGAAACTTAGAAATGTGTTAGGGGTGCCCCAGAGACTAGTTATACAGCTGCATCTGCTGCTCTGCTAGGTGTGTGAAGAAGGGAACAAGTGGGGAAACCAGCAGTGTGGAGGACAGTCTGTGTGATCAGGAGGAAATGCCACCCAGAGCCCAGGTCTGCTTTCTGGCCTGCCCCAACGACTGTGTCACGACACCCTGGGGACCGTGGAGCAACTGCCCTCTGGTAAGGAGCAATACCTAAGTAACTGCTGTCTTGGTTGGTTGACAGGTTGTGTGCTAAGTCAGATCATTTACACCATTGAAAGACCAAATGAAAATGTCCATAATCATCAGCATATAAGTGAACATTTCAAATAAAGCTACTGTAGAGGGTAGAGGGGTAAAGGTCCAGGCATGGCATTAACATTAAAGAATATAGAAGAAAGTCATTTCAAAATTGACAAAACATTTCTAACATTTGTAGCCAATAATATACATTTGTATGTGTTTATTTAGAAAACTGTCTGAAACTGTAATTACATACAGTTTATTATTAACATATTTACAGTTTTACTCAAATATAAAATTGTCTAAGTAGAATGGTTTTAATTTAAAATATGCTAAAACAGGCATTCTGTCCCTTTTCCTGCTTTTCAAATCATATTTATATCCCATAAAATGAATGTCTTTTGTCTGCTGGTCGGAAGAGAGCAAATTCCAAATGTCATAGTTTGGTTAATTTGTGACTTACATTTCTAATGATTTTTGACTGATCTTAGACTTGGACCCCACTTTCTAGATTACATTACTTGGAAAACAGATTTATTATTAAAATGATCAACAGCTGCAGTACTATTAAAATATTCTACAATACGGAGATATTTTGTTGTTAATGAGACAAAGTGATGAGTTTTGAAATTCGACTTCGTAAATATAAAGATTAAAAACAACATATTCACATTCTAATCACACATCAGGGAAGTGTTAGTAATAATTAGTAATCAAAGCTCATGATCTATGAAGCTCTTGCAGCTGTTTTATAACCATGTGTGGTTTGAAATCACATTCTGACACTAAATTTTTGGGTACTGCAAATTAAATTGAGTCTATGTGGTTGCATTTTCCAGTGAAGATTGGCCCTCAGACTAAAACTATGTAGCATATGTTCCCTAGGCTACTGGTCATGCGGTCAGTAGACTGTGGTAGCCGTGTTTTAGGTTTCATGTCAAACAGTTCCATGGACTGGAACATTGGACTCAGAGAGAGAACAGGGTGGGGAAAAGAAATATAGAGATTTCTGAATTAGTCTGAGTTTTCTCAACAGACATTTTGTCTATTTCAGTCTTTCAGTCTGCAAGCTTTGGCAGCACTCTTAACATCAGTAAAATGCAGCCATTGTGCATTTGTTGATATAATAATGCTAAAATTGTTCAGTGGTTAAACTATAATATAGACCTGTTATGGAGGATTCAACATTTAAATCAAACATTTAACACTTGTGTGGAGATGATGGTTTTTGTTTGTTCATCCAACCAAATAAGCAGGGCTTATTAATAGAGAGTCCAGTATGATTTAGACTAACTTAGTATAGCTGCATCAATTGATTTTTAAACACTAGGAAGCAGAGAAACTATTATGATTAAAACAAATAAAAAATAGAGCTATCCACCTGAAATGATTCTACTCACTGTGGCCTACATAAATATGTAGGCCATAGTAACTACAAATTTCCACTGTGGTCAAAGGTTTCGAACCGTTCTCGCACAATTCAACAATTTCTTTAATCTAAACCTTGCAAAACTTCACTACAAAATCTCTACAAAAAGCCCAGTCCCTGAATCATTATTGACACTGCATCTCTATTTTCCTCTCAGACAAGCATGTCTCATCCTTACCTGTCTTGACGTCTGGGACAGTGTGCTCCGAGACACTGATGAGAGATGGAAATCCTGACTGAATTTTTCTTTGCAAATGGATGGTGTTAGTGAAAACAGCAATGCTTAGTGTAAAATATGCTGGTCCACTGTAATTGGAGATAGTTTTATAGCCATGGGCCATTCCTGTACTCAGCTGGAATGAGGATGCTGTGCAGTGTGTATGCAGGATTGTGATGAAAACAGTTGTTGTTGTGGGGTCCAAGGGTGGCAAAGTGATAAAGGAAAGCATCCTCGTTAATAACACTGTGATGGTTCTCCACACTGTCCTCATATATTCACAATGGCATGATGGCCAATGATGTTCTTTCCATATAGCCTTGTTATAGCTAAGTTAAAGCCAACTTTGTCAATAAAAATGCAATTATGGGGGATTGTATTTAGCTCTAAGACCCTCTGAAACAGGTACAAATGACAGTATCAAGAATAAACCCAGAGCAGTCTTTATGGCAAACCACAAACAGTGCATTAAAGTTTTGTGTTCACATTATGGTCATAGAATGTCCTCAACCAACAGCGTAAAAGTGCACTTGCACACAAGCAGACTCTCTCTTAGGTTAATTGAAATGAGGCCTTGGTAACATTATTTTTGCAAATCTGGCCACCAAAAGTTATTCATTTGTGCAATTCACTGGCTTCAGGATTGTGTCTTAGATTTCAAACCGAACTGAAATGAAGAGAAAACAAATGGCTGACCTTGACCTGGAGTCAACCCACTGCGCGCTTTGGTAAATATTGGGCATTATTTGTGAACAACAGTGACTTGTATACGGATTTTATACTGGACAAATTCTTAAGAACAAACACTCACACACTTTGCTTTGCCAAACACTATGTTCATATTTAAGAACACCTCTATTCATAAGCTGTTTCCTCAAGCATAGCTTGGGGTGGATTATAGATAGATAGATAGATACGGATATCACTTTACTTGATCCGCCAAAGCTGGGAAATTTACAGTGCTAGCAGCAGCATTAGCACACCACCGTAAGCAACAGTAACATAAATAACAAACATATATATAAAAAAGCAATATAGAAAATGCAAAATAAAAAATTTATGAAAATGTATAAAATGTATAAATAAGCTGTATAATTGTAGAGCAGGTAAAAATAAAAATGTAAGGTGAATATAAGCTGAATGTGAAATGGATGAGGGCACAAGACAAACAAGAAGACCAATGCGTTCACTTATCTATATGATGTTTCTGAAAAGCTACTTGATTTTGAGTTTTTTTGGGGGTTAGTATTGCTAACTTCCCATTTTGTTTATTTTGCATACCCTGTTACTACTTGTTTTAATGCTGTTTGCAAGGTCTTTTGCAGTTTTTATGTCAGTCTATACACACAAACCAGTGTGAAAAGTGAAAGTGAAATATAAGGCAGTATGTGCAATAGATATTCAAAATGTTACTGTGCTTTCAAGCTAAGTTTTTCAGCACTTATGGTAACCATATGGTAACTCAGCTTGCAAATAGACCTAATTAAATGATTTTGTGAACTTAATAAGTTTTATTGGTCTAGTTATTTTACAGTAGTTAAGGTGGTGTGAAAATGGTTCTGGTTCTAATCTATCAACAACCAGATGCAAAATTGAGCCTGCAGATTGCAGAGCCTTATGTTTAATATAGCATACAAATGCATGTGCATGGTTGTGTGACAGTTGGTGTGAACACATTGAGGGTACAATGGCTGTAGCTGAGTCATGAGCCTCACACGGAGGTCCCTCATTAGGAGGTGACATTGATTGAGGTGCAAGTCCTGATACATCGAGAGCAGAGGGACAAATGCAGCTCAGTGCAAAGACCTTCATCAGTACGATCTTTCTTCATCCCTCAGAGAGCGGCTGACAGTTTTTCCACACATTTTCACACATCCTTTGGTCCTCTGTTCACAGATTTACATTCCCATGTAGTGTGACTTGAGTGATTTGCAACTTCTTATCATGCTACTGTCCCATGGCAGACATTTGGTAAATGTTGTACATTGTAAGTTTTCATAATTGCTCTCTCATCTTCATCTGCCTTCAACTATACCGCATAAAAGTCGATGTGACAGTAAATTCTGGTTTTCCCTATTTTACCCACTTTGCACTATTATTCAGACATTCAGCCTGAAAATGTTGTATTAATAGCACACTGAAGGCAGCAGTTACTGTATGTGTCAAATAATTTTGAATTCTATTCAAACAAGTGTGCTAGTTCTTTCCAAGGCCTCGGGAGGGGGGATATAAAAGGATGTTATAAATACAGATTTAGATTTAGATTTGTATCAGATAATTTGCATTACCTATACTGTAAAAGCTCAGCCTGTTCGCCAAGTTTTAACACATTGTTACACCGAAACCATCGTACTGATTCGGAGATACTTTCTTATTTTTTTGTATTTTCAAGTGCAGAAATGGATTTCTATAGTTGGGAAACAGTGGCATTGTTAGGCCTGGGCATCCAAATTATGAATAGTCCGTGATCTCAAAAATAAATAAATAAATACTCTTTGTTAAAAGATAACAATAATAAAAAATATCATATTATTCTGATCATGCATTAAAGCCCTTCAAAATAATATAATATCATATCACTTATCAAAAATGCAAACACGTTTTTTGTCCTCATTCAAGCAGCAGCTCTACTTAATACAGCATGGCACATTTTGTGTGAGCGAGACAGACCGGTTACAGGGCTTTAGGGCTGGTGGTAGCTAAGTATGGATATAAGAAGATTTTTTCAAGAAGAAAAAAGGAAAAAAAAACAGGCAATGAGGCACAGACGGGGCTAGAGGAAGTAGAAGAGGAAGAGTTTTCAACTGTTATTGTAGAAGCAGATGAGTCAGGAGGATGAGAGCTAAGGTTGGTGAGGGCTCTTTAGCTACAGCTCAGTTGTTCCCAAACATTTTTGTCACAAGGCACACCATTTATGAAAACAAGTATATCCAAAGCACACCTTTACATATCATTATAGCTGCATAAATCATCATAAATAAAATTAATTCTAAGAACCACTGGTCTATCTAGTCCTGCACTCACTGTGATATTAAATATGGAAGATGGGCTAAGCATAGAAATAAAGTGGGCGACCTTCCTTTGCTTCTGTAGAATACATTGATAATTCTTCACGCCATAATTAGTTTCTCCTGAAGCATATGTATGAAGCATATGCATGACTGAATTGAAACAAGCACTCCACTCAGATAGGTATCCTAGGTACCAATCTTTACTTTCAATAATAAGCATGTTAAGCTAGCAATAGGCCATGCTTCCAGCAGCAAGGCTATCACTTATTATACATTAGACATATAAACATGTCATACAGAGGTGCGGGATAAGCTCCAAACATCCTCAAATCCAGAACACCCCTGATGGGAAACAATACTAATGAGTAATGTGTTATTTAAAAACACAATTGAAAAAACTAGTTTGTAATTCCAAGCCCACCATGACACGAAGGCAAGATGCCAGTAAATACTGGAGTAAAAACAACACCTCTGGGTTGTTGGCCAATTACACCAGTTTATGAAACTAAAAGCCAGAGACTAATTTTAAAACTTTATTATTAAAAGTGTATGGTTGAGGTGATGAGGTTTAGTTGGCAAAAGAGCAATATGAAGGCTTTGACCTCTCAAAGACTCTTTTGCCAACTAAACCACCTTTATATTTAGTATTCAAATTGCATTTAGCATAAATGACCTGCTATACAAATCTGCTATACAAATTTTGGTTGGCTTGTAATTTAGTTCTTTCCATCTTTTACAGAAAAGATTCAAATTATGGGTATAAAGGGCGGAAAGGAAAGGCTTAATTTAGAAATCGCAAAGATTTTCCTTCATTTCTAAGTTTCACTTGATTGTATTAAAAGATAAAATGATTGAAATGGTTCTCTTACATAATTTCCACAAGTTTCTTTCATATCTCAACAAACATCTCTTTCCAATACGATAATCTCTCCATCGCTTTAAAAGTAGAATATCAGTATAATTTGATCTGTGTAGTAACTGTTCTTTATTTTGCCATTCGGTGGCATTCTAAAATCAATACTGACTTTTTGGCAGGTTTTTAAGGTCATCCACTGGATATTTTCTTAGAAATTTAAAAATCAACCAAGATTTATTTATTTTTTTGATTACAAAATGCATTGATACTGGGTTCAAAAGGGTTTTATATCATTGACATATCTTTTTAACAACAAGAAAATGATTGTGGAGGAGCAACACTTGCAGCTGGCAGTTTTAACTACATATTCACTATTATTCATATTAGGTAGATTTTGCTCAAAAAAGACACAATGTCTTAGAAGTTGGGTTACTAACTTGTGGTTTGCTGGCACCTAAGTAAAGAGAAGAGAAGCGTCTCACCTTGAAGTGACAGTTTGATTTATTTTGCTTTCATTAAATGTGTTTGTCAGGGACCAGGAAATAGTAATCTCAAAGAGAAGATGCTTTGTACCAGATTTAGCTACTACACTTTTGAACTGCTGTTTCTGAGACTTTATGTGACCTGAAGTATTATGTTTGCTAATGTATGTCTATTACAATAATGACTAATAGTAAAATACATAGGCCCACTCCTTCCTACTTTACACCATTA
Organism: Morone saxatilis; assembly: GCF_004916995.1. NCBI lineage: Eukaryota > Metazoa > Chordata > Actinopteri > Moronidae > Morone > Morone saxatilis. Next base: position 8,349,477 of record NW_023340095.1, on the reverse strand, counting down.
TTCAAAATCCAGTTTTAGACATGAAACCCAATATCCTTGTCTTGTTTGGATTGTCACGTAACTTTCTCACCACTCCCTTGTTACTTGTCACTTTCATCACAGTCACTGAAAGGGAAAACCATCTGTCTCAGCCAAAATGAAGCAGAGAAGAATGGTGCACCTCTTTGAAAAATACTTTGAAGCTGTATGAAGATAATACAATTTATTAATTTATTTTGCATAGCTTTAAAATGCATTTGCCTATAGTTTATCCTTGAGAATCAATAAAGGAAGCATGAAATTGGTCTTTTTGGTTATATGAAATTACTCAACTGTGTTAAATTAAAGCTTACAATACAGAATAGGTATTTTATTTATCAATTCATTATTTTATAATCAGACATAATCAAATGTTGCTGTCATAGAAAAGAATCATTATAAACCTCTGTACAAGAATATACTGTATAGTATATACAGCAACATGTCTGTTGCACTTTATCAAGTATTAATTCTATAATAATAAAACACATTTGGATATTTGTGACAACATTATTATTGATGTAAAGTTAGTAATACTGTGTTAGCCAGTACATAACAAATGTAAATGCTGGAGACAGCTTTGAATTTCTTTGGCCTACTGAAGGACCCCTTGTCTCCAAATGGCTTCATCCCATTACCTGTATGTCTGAAACTGAACCCGCACTCTTGACAATAACCTTTGTTTGATGATCCTGTCATTGTTGTGCAGCAATGTGACCAAGGAACAACAAGGAACAGGACCAGACATATCCTCCGACTCCCAGCCTCGGAAAACTCTGCTTGTCCAGAGCTGGTCCAGTCAGAGCCCTGCGTCCTCAACAGCACCTGCTTCACCTACCAGTACAGAGTCTCAGGTAGGACCATCTGCACAGCAGGTCGGAGCTAAAAGATCCCAGTGCAAGTGTATCGACCTAAACGAATTTGAAGCAAAAGATGTGTGCTTGGCCAAAACCTTTTGGACAAAAGTAAAAAAATAAGCATTTAGCACAATGTGGTTCGAACTGACAGTGATCCTACTGTCATGGGCATACAGTCTGGGAGACTAATCTACAGATATGTTGCGTGTGTGTGTGCATTTCAGACTGGAGTACATGCCAGCTGGGGGAAAATGCCATCTGTGGTCAAGGTTCACGGTTGCGTCTCTTGGACTGTATTCGCAGCAATGGCAAGATTGTGGAGTTGCAGAAGTGTGAGCAGGTAAGCACTGCATAGTCAGACCTTAGGTTTGTAATGGCATGCTGCAGTTTCAAATTTTGATTGTACAAAATCATGTTTTCACAGTCATTGTTATTGACAGTTATTGTGTGAATATTTTTTCACTATGCACAGGGACACTAATGTTTGTTTTTCCAACACATGGTGCAGCAAATAAATATAGTACAATGTTTTTTCTATGGCAGTACATTACAAATAATAACACTGCAATTTTTGTTTGAAAGAAAAATGGACTGGACTTTAATTATTTTCCACATACTTGGACATTTTAAACAATGCAGAGGGGAATGAGCAAAATGAAGTTCGCCAAATGACAGCCCTCAAAACCATGGAATATTGGAATAGTATACTATTTAAAAAATATATAAGTTAGTAAGTAAGTTGATTATGTTGCAGTTCTAGTACACTAGTTCATCTTCTGTTTCTACTGGCTTATACATTATTGAAAACCTAGTTGCTCAGTCTGTGACAATGTACACCTTCATGTTTCATTAAGCAAACAAAACACAGCATTTTATTGCCTGGACTTAATCATTAAATAGCAGAAGTAGCTGAGACATTTCTAAGTGGTAGGTTGCAAACCTGCCGCTCACTTCTTGTATATCCAGAACCATATTCCACTTCTGAGTGGAGGAGGTTTTATGGGGATGAAGGCTGTGATGTTGCCACCTCTTTGTTAAGTATGATGTACATTAACATGTGATTTCCTTTTCATGAAAAAATCCAAAAATATACAACTATAGCTCAATACAATTTGAAAACAAAGTAAATGGTTAAATTGCTTAATTGCTGCATCTCCACTGTCCTGAACTGAACTGCAGCCTATTTAAAATATGTAAATGTGGACGCTCCCTCTCTCTTGTTAGTGGAAATCGTTAACTAGCCCTCCTCACAGCTCTGCTCTTGTTTTTCTACAGTTTGGTCTGATCAACAAGTGGAGGCTGTCGGAGAGCTGCGTGGTTGACTGCCCTGTCAGCTGCATACTCTCTGATTGGTCACCGTGGGCGGAATGCTCGCATACCTGTGGTAGCCAAGGTAAACATATGAGTAAACAAATTTAACTTAAACCAATGGGAACACCAACCTGATGAACAGACACAGAGTCGACCACATGTGCAGCGCCTCATTATTCCGTCTACTCAGGCATTCACCAAGTTGTTGAATTGTGCATGAATACATTTAAATGCATTAAAATATTTACAAGTATGTGTAATCCTAAGCCTTATTATACAGGGAAACAGTGTGCTGCATGTTTTTTTCCAATAGGCTAATGTATATATTAATATTCTCACTTCATTATCATTTTGTATGAAGCCCAGTTTTCTTTTAATTAATCCGGACAACTTTACTTTATGAGGTTATATTTTAAGAATTGCAGGTTCATTTAAACTAAATTTTATACAGCTGACCTTTATGAACGTCATAAATGATTCAGAGTTCCTAAATAAAATATATATATCCTTCCTGTGCATGATTTCATAAATGCAATTAGTAATCACCAACCTGTGGCATGCTCAGCATCACTTTGAGAAAGCTGTGTTATAACCTTATGCAATATACAAAAGTTAATGATTTAACCTGGATGCATACATAGTTTCCCAGGCCTCCCAAAGCCAATCTCTTAGAGAGAAAGCTTATTATTCTGTTAATTATATAGACTCAACAGTGTCTTCTTAATTTCATTCATTTTAATTTGTCATTGGCTGTCTCTCTCCTCACAGTTAACCCCTCGTTCCAAAAAGCTCACACTAACACAGGCATTCAACTGGGGATTCAAACTTAAGACTCTCTCTTCTCTGCCACTGTCACTGTGACTGTCTCTCTGTCACTCTCTCAGTTCCTTCTTACACATTGTGAAATGCATCTGTCAGCCTTGATGAGGGATTTGCGTTGTATCTGTGTCAGACGATGCAAAGATCTTGTTTTGTCAGAACGCCATGGGAGCGTTAATGTTTTGGGTTTGATTTTTGAGATGGCAGAGCTGAACATCCTTTTGCTGTGTCTGCCTGGGGCCCATGGAGCTCAGCATCTCCCCTGGCATAACACAAACACATAACTTCTATCTTGACTGGATGGCTGATGGAGACCATGCCTTCTCTGAGCTCAAAGGACCTAGACACTGAGCTGTTACTGCACGTATGGCCAGTCCTTTTCACTGTTGCCATTTACCAAACATATTCTTTCACACATTATTAATGGCTCACTTGAACAAAGCACTTGTGTAGGAAACTGTTAGATATGAGCATAAAGTGGCACGATGACACAGATATATGGTGCTGTTGCACTAAGTCCTCTTTGTCATGAAGGAAATATTTCACAGGCTAAAGAGAAGCGGAGCTTCTTTTCACTCCTAAATAAAGGATCATCATTCATTTCAGCCACTCATTTTATTAACTGTTATTTTATGTTTGTGCAATGATGCATTTATTTCTCTCACCCTGCCTCGATTCATGTTCTAAGTGTATGAATCCCACACTGTTTTTGTTCTTTATTCACTTTTCTTTTTATTCTTTAGAGGTTATTCATATTAACAGTGGCCCTGAAAAACATCAGCATTTTTTAAATTCATACATACAAAGGCAAAAAAAGTATTAAGCTTGGACATTGAAGCTCTATAAATGCAGCTTTATATACTTGGGCCTCCTTTAATGTATTGTTCTTCCTAACAATGTGTTGGCCTTGATGTTCTGCAGGTCAGTCTGTGCGCACCCGGACAATTCTGCAGGAGGCTCATGAGGAGGGTCGGCCCTGTCCCAACCAGCTCACCCAGACCAAGCCATGTCCCATAAGGCCTTGCTACACGTGGCTGCTGAGTGACGGGTCCCCATGCACTGTAGAGGTATGATTTTCACTGTGAATACTAGATGTGAGGTTACAATTTTCTACTTCCATGTGATTTAATGACAAAGGGTGCCCACTTGCTCCATAAAGCAAAACTCTTGGTTTCTGATTTTCTTTACCATCATGCATCATAATTTTCAAGCATGTGCAGTTTTGAATGACTTCACACTGCCCAATTTCTTAAAGGTACCCTGTGGACTCTTTGACCACTAGTAGTGCTATGGAGCAGTGCTTTTATGAGCGGGTCCCGATTTTGTATGCACACGTGCTTGCACACACACAAGGATGTGGGTGACATGACAGGTGGATGCCAGTGTTGTCACACTGTTTCACTTACCTACAGGTGGTGGAAACACACAAAAATGCAAGGAAAAGAAGATGGGTAGCAAGTGATCTTGGATGAACAGTGCAAATTTCCGAATAGTTAAATCAGCAGCTGTTTTCTAAATAATTAAATGCATTCAACATGTTCATAAGACCACAAAAATACACAGAGCACCTTTAAACTTTATATGTAAATTAATTTGTGTTAAAACCCACAGAAATGTATGTTTTAGTGGACATCACATGGATTCAAGATTCAACTATATCTGATATTTTTACAAAGATTAAAAAAAAAGCATTAAGTTATTAGATATTCCATGGAGTCCAGTGTGAACTATTTATTAGTCTATTCTAATGCCACTAGGGAGCAACACCCAACTACTATTAGTTGGTTTCATCTCATTCTTTCAACATGTTCATTATATAAGTAATATATAAGTAATAAATATAAGTATATAAATAATAAATATATATAAGTAAAGAAAATGATTTTGTGAGGACTTCCTAACGACCTGTTGGTAAACCTTACAAAGGTCATACTTGTGTGCACGTTCATGCAGGGTGCAGCATGTGGTGAGGGGCTTCGGAGACGGAACCTGTCTTGTGTCGTTCACTGGGGCGATGAGTCTCGTCCTCAGCCAGTGGAGGAGGAGCTTTGTGGAGATAAACTGAGACGTCTCATCCAACAGGAGATGGAGCAGCCCTGCTTCGTCCCCTGCCCAGGTAAAAGTTGCACTCAAAAATATTGAATTAACATCTTTTTTTTTTAAATGTGTTGACGTATAGAAAGCGTTGTGAATATAATTGCATGAAATATATTATATTATAATTGTGTAATCTGCTCAAATAGAGCAAAACTACATGAGTGCATGAATTATTTATCAGTGTAGTAATTTTGAATTCATAATAACAGTAATGTTTTAGTCTGGGTTACTTCATAATCAATAATGTTGTTTCTAAACACAAACTAATTTGCTGGAATCTGCCAATACACTGTGTCCTCTTTCAATCAGTTGACATTTTCAGCTGCTAAATAATGATTGCAAAATCAATAAGTCATAGACTAACTAATGACCCTTTTAGCCTTACATTATCTGGATGGGCACATCCAGTAACAACTATAAAAAAAAAGACCGCTTGGAAATCTTTGTTTTATTTTTTTATTTTTTCAGAGATAATAGGAGTGAAATCTCATCCTGTGCTAACTGGAACAATTAACCAATCATACTGCTGAGAGAAATTACACTACACTGCCTATCACTACTGCGCAATTAACAGCTCTAAAAATTCTGAACGGGGAGAGCTTTTGTGTAAGTGCAAAAGCAACAATTTTCCAACAGCAAAAATGCAAATCAGAATAAAACTAGTTTTAAGTAAGAACAGCTTTGACTACACATATTGTTTATGTATTGCTATTGTAAAGGCAGTATATCATAAGAACATATGAGATAACCAAATTCAGAATGGTGATTTTTACAAGGTTGAAGCAACACATCATTATGCAGCACCAAGTGCAGACACAGCGGTAAAAGCAGCAATGATACCCAGAGGTACAAGACTGACATGTTGGGGGTACTTGGAAATAACGAGCTGCATGTGTTTTCTCTTTACAAGCCAAATCAGCTACTTATGTCATGAACCTCATCCCAGTGTAACACAACTTCATTCGAGAGCTGTAAAATGACAGTCCACCACTAAGAACCACCAGCCTCCAGAAAACCCTGTTGACTTTGAGTACCTGGATAGAAATCTAAAAGGAAAGACCATCATCTAAAAAATAAAGCGCCTCCTGCGCTATCAAATAAGTATTTTCTAAGTGGCTTATTTAACAAGCAAATAACAACTAACCTAAACTGAAATTGTGGCATTGTATTTCTGTGTTATAAAAAGCTGCAGTGGATGTGTTATAGTGTATAATGTATAATATTCCTATGGTATATTACCTATTGGTACGTAAAACATTTTTGTGTAGTAACATGAGATAAGATAAGATAAGATAAGTTAAGATAAGATGTTCCTCATCGTATGTTACTACCCAGAAATGTTATGTTATACGAGCTGTTGTAGCTACTAAACGGGGAGTAGGTTTGTCTTTCACAGGTGCATCACTACATTTCAATATTAGACAAATTATATTACTAAACTGCATCATTTGAGATCACGTGTTAGTCAATAATTGCTAAGGCCAGGGCTCTGCATGCTTTAATAACAGCTGAGCTGACATACTGTAAAGTCCACTCCTAATGAGATGCATCAGGAGGTCTAGATCAACTTGTTTCCCTTGCAATTTTAATAGTGTTACTGCATTCACTGTTGGAAGTCTGCACTACACATCAAACCATATGCATGCTGTTTTCTGTGATGGATAATGATAAAAGTGCACCAGTGCTTGCAGAGTGCTGCCAGTACTGTAGCTGTAAAAAAATACTTGGTGTATCTTGGCACTGCCTGTTAACAGTGGAGAGAACTTGACAGTGAAAAAACAAAAAAATATTATTCACTGTAACTTTATGCTTCTGTTGTTTTAGTCTCCTCTTCCAATAAAGTAGACAGTGTTAACAAATTCAGGCTTGATGGAGCTCTTCCCATTTATTTAAATTGAGATTGTATAGACAAAAAGAAAATCTCACCTTTTAGATATTTAGACATTTTGGGAAATACTGTCACACAGTGCTTTTAATATTTTATGATATAATTGCCATTGTTTTTAATTATATCTGTGCACAGTGAAATGGTTGATCTTATCATTATAAAAATTACCACAGCAACAAGAAACCCACAGATCATAGCTGACTGACATCCCATGATGCCGACTTTTTTTTATTCACATTTATGCCATAGTGTGAATGTAGCATTTGCCGTTGGTAAGGGAGCTTCTGGGTATCTGACAGCTACAGTATGACCTGATTCACTTGTCACTGTCAGGCTTTCCACACTGAAAATCTATAATGAAGCTTTACTGTCCTTAGGCTTTCTGATGTGCAAGCCAGCTCCACAAGTAGAAAAGAATTGATGTGATTTTTTTGTCATTTCTAAACGAAAAACACAATCATTATCATCTCATAAAAAGACATCTCTGATCTCCTTTGGCATGGTTCTTGCGAAACGAGGCTCTTGTTAGCTTTTGCTATGAAGAGACACCATCTTGCAATGCTTGCTTTTGCTCATCTGTCTCTAGCTCTCCTCTGATCCTTGCCTTGATTCATCACTCAACTCGCCTTTGCTGTGAGCCTTGGCTCAGGATCAGAAGTGTTTGATGGCTGGAGCAGATGTGTGTGCGTTTGTGTTCGTGTGTGTTGGTGTGAAGGGGGCGGGCGCAGTATAGGGGCCAGGGGAGGGATTGTCGACATGTATGTGATGTACACTATGTGTGTATGGGTGTTGCTGTTTGCTGTACACTGCAGCTTTTGCCACAGCATGTTTCTACAGCCATAGCAGCATGGGGGAAGAGCTGATTGAGTGGATCCGTATAAAGATGAAAGATAATGAGATGCGTCAATCCACAGACAGTCCCTAATGGTCGTTCAGGGCAGAGAATCAGAGTGTTGTTCTGGCTGAGGAGCTGTGGAAGTGGGTGATATTATCACTACAATATGACCCTATCAAGGATTACAGGATATTAATGCTTGACCTTCAAGGAAGCAAGTGTTGACGTGTTATTTATAGACTCGGAGAATACATCAACCAGCCTTTATCCACTGAAAACATTTCCCAAACCAAATGAGTTTTGCTTTTCCTAAGAGACCTGTTTCAGTATTGGGTGTTGCCTTTACAGTTGGGCTCAGAGTTATAGCTTATATTGTATAATTTATAACTCTGGTTGGTCTATTACTTCTGAATACCCACTGGGCTGTCTGAGTAATTTGTTTGTGCATTTGGTACATTATCAGCCACAGATGTGTGCTGAAGTTGTTTTTGATGTCTTTTAAATGTTCCAGGAGCTAGCAGGGGAGCCAATAAAATGATCCCTGAAATAGTGTTGGAAAACTGAATATAAAACCACCCTCAAATATTTGTAAAAAAGTGTTAGACAGTGTTATTGTCCAAGTGGTGCCTATCAGTGATGGTTTTTCTCTCTCTTTCTGCCCTCAGGAGACTGCCATTTGACTGTGTGGTCATCTTGGAGCTCTTGCCAGCTGACCTGCCTGGAGGGGCGAAGCTTTGAGACCACAGGGCGCCAAGCTCGCTCGAGAGCTGTGATCATTCAGGTCATGGAGAACCAGGGCAGCTGCCCACATCAAGTTTTTGAGACCCAGCCCTGTAAAGGTACTGAAGAAACCACAAATGTCAGAAAACCTTATTTTATTGACAGTAGCTGTCTTTACATCAGTGTATTTTTATGTACATCTTGAAGTATAGCATTTGAAAAGGTTCACATGAGTATTTGTATGTGAGAAGAGTTGATTGTGACAAACCTGCAGTGAATTAATACCCAGCTCTGCTGTTCTCCTTTGGTTTTCTTGAAGCTGTTTTCAGTGAAAAGGCTCTGATAAACCCACTGTACGCTGCGTGCTCAGCACCAAAGTTTCAAAGCATTAAAGTTTGCCACTAGCTGCTGAACTTAATGGAGCATTTAGCAGCTAAAGAGCAATATATTTTTCTCAGGAAGTAGTAGTATCAAGTCAAGAAGAACACACCCTGTGTGCTTCTACATCACTGCAGCCAGGTGAGAACTTCAACTGGGGGACTTTGTTAATATAAATTAGGGGCAGATGCTAAATTACCTTAATTCAGAACAACTTAATTCCTCCTTCCTTCCTGCTGTTACAACGCATCTGTTGGGATTTTGAAAATTGCATCTTAAAGAACGAAAGCCTCTGATCCTCAAGATGGATCAATGAAGTAGACGTCTTTTAATAAACTTCAGATCTACTCACGAGGGGCACACCAACATTTTAGTTTCATCCTGCTGACCTTGAAACCACACTCCATGTAAGTTAAATCTGTCCGTACGGAGGTAAAAGGCTAAAAGGTGATATTACAAGTGCTTTCTAAATGGCCAGCCATGCTGTAAATGGCAGTTTTGTAATTGCAATGGCAAAGCTATCATTGAAACTGTGTCGCAGGAGGGTTAGCGCTTAAAAATTACAAAATGATGAAAAGGCTATCAAGGGCCAGTATTTGTAGAAAGGTCAAACCACTTCTCCAGTTTTGATAAAAGATGGAGATTGATGCATCTGGTTGCTGACTAACCCAAAGGAGATGTGTGTATTTCACAGTGGAATACTTATTGAATAACTGTTTTTGAATCTCTACTGCAGTAGTAATGTTTAACAGCTGTTTCATTACATAATCTTAAACTTGTTTTATTTTTTTATTTCTGCACCTACAGTACATACCTTCATACATACTGTTGCAAGTATTTGGGCTCTTTCCAGTTCTCCTTTCCCTCATTAATTAGCTGCTTACAGTTGCATTTAAAATGGTAATTGTCCGGCATTTCATTCATTTTAATACTGCACACCTGTGTAGATAAATGTGTAACTTTAATCTAGATACTGTATTTTAAAGTCCTTTCCTGTGGGTGTTTCTTCCATTTGTGATCTTTCCATTAAATTCAACACTACATGTGTGGCTAGATTTTCTTTAATACATAAAATCAGGCTCAAGTGTCTCTGACGGTTCCTCTCTTTAAATCAATCTTTCCCTATAGCTACCCCTAGGAAAATAAGAGCCTCCTCTTAGAAAATAATAGGTGTCTTTCATACATTTCCAACCAATTTCTACCATCTCATTTCCTCCAAAGATACCTTTATCTCGTAGCACTGCTTCAGAGGAAGAGCTTTTCCTTTCACTACAAACATAATATGACTTACCTTGTAATATGAAGTAGCAGGGCAGCAGAAAAAGTGGTGGTTAGTGTCTATGGGGGACTGATGACAGGGCTGGCTGCCCCAAACAAACTGCTAATGAGCAACGTTTCTGCCATTGCTGCAGGAGGAAAATGCCACAGTTACCAGTGGAGGACAGGAGGATGGAGCAACAATGAGAGAGCAGTGTGGTGTCAGCGCTCAGATGGTGTCAATGTCACAGGTGAGTAGTTGCTGTGTCTTCTGGCCACCCTAGAGGGTTTGTACAGAAGCACTCATGGGAACACACACAGACACACATTCTTATATAAATATGAATATCTATGTATATCTGGCTTAATGCAGAGAGCAGCTGAAAGTGTCCCAGTTCTGGTTTTGTTCCCCCGCAATGAATTGAATCAGCATGAGCAGCAAAAAGCTGCATGGAGTCACATTTTTCAATTCGGTCTAGATCACATGGATATGTTCTACAATATCAGATTATTTGATAGCTCAAAAAGGATTTTGTAAGTGTTGCCATGACAGTAAGTATTTTCTTTCATTCATCTGAGAAAGCTGCCACACTGGTAATTTTGGCAGAGGTGGTTGTAGCAGGTGGTTCAGAAATACATTTTGAATGGATTTCCTTGTTGGCTCAGGAGATAATTGAATGGAAACAAGTGAGAAGGGTGGATACAAAAAACAGATGTGATGTCTTCTGCAATTGTTAATCTCAGTTTACAATATTAGTATCCTTTATATGGGTTATATCCTACAATTTATATGATCTGTTACTTTACCCCCTGCAAAAAATTCAGCTGGCATCATGTCAAAAATGTACATGACAGCCTGCAGTGGGAACAGTCTGTTACACATACATGCAGGTGCACTCAACCACACACACACACATAAAGAATAATTTTAGTATAGTGTTCTCGTTGAATTTAACACCTTATTTGATCTGCCCATTCTCAGTGCAGCCTCTATTGATTTCTCCTCTCCCTCTTAACATAAGTAATCAATAAGCCAGACTCTGAGCTGGGAGGCTTTCAATCCATATAAATATAATCATGCATTTGTATTTGTGGGAAGTAAAGCAGGCGTAGAGAAACAGAACAAAGGTAATAGTGCTGTGGGAACAAAAGCTTTGGGCGAGTTTGATGTGCTGTAAATAGTGGGTGAATGTGATCTTATCGCTGTAAGGAAGTGTTTCTGGCAAATATGAGCCCAGAAGGAATAAGCTTCCTCTGCAGAGAAGGCAAGAACCCAAGGCATTACTCTTTGATATTTTGACATGCAATTTTCCATGTTGGAATTAAAATGTTCACAGATTGATCAGGGACCCTGATAGGCAACTGAGCCCATTAATCAGGTGTGACAGTACATTAATTTAGTGATCAATGGGTAAAGGAACAGAAATAAGAACCTGTTGTTTTTCTCCAGGGGGCTGTTTCCCGCAGAAAAGGCCGACCACGGTCAGACACTGCCATCCTCCGTGCACTAAACCCTTCTCACACTGCACACCGGTAAGATCTTTGTACTTTGATCAGGCAGCTGTGATCTCTGTGATTCTCACTGTGTGTTTCCTGCTGCTGTCATATTCAAGGTCAGGAGTTAAAATGGAATTTGACAGATGACATTTTTAATTGCAATTAAAGGATCACATTAATACCAATAAATGTGGGTTCAGTGTCAGTTAGGGACTACACTTAGCTGGAGGGAAACTGCACACAAGCATTCATGAAAATGACTAATAATAGCCAAAGCTTGAAGTTTTACTGCCCCTCTGAGTACCCTCCCTGTAACTGCACTTGAAAATGCAAAAACAATGACTGAAGCTTTTATGAAGCAACAGCTTAATCTTTTTAGTAGACACAACCGTTTTCAGTCAGTCTTACCCTGACTGAGAGTTTTAACATTATACTTGACTTCATTCCACTTGACTTCTTGCAAATAAAAGACTGTTCTCATCCTTTATTTTCTCCGTTTGCCTCTGGAAGGTGCTATGGTACCCTTGGCAACCCAATATATTTTAAAAAGGTCTTTTATTCCAAGTGCAATCGGCATTTAAACTCAAAAACTGGGTAACAAATCTTGCTCCACAGTATTTTGTGTTATATTTTAATGTTTTATGCTTTGTTTTAGGTGTCTTATGATCCCTGAGGAGCACAGTTTAATGTCAGGGTTGGGATAAATCAACCTGCGCTGATAGCAGAAAGCCTTTTGAAAGAGTAAAGTAAACCAAAATAGTCCCTGTACACGCAAGACGGGTTCTTTCAGCAGTGTTTCGTATCAATGGGAAAGTAATGATCGTAGTTGTCTTGTGTTGGCTGTAAATTATGTTCTTCTGGTTTCGCCCTCCCCCCATGCAGAGTGGAGTGTGTGGGTGTGAGAAGGGTTACACTGAAGTGATGACAACGCATGGCTTCTTGGACTACTGCACCAGAACCCCAGGGGTGGACAACAACAAGAAAGCTGATGTGAAAACCAACTCTGGAAGATTAAAACCCGGGCCGTCTCAGGCTCAGGACCTCTTCAACGAGTGGACCTTACGACCTGTTGGCCCAGGTACTGAAATGGAAATCATCTTTACAGCTCGAGCAGCAGGCCTGAGATCATTCCTGCCTTTGAACCAGCCTTTGTAGCTCTAGGATGACTGAGCCGGGAGTGGAATCCATTCTAGGTCAATGTTTTTAGTTGGGCTCATCATTATATGCTGTGAAAAAAAAAACCTTCAATGGCTCATAAAAATGTCAAGAAATTTTAGTTTCTCCTATGTGTGAAAAGAGAATAAACCTACTTCTTTATTCTGAAACATGATAAAAAAAAAAGTTATAAAGATCTCCAGGCAAAAGACGTAGACATATGTATATTTAAAACTTTGTGTTAAAACTGCTTTTTGATTGCACAGATGGAAGAGTAAAGCTGTGGGTTTATGCCGTGACTGCTGTTGGATTCATCTTAATACTCTTCATTATTGCATTATCATTCCTGGTCTGGTATGTACCATATTACTTTCTTAAGAGATTCCTCATTGTGCACAATGCAATTTCAAGAACAAAAGCTCCATTGTAGGTCTCACACACACACTGTAAATGAGAACATACAGAACCAAAGAAAATTCCTAACCATCTGCTTTTCCCGAAAAGAACCATGTCAAGTATGAGTTATATTCTTCACAATATTTTGTCTGCTGTGCGCTGCTGCTATCAGATAATGGAATTCTTTGTAAAGACTGAAATCAAGTCGGGCTGCCCTTTGCTGCTTAGTCATATACTGTCACTTTTATTTCTTGTCTATTTTCTTTTTTCAGTAAGCCATCCAAAACCACTAAGACGTCTCCGCCTCCGCAGAAGCCCTTGACCCTGGCCTACGATGGTGATATGGATATGTAACCAGGCTGCTATACCTCACAAGGGCGCGCTCCACCTTGGACAGACTCCTGACTGCGTTCAGATTGTTAGCAAGCACGTCCATCACATACCACTGATTGTCGGCCAGTTTGAGCTGGGTGACTGTTTGCTGTAGTGCCAATTGTACTGTAAAACTGCAGCAGACAAATAAAAATGCTCGCACATGATTTGCTGCTGAAGGGCAACGGAGCCCAGAATTTTGGCTGCAGCCAACTCTTCTCCCAGAAGAAGAGGAACCAAAGCATTGCGAACATTGTGAAAATGAGATAAAAGGTCTGTGGACAGGAAATAAATGGTCCTCTGGTTTCTTTTTTTTTTTTTTTTAACTGCTAGCAATGTGAACACATAGTTGAAGCACTGTTTTCAACCCAACAAGTGGATCCACAGGCGTTGATTTTTTTTGCGTGTCAAGAATCAGAGGGACCACCAGGTTATTCGTCGTGAGGGAGACAAAACATCTTGAGTCAGCAGTCACTCATGACATTCAAAGGCGGAACAAGAGAACATTTGACATTTGACTTTGTCTCATCAGTGCTGGATCTTTGTAAAAGAAAATGTCACAAGCCTTTTGGGTAAACAAACAGCCTTTTTTTGAATTTCTGAGAATAAACAAGATGCTCTATGCACTACGTTAGTGCTGATTCACTTTTGTTTTTTTTCCTTTCAAATGACTTTTCTAGTGTTTTCATTGTAATGCAAGTTGTTGCTGTCAGATTGTGTTTTGTTGATGTATATGTGGAAACCAAAAGCAGGCTTGCCTTGAATTTAACAATACAATGATGCAGTAATATCTTTTCCCTGATTCTCATAAGACTCTCAGCCACTGAGGACTAAATTAAGAAACAACCTCAAAATCCTTGAAAAAACATGGCGGACTGCCTTGGTGACAAATGCAGTGAAGAATTAACAGAAAACAATAGACCTTTAATGCAAATTATCAAATACCAGCATGGTAAAGATCATACCTCATACACACTTTTTCATCAAATGCAAAACAAAAAAGCACTGATCACCAAAACAGACACACAAATAGACATGAATTGTCCACTGGAACAAATATGCTTTGCTTCTTTCACAAGGATGTCACACTTCATTTTCTTTACACCATTTTTTTCATTACATCCAAATACAAGGTCAGCTAACACAAAGCAATGGCAGAAAATAGTTTTTGACAGTATTGTATTCTGAAATTGTTTTCATTTTTGCACCAAGAAGACAGGGCTCAAAACATAGCAAATACCAAATATTTGTGAGCACACAAGTGAGCCTCTTATTTTTGTTTTTGCAACTAATGCACAAAAGTTAAGATCGTTCATCCTTCTCTGGAATTCTTTCAGATTGACATTTACAGCACAAGGCATCCACAATGTTTAGTGCCAGAGCATCATCCCAAAGCATCTTAGTGGACCATAAACACTTACATTTAATATAATTCAGACATGTATCCTTCAGTGCATTATTCATACAACCCAGTGGAGAATGAAGTTTCTTATACTTGGTGGTTTTGGCACTGACCAGAGCGGAGTTTACGCTGTTTCTTTTTCTGCCTCCACAAACTGAAGATTTGGTTTTGTGTAATCTGACCACATTCTGAATGTATTTTACCAGTAACTCTATAATCTTAATGGTTGTGCAAATAGGGTTGTTACATGTTGTAACAATTGTATTTCAACAGCTGATTGTATGTAGGCATGCGTGATCCATTTTGTCAGAAAGTGCTCCGAGTGGCCTTGCAAAGATTCTGTTTTACAAGTTGCCAAACATTTTAGAGTAGTTTCTTTTAGGCAGTGTTTTTTAATATTTGGCCAACAAAGGGACATATGGTAAATGTTAAGTCAATGTAAAATCCAATTGTGAAATACTGATAATTTCTGATTAACATGATTATAATTAACTAATGATTTGGGCATATTTCCATTATAAAAACAAAGAAAAGCCAACTTCTGACCTGATAAGATAATTCTATTGGGTTATATCCAAGAAAATCTAAAAGTATATTCACTCATTGTTTACAGTACCATGCTATTTGTGTTACTATTGTGTGTACATGGAGAGCTGGACAAAAATGCAAATAAATTGTGGAACCATGTGAAAATAAAACACTGCATTCTTTCCTCTTTGTTGCACATTCCAAGAGTTGTGAGAGAAATCTTTTCAAGAGAGATGCTCTACTCCTGCTGTGATCTTCATCGGCTCCTTGACTCTCAAGCCCTGATAAATTGTAATTACTTATACAGGCTCTGAGGCAGAGCCCAGAATATATAAGCAGCTGATAAGATTCATTTTGCCCTCCAGTCAGATACCCAGTCTGATAATCCCAAGATGCACGCAGGTTGTGGGGGAAATAGTGTTTAAATCTTTTGTCTCATCTAATTCATTTATTTAAGACTGTCACTTTTGTTTAAGAGAAGGGTGAATCCAAATGCTTGTGTCATGGCCATCTGATCGGTGGCAAAGATGTGTGCTGATCTTGTCATGTCCAATTCATCTCATTTTAGCAGCTCTCAAGACATATTTGCAGGTATCTGTGAAGATATGTGAGCAGTTTGACAATGGCAGTGGATCAGGCTGGATCACTCTAATACAATGCAGCATGCTGTACTTTGGTAGAGCAGAGTGACAGCTTAATGAATATTTAGTCAGAACAATGCATAACCTTTTGAAGTAATGAATGTTTATTATAATTTATGAGTTTTTTATGTGCTTGTCTACACCCCAACAGAGTGATGGAATTCTTCCAGTATTCATCATTCTGTTTTTATTTGTTTGTTTGTTTTCTTGTCTTCCAAAAATGAATCTGTGTTTAAGACTGTATTCCTGGAATTTGGTCTTTATTGAACATTGAATGTTGATGGTAGAGAACAACAGGAAGACACAATAGGAAGCCATGCAACAGAAGTCTCTAGCTGGAATTGAACCAGGAATCAGAGTTGCATGTTTGATATGACTGTGCATTAAAGATCGCTGGACCAACAGACCTATATATACTGAATACAACATATCCTTTATGATACTGATATTAATGCCTTATGGCCAAAGAGGTTAAAATGCCTGCCGTCAGTCTTAATCAATAGAACCGATGAAACCTCTTAGATAAATAATGAAATGTCTGCAATATTAAACAGCAAGAGCAGTTGCTAGTACTTAATGAATTCTCATGAAACTTTGCTTCGACATTTATAGTACAGAAGATGAATCCTACCGACTTTGTTGATCCCCTGACTTTACGAGTGCAACAATGAGGTAGACATGTTTGCTCTTTAGCGACATGCCTCCACAACGAGCGGGTGGATTACCATGAAATTTGTTTAATTAGTCTCCAGAGGGCAAATCCTAATGACTTTGGTCATCCTCTGGTTTCTCCTTAAATGTGAGGTTGACATTTGTGGTCCTGTGTGACCCCCTCAGGTTGAAGTGTAATCATTTTCCTGCTCCCTTCAATCTTTCATCTAGAGCAATCATCAGGTCAAAAATCCAATTGTCCAATACTTTTTAGTTGGCTATGACTGCAGTCTCTTGTTAAATATGACGTTTGTGTATGCTTTTACGGAGGTGCAGGTTTGCAAGGTGAACTGTGCAGAACACAAAACATGCTGTTGGCATGGAGGTATGCTGAAAAAAAAAAAATTAAACAAAGAAAAACATTAAGGCACTTTGTAAAGAGAGCCTGCCTTTCCAGTTCAAACAGGCCTATCAGGACAGGAATCCAAAATAGAGAGTTGAATTATACATTGTTTTACCAAAAAGGCCTCAATTCATTATTCAATATGTTAACAGAAATACAGCACATTCCAAATAAACAAATCATTTGCACATCATTTATTTTAATTAGGTGTCATGTCATCCCATATCCAATCAGATCTGAGAACCTACTCATACATCACATAGAAGGATTGCTATAGAGGTTACTTCCTCTTTAAGCGCCAACACAAGATGGCTTCCACTGAGAACTCAGACACTCAGACAGGTTACGGGTTTGTTAGCATGTCCTTTTGTTTAAAAAAAAATAAACTTAAATGAAATTCTTACTGACTATCATTTAACTAAAGAAAACAAAGAAACTGTATGAGAGAATGTCAACCTTTCTTACCAAAAGGGCATAGCAAATAGTGAGGGAGTCGCTACTTTCCCACAGTGTACAGCATTATGTAATCATTCAAGCAAAAAAAGTAACACTGTCCTATATGCACAACAGTGTGTGTGTGTGTGTGTGTGTGTGTGTAAGAGAGAAATAGACCAAGAGACAGTTGTTTACTTTGATATCCTAATGAGTGTCTTCATTTGACTGGGCTTCTGCTTCATCAGTTCTAAGAGAGAGTTCATTTCAAAGACATGAAGCTTGGAAGGAAAATACTTTTCCGCCCACATTGTCTTCTTAGTTTTAGGTAGAATTGTCTTGATTATACGAAGACCAGCCCCCTGCAATCTGAGAGCACAGAGGTGGCACACGGAGAACAATGAGGTCGGATAGATAAGATGGTGCAAGCTCATGTAATTAATAATGGGACTTTGCAGTTTAGTCTGGCTTGGGGCTGGGGATTTTGATGTAATATAGTTAGCTTTAGTTCATGTTCTGGCAGCAATATCAAGGTAGAGAAATTATGATGTATTGATTTTTGTTTACTTCTGTCAGTTTTGAGGCAAAAGACATCAAGTAAAAAATAGAAGAACAAATGAAACTACAAATGTTCAATGAAAAGCTGTTTTAATGGTCATATGGGAATTCTTAATGCACAAAGGAAAAAGAAAATCTGTCCTTAATGTCTGCTTGAATAGAAAAAAAGGGCCCAGTCTCCTAAAACAAGGTCAGTGTGAGTTGAGACCGGAGGATCCCAGTGAATGTCCTGAGTTTTCACTGAGGTACTAAAATATAAATATTCACCACAGGGGTACACGTCTGAAAATGTATGTTATTATAGACTTTCATCTAAACAGCTACCTTATGGACCACTGGCTACTGAATCATATCTGACTAAAAACTCCTTTTGGGTTCGACTCCATGGATTAAAATCTTATCAGATGGGGTCTGTGGCCTAATTACAATCTAATTTGAGTTCTTGGCCTAATTCCTGTCTGTCTGACATAAGAACTGGGAAATCTGGGAGGCATCAGCATTTCCGTATTTCTCTTCATATAGTCTTATAGTCTTGTGTTTTTTTCTACACTGACCATCAACTGTTATATAGCCTAGTATAAACTATCTTCTTAAATCTTATAGTAGTCTTTTAGAGTATATTGCAATATCCTTTATCAAAGCATGCTAAGGTTTCTTATAGCTCAGCTTGTTGAGACTTTAATTAAATCACAATAAATATTGTCTGCTTTTATTAAATAACATTTTCTTTGTGTAATTCAGAAGTGCAGCGTTGCACTGTGTTGTTATGCAACAAAAGTGGAAGTGAAACTGACGATGGATGATGGATTGCTCAAGTATTTGGAAGCCGATTTTGATACAGTAGCATAATAAAATAAATGGAAACTAATGGCAACAATATGAGTACAAATATACATTATTTCAAAATAAAGGCTATTTTTTAATCACCTGCAGTTGCAGCCTTTGATATTTCCTATGATATTAAGGCTCATCTAATCCAACCTAACCACCAAGCCTGAAAAAATAGGCATTTACTCCCAATGTATTTACACACAGACATTACAGCAGAGACTTTCTAGTCAAACTTTTCAGTTAAACTTGTGAACATGCAGTGCGCCTGTAACCTACCGTAAAAATCACTCACAGACCTTTAAAGATAAGTGTTTGTCCCTGGGTTGACATTTCTTGAGGGATTTTCTCTGCCACCTTTGGCCCTCCTTAAAACGGAGCTGCGGGACTCAGTGGGAGGGTTTTATTCCAGCCTGCAGACTCATTCCCGGCAGACACATTCACCCACGCCTGCACCTACATGTAAGTGGAACAAACGTCGCGTTTTCTCACAATCTGTCTGCAGTTTCAACACCACATGCTCGGAGAATATAATGTTAAACGGGTGCTGCGATATTGATTGAGAGAGTGACAACTTGTTTGCACTCCGATCAGTTAAAAATGTCGACGCGACAGGCTCTCAATCTCTCTGTGTGTGCGTCTGTGTGTGTCTGATTCCGCTGCTCTAGGAAAAATTGCTCTGAAAGCACGGGCAGCTCTGTAATGGTTGTAGAGACATGACATGCAGGTTGCTGGACACACATTCTCCTATAGGCGGGGATAATAGCGTTCCGTAGAGAGAAGTGCGCGTCACGTTGGGAGTCGGGCTTGACGGATGTTCGACCTTCAGTTTTGCAAGTTTAAAGGAAATATGCGTGATATTTGCAATGGCTGACTTCTGTTTTTAGACTGATCTAAGATAACTTGTTTTTTTTTTTTTGTGAATTAAGTGTGTAATGCAATGTACAATATGAAAACAACACATTGTGAAACTAATACATTGACATGAGTCTTAATACCTCCCACACTGTTTGACTGATATATGATGGGTATAAGTGGTCAGCAACAGCATTCAGCAACAACTGTTAAAACATAAAATAGAAACTGAAAAGAAACACACACACACACACATACCCTATACTATATAGTTTTTGGAAATTACCTTTCTGGCTTTAGCTGTTGAAATGTTTGCTGTTTTGTTGCCAGATAACTTTGCCATGGCATCTCCACTGAAGAGTCTGGTTCATGATGATAGCAGGTACCAGAAATCCTTCAAACTTTTTCTGGAGCGCTCCTCTGAGCATCAGTGTATGCGGGACTTCATCCACAATCTACTGCCAGATATACTGGCCAGGTAATCTTCCACACACACAGACACAATAGAAGATACTACATCAGAGTACAGTTGAATAGTTAATAGCTTTCAGTGGTGTAGTGGTGCCTGAAGAAGTGGGTATACTTTTAATTTATGCCCAAATATTTGTTTTATTTTTAAAGCAGCCATCCAGCAAACGCCCTGTGTTATTAACTGTGACATACAAGACTATTTAGTTCACCCAAAAATGGGCCAGTAGTGTTTGCACATTGTCACTTAACTTCTGCTGCTCGGCTTGGCAGTAGATCATTATGAAATAAACATCAGCCACAGACGGGGTGCAAATTTTGCAATCAATACTGGCCCACAGACGGCCATTACATATATTATTATGTAATTTAAGTGAATTATTCCTTACTCTATCCACTCGTGAAAATTGGACAACTATGTCATGCCCACACTATTGTAGAAAAAAAAAACCAGCTTCACCTGAAGCTTACAGAGTGCTGACTAAAATATAAGAAGGTGCGTATAGCATTACACCACTGGCTTTTAAAGTGGTACAGTAGACTGTGCAGTAGTGTTATAGTGGAGTCTCTCAACATTTCTAAACAGAAGTTTAATAAACTGATTGGCCAATACAGTCAGTATAGAAGAAATTCAGTTAAGGGGCTAAGTAAAATGAAGGAAGAGGACAATAAAGTCCAATCAATATAACTGCTGATATTAGTTTTCAAGATATTGCAAAAAAGAAATGTGTATGATTGTGTTTATTAGTATGAGTATGTATATGCTTGATTATTTAGAAACAGTGTCTCTCCCAAATAGTTTTTCCACAAGAAGGCAATCACAAGTTTATTGTTCATCTTTCAACAAGTAAAAAAAAAAAGAAGAAAATATTATCATTATATGTGATTATCAAAGATTAGAACTCAATCATTCTCACACTCAAACTCAAACTCAAAAATCCTGTAATGGTCAAACTACAGTGAACATGTAACTGGTGTTAATATATGACATGATTGTTGATTAACTGCATTGCTGTGAGGGAAGAGATAATCTTAACCTGTAAATGGGGGAAAGGGGAAGCACAGAACAACTCTCAAACACTACTGAAGTAATCCAAGCGAATGGGGTAGGTAGAGCAGGTCAGGTGACGAAACCGGCAGGAACGGGGTTTTAAGGAAGGGCAGGAAGGTGTGGCTGGGTCTGCAGTGACAGGAGAGTGATCAGACAGACTGAATGAATGAATGACAGAGAGAGAGAGGCCTGTACTATGGAGCAGGATTAGGTTTAACTTCGGCTTTTCAGTGTAAACAATGGTGGTTCCGTTATGCTGCACACTTAACCGTTTTGTTTGAGCGTATAAAAGCTACTGACCAGTCAATTCTCTTTATGATTTTTATATAATAGATATGGATGATCATCTGTGGAACTGACTTATCTGTGTCAGCTTCTTGTTGCCAGTGCGACTTCTCGGGGTCAAGTTTACAGCCCTGCAGACTTTTACTTGTGCTGTTAAGGGGTGACCCTGATTATAGCAGGGGGCCTGATCCTCAGCAGGAGTGTACTCCAGTGTAGGAGAGCCTCCTCCTGTCTTTTCCATTTCATTTTTCCCCCTCTTGGCTACAAGCAATGTCAAAGCCATTTTATTGTGCTTTTGTATACCGATATTATCCTTCAAGAGAGACTGATTGAAGCACGAAAGCCTTGTACTTGTAACCGCTTTGAAATGTTAGTTATTTTTTATTTGCTCCCAAGTTTGTTTCACACTGCCTATGTTGCAGCTGAATGAATAAGGGTAAAATTGTCATACACACCATAAGATTACATCTTAGCAACACATTAATTTGGTGGAATACATTAATGGAATTATAAAAAGTCAGATTTACTCCTGCCCTCATGGTGGAGCAGTGATATTATAAGGTAATTTACGCATTCACCCAGTCGGCGTTGTTTTTTCCAGCTGTCCTTCCTGCATCTGGAAGCTGCAGCTGTGTAGCTTTTTAGCCTGGATTTTTCTATAGTTTTGTCAAAGTCTGCTGTTTATTTGTAAAATATGACGCTCTGCTGCAACTTGTCCATGTCTGCGATTGGTCATATGCTGTAAACACTGCCCACTTTTATGTGAACACGCTTATAGATAGAGTTGAAAATGTAGGTTGACATACTGAGGTGATAAAGACCATCGTGTAACCATTTAGTGTGATTGTGGTTTTTGAGCCAAAAGATTAAAAAAAACATATCCTGGGTATGTAGAACTTGCTTCGTAGTACCAGCCGTACGTAGTTCGTAGTACGTAGTTCGTGACACTGTGAAACCTGTACGTGTATTGTTATAAGAATGTCATCCATGGGTTGAAAGTGAGTTTGGGCTGGTTAGCTGGTAAGCATTTATCTGTCAAAAAACATAAGAAGTTATTACAGTGCAGTTTTTTTAATCAATATATATGTATTTTATATATGTCACTCTGGTGCCATTTAGCTATGTGATATAAAAGTTCAATTCTTGAGCATGCAAACAGTTACACAATGCAACCTGTGCAAATCACATGTACGTGCATTAAGCCATAATCATTACTTCTGAAAACAGTCAGCTGCATTAGCTGGGTAGGACTAAACTCAATCCCAAAACAGAATATGCAAATAAAATATTATATATGGGTTTATTTTACTGTTATGCTCACAAAATCATATATTTGACTGCACAAATGTGCATAGGTTAACCTGCTAAACAAGGTGT
Source organism: Morone saxatilis (assembly GCF_004916995.1). NCBI lineage: Eukaryota > Metazoa > Chordata > Actinopteri > Moronidae > Morone > Morone saxatilis. Next base: position 8,326,398 of record NW_023340095.1, on the reverse strand, counting down.
GTGTGTGTGTGTGAATAACAATGAGTGTGAAAATGTGTCTTCTTGCATTTTCTTCTATGTTTATATAAACTCGGGCTGTAAGAGGCCGAAGCCATACTGCAGAGAAATAAACTCAACTCACTGCTCCCTGTGACTGTCTAAGAAGCAGATCAGAGATGAATCTGGAGAGATTTGACTCACAAGTAAATTAAAAAGGGTAATAGTGTTATTCAAAATCAGACGGTGAGTGACAACATGTCATAGAAACAATCAAAGCCTCGGCACTGGAGATGTTTCAGATGCTAGATCAGAACATCTCACATACCCAAGTGTCAGGCAGAATTGACAGTTACAAGCCAAAAATGTGACCCAAATTTGGCAGGTTGGTGGATGTGAATTTCCAGACTTGACTGTTCTGAAGTCTCAAAGCATTTTTTCTGCTCTCCTCTCAGCATTGGAGATGGAAAGTCCCATCTAAATATCATCGGAGTTGGAAGTGGAGCTGGTAAGAACACATACTAAAGGACACTTTCACTGCTGAACTCATCTTATGTGCCGTGTGGCACAGTAAATAGCCTCGACAGACAGCGAAGGTGAGGAGGCGTTGTTGAATCAGCCTGCTATAACAGTTCTTATTGCTGCGCTGTCATTTATGGCTGCAGCAGTAAAAACCCTTGCCCTTATTATAACTGTCAAGGGTTTGCATCTGTCCAGTTGTCAGATTAATCTTAAACTTTAGTTGCAGACAAGGTGACCTTACCAGTCCGTGGTTTTACTGCACCTTGTTTCCAGCGCTCGTGATACAGCAAGGTTAATTTGTTTCTGAGCAAACCGACTACTTGCCCATGAGTGCTATTACCCTTCACTTATGTCAAAGCCAATCCTTTTAATTTACCTGAGCTGTCATGTCAGTATCATAATGGAGTGATGTTACAGATTCTCTAATGGACTGTAAAATCCATTAGAATGACTACAAACTCCCCCGCAAGGTATTATTCAATCTAATCAGAAAGATTCGGCGCCTGTTCAGATCAGCTTCTTGACTTAAATTTATCTCTTATACATAGCAACTTGTCAGCTTCAATAAGTAGAGCAAAATCACCTGCCTGTGGCTAAATGAGATTGAAAGGGATATCACAGTGTTACCGCTCTGGTTTTTGAGTCAAGGTTTTTTTTTTCTTTAATTTCCTGCTAAACTGAAGAATGCTATTATTTCCTGCTTAAATCTGCAGCACAATTTAAATTAAAGGATTGTGAGAAAATGTTGGTTAACTAAATCTTCTATCTTCTGTTTATTACTGGACAGTTTGGGTACTGTGGGGAAAATAGGGCAAAATATTTTATTTGCAAGAAATTGCTGGTTTTCAACATATAAACTGAGTTGGTGTCTGTAGGGGAGATTGACCTTGAGATGCTCTCCGAGCTCCGTCTGAAGCACCCAGGGGTGACTGTGGATAACGAGGTGGTGGAGCCCAGTGGCCAGCAGCTACATAACTACAGAGGTACGGGCACGCACTTATCTCGCATACCTACAATTTTTTACTGCATCTGTATATTCAGTTGCCCCTGCAAAACAAGTTTTACAAACAATTTAATTTAACTGCAAATAAGGGGGTATACTATATATATTACTTATTATTGTATCTCTAATGCTGGGAATACATTTTAAAGCTGACCCTGGCTTTCACACTAATACATTAGTAATACAGGTATTCATGTATTAGTAGGGGCATGGTCCTTTAACCCATCCCATATTCAAACCTTCGAGTCAGTATCCCTGAAATAAAACACTGAGTGCCTCCCAGCTCCAACTCTGCTGCTGTCTGACCAGTTTTGACACATATTTCTAGTTCTGCTACCACCCATTATTCACACATACTGTATATTTAAAAAAAGCATATGAAAGTTGTAGGTAACGTGGTGATCCTGAGGTTCCTCATTTCGTGTCCATCTGTGATGCACTGAATGCTCATTATGTTCTGTGTGCCATCCTACGTTTCTTGGCTCTACTTGATGCAGTTTCTGTAGGTGGCTCTCTGAGCTCAGTATCTGTTGAGACACATCTTTGCCAGAATTAGTTTTTTTCAAAAGCACGTTGCAAAGCATGCTGGAATTTGTGATTTCAAGACACTTGCCTCCTTTGAATCGGCAGTAAGTTCACAGAAAAGTCATGGCTGTGTGGGTTTGCATAAGGCAGCTGAAACAAAATTAGTTCAAAATTACTTTAAATTTGGATGATTTTAACTAAATGTACAATGATATATGTAATATAAAATACTACTTACATGTATACATCATTATATGTTTTATCCTACTTTTTTTTACTTTTGTGAATGTTTTGTAACATCATTCAGCTTTAACCAGATGGTTTAATATACAAATACATTTTTATGTTTAATTTAAATTTTTAGGGAATGTTATATTAATAAGACTTGGCCAATTAATTTTGGAACATAGCAAAGATTTGGAAACTTTTCAATAAGAAAGGCGTAATGATACCAAACACGAGAAAATCGAAAGGTGAATTATGAAAATCAACTAATGAGAATAGACAAATAAAACAGATAGAAATCTCTCGCTGGCATTACTTTAAAAACATTACTAGCCCAAGCTGTTCTATTTGGAAACGAAAATATATGATTTTCTTCTTTTTTTTTGTTTGTTGTTTAATTAGTAAGTTTATGCAAAAAATCTCTTGTTAACTTTACTTCAATATTAACCTCAATATATAATACTTAAGTAACTAATAATGCATAGTGTTTTCTGAGTTTAAGGTCAAGTGTGTAGGATTTATTGGCATCTAGCCTTGTAGTTGCAGATTGCAACTCACTGGTTTCAACTTCCCTTTCCAAGTGCGAGGAAAAAAACTACGGTTGCTGCGAAGTGCACGAGAAATGCAAATGGCCTTATTTAGAGCCAGTGTATGGTTGTCCATTGTGGGCTACTGTAGAAAAATGGCAGTTTAACCTGGCGGCCTCCGCGGAAGGCGACCTGTGGCTTCTGTAGATAAAAACGACTCATTCTAAAGTAACAAAAGCATAATGATTCTTTTATTTGGTTGATTATACACTAATGAAAACATACATGAATATTTTATTACATTTCTGCTAATAGAGCCTTGTAAATATTACACACTCGACTGTTATATGATATTCACAAAGCAACATGTAGTAACAATACAGATTCTGATATCTCGCATTGTAACACTGTTTTATAGATTTATGTGTCTATTATATTCCATAACTTAAGTTTTGTGTCTGTTGATGCAGTTCTGGTGTCACAGAAACCTGGTTTAGATTACGTCAAATTTAACTGGAACAAGATGACTGCCTCTGAGTTTGAGGAGCACTGGAAAGTGAAAAAGATGACTAAGAAAGCAGACTTCATTCACATGATACAGGTTGGTGTTGGAAACCGAGTGCTTCTGGCCCACAGACTGTATTTTTGACACATCTAGGTCATATTCTTTTGGCAGCGCTCCACAGCAATTAATCCCATTAGAACATCTGTCTAGCATAGCGTTATAATTAGGTGCTCTATGAATCCAGTTACCAGCTCATTATCTGTGGTGAAATCAACAGATGCTGTATTATGTGAAGGATCCTGGAGCTACCATCAGCTTCTTCCAGAGTCTCCTCGAAAAGAATGGGAAGCTTCTTATCATTCTAGTCTCTGGTAAGTGGATGGATCTAATCTTAAATTATGAAGACATTTTATCTTTTCCTTCTCACAGGTTAGTTATGCACTTGGTACTTATACATACAGTAATGGGTTGCAATTTAGCTTAACAATGTATCTCAGAAAAATCACTCTTACTGTACTGTGGTTATCATTATCATCATTATCCTTAGTATAAGAAACCCTCGTCTTGCATTCTGGTACATACTGTACAGATTTATCATGGAGTAGATGGGGAAACATTTTTATTCCACATGTATTGCTGGGAAATAATAATGCACACTCAAAACAACACAATTATGTTATCATATTATAATATTATTGATAAAATGCCATTTTATTTCAGTAATTACCAAGATCTCACTTCTGTTGGTGTGGCTTTGCTGTCATTAAATAAGACGCCCTCCATTGTTTTCATGGCTGTAAGGATGGCTATGTCGGCCCATTACTTTCTTCCAGACTGAAAACAACATATTTGATTAATTTGATGAATCCTACTGACTCAGGTGATCTCTTGGTTTTTACTCTAAACCCACCATGAGCATATTTGTGGTTTGACATTTGTGGATATAAGTGAAATGTTTTAATTACTTAATGGATTGTCATGAAATTTAGTTTACTCATTCATGTTGCTGTTTTAGTTGTCCTATATAACCTAGACCAGATGGATATTGCAGCATATGTGTGCTACTGACGTTTATGAAACATTTTGTGTATTTTGTGGTGCCGCCTGATTTAGTGGCATACTGCTGGACAACGCTTAAAGCTGCAGTAGGTAACTTATAAAAATAACTTTTTGTTATCTTTGCTGAAACTTTCTCTATATTCTGACAGCAATACATGAGACAAATCTGTAAAAAAAAAAAAAAAAATACCTACTGCAGCTTTAAGAGCAGTTTCACAGAGCTACTAGCATGGCTGTAGTCTCAGTCTTGTTTTCATCTCATCTATTCCAGGTGAGAGTGGATGGGGAAACCTGTGGCGGACTTACAGGAGCCAGCTCTGTAACACAGAAATAAGTCAGTGTGTGACTACTGGAGACATCAAAAGCTTCCTGGACTCCAAGGGAGTGAGCTACCAGAGCTACGAGCTGCCATCTCAAATGGATATCACCGAGTGTTTCACTGAGGGGGATGAGAAGGGAGAGCTGCTGCTTGATTTTCTCACTGAGGTGCTGGACTTCAGTAAGACAGCCCCACCTGAGCTGAGAACTGGTGTCTTGGAGTTACTTCGGCACCCAGACTGTAGTGTAGAGTCCAACGGCAAAGTTATTTTTAACAACAACCTTGGAGTAATAGTCATAGATTAGCTCACTTAAAAACAGGCTGTTAATAAAGTGAATGTTAAATTTAGAACCTAGTTGTTAAATTAATTAAAATGGGCTGATTGTTTTAAAATTGTTTGGTTTATAAGCTTTTTTGTAAGCTTTTAGTCTTTGTGAAATGCTTTGATGATCAATTCTGTACAAACCTGCTTCCACACAACCTGAACCTGATCTCCAGGAGCCTTTTTTGATTATATAGGTTTTATAAAAGTAGTTATAGGTGTAGATACCAGTATTCTTTATTAATTATTTATATTCATATTTTTATATATACAAAATTAAAAATGTCTTGATTGTAATCTTCTTTCCTAAACCAATTTTGTTTCGAGCCACCCAAACAAAATGTAATGATCACAATTTTAATCAGATTCAGATATCAGCTTCAGATTCTACGTCATATAATTTTTATGGGCTACAGCTGGCAGGCTGTGCTACCAACCACATTACACTGCTGCTCTCATTGGATCCTATTACTTTGGAGATATAAAAATAAATGGAAAATTGAACATTACATTTTCCATGGAGATCGAGCTGTTAATTTTAGATAAGCTGAACACTCCTGTCGGGGTGTCTTTTGTGTCTTTGCTTTTGAATGTTGTACATTGAAATAGTTGCAGATTACATTTACATCACAGAGACATATTAAAAACCTCCATCTTTTTATGGTTGTCTTTCTATTTTGCATGGTAGCTGTATATGTATATTTCCATATTAATAATTGTTAGACTTTAAAATACACACAAATTTCTTGTAAATATTTTTTTCCTGTCTCAAAATTGTTTTAATATGAGGTATAAAACATGGCTGAACTGACTGGAAGATAAAGCAATGGTACTAACTAGTTTATGTAATTTATATTTGCTTTATTAACTGTCTTTCCAGGTCAATGACTTGAGCCTATATGTTTCACTGATTTGGGGCTCTAGTGTGGCTTATAAATGCAAAAATAAACAACCAACCGGTACAGAAGGGCTTTTATACTGACTGTGATAACTCTACACAACCTAAATTTAATTATACTTTGGAAAACCATATATTCAGCTTTACAACCTGCACCAGCGGTAGGTACAGACTGACATTTGCAATGTATTGGTTAGGTAAACACTAGCAAAATGGTAGCTGCTGGTCTCAGCCAACAAAAGTATCACTGATATATGAAGTATTGGCACCATCTTGAGGGCAACATTAGTAACTGTCTGTGTGATATATGGGTGGGCAGATCAAGGGTACAGATCACAGACAACTTAAGGAACTTAAGAGACCACTGATCATCTATATTACAAAAGGCGTAAAGCTCTCTCTCTCACACACACACATTAAAACTAGACAGCAAACACTAAAATCATATGCAATGCTGCTGTAGAAAACTATAAAATAAAATTGTGAAAAAAACAACTGAAATTACTGCACTCTGCTATCTGAATAAACACAGAGATCATATCTGCAGTAAAGTGTCTTAACTTAATTAACTGTGGCTGCAAAAAAACATGTACATGTTTAAAGATTGCTTTTGACTGCACCAAATTAAAAACAAGCTTGAAATCTGTTATTTTATGTTTTGTAAGGGAATGTGTGTGACAATGAGTTGATATAAGATGCCAGCTCAGCAACAGCAGCCAAATGCTCATACATGAATGTTCTGATTCTAATGTTAAACACATGTACATCAATTATTAAACATACAATAGTAATTATATTAGCCGAGCTGTGTTGTACAAGACTTCTGGTTGGTTTGAAAGATGATGAATAACAAAACAGCAAAGTAAATTAAAATGTTCAAATTTTTCATTTTTTAGGGTTAGTTCTGTGTTTGTGTTTCCTGTTTTTGAAATACAGACACAATTAAACAGGTTTGAACTACATGCAAACAATTTATAGGAAAATCACGCAAAATGGTTATTATATTCTTCTTTAAGTCATTGGCTGATTCTTTCTTGAGGGATAGCATTTTGCGTGGACATGATTGTTACAGCAAATAGAAACACACTTAAACTTAAAAAGCTAAAAAGTACTTTTAATTCCTATAACCCACTATGAATTTATGTGCTCAAACTTTAGTTTAGTTCCATTCTTATGACCATTTATAGGACATTGTATACAAACTGGCCCTGTTGTTAATAAATTGATTTTTGGTTGATCCAAACCTTGATTTTGTCCAAAACTGAACCAGGTCGTGTTGTCTAGTCAAACTGCAACTTAAAATGATAAGTCAACATTGACATTTTGTTTCACATGGGACGCACACCCTGGTCTCCTGGGTGAAAGTCCTGTCTTTGACCCATTTATCCATCACAACCTCCTCCAGTATGGACTTTGTCACTCTATATACTACCTCACTTGACTTCCTAAACCCTTTCCGACAGAAAGCCCTTAAGGCCAGCCTTTCCCATGTGCCCCTTCCCAGAAGGTAAGCAGTCAAAGAGTCCAGATGAAGCTATCTGAGATGATAAAGCAAGATCTAGCTGGAAGATTTTTCACAACCTGGCGACCCAAACATTGATACTATTAATGAAGATGATGCAAGGGGGGTACCAAAAACACTACTAACTACTATTCTGACCTACATAAATGGCAAAGTAAAGCACATCTCAACCCATCATTTTATTATCTGATTGTATCTGCAGAGAAAAGATCTAATCAATTAAGCTTTTTCCTTCCATAAGCTGAACTAAATACTGATGCATTTTGGACCAGTTGTTTTTGGTTGTCAGTGTTTTCACCTTGAAGTTATAAATCAAGATGCAATCGATTTTAGTGATGGGCAAAGAGAACTTACTCACCTGGCAGATTCTGTAGTGGTCCAACTTGGGAATGGCATGTAAAACCCACAGAAGCACTGCAGATAAGAGCATATCCCAAGCACAACAGCCGATACTGTGTGATGAAAGTACAGGTGCTGACATTCCCAGCAGCATGGGACAACCTTTCACTGTATGGTGTAGCAGGCGTGGAAGAGATAATCTTTAGTCCTGGTTTCCTTGGTTCAGGGTGAATCTTCACAAAAATAAGTATTTTAAGTGTTTTTCTATGTGCCATACCATTTTCTATAATTGGTTGTAAAATTATTCTATATGTGGCTTCAGATTTGACATAAATTACCATAAGTCTGAAGTTGGAAGTTTAAATCTGCAATCCTGCAAGGGTTGATGTTGCAATAAATGTAAAATAGCCATAACTCAACAATCTATGATTCAGCAAGAATCATCATGTATCGGATGCATACATACATACATGCATTAATATGGGATACATTGTATCCCATATTATAGGCATATGCCTATTTGATTTTTAGTGGCTATGCAAATTTGGATCCAGGACACTCAATTTATCCTATATAGGGTCACATGAGGCTGGAGCCAATCCTAGCTCACATTTAGCAAGACTGGAACCCTGGATTAGATCTGCAGTGTACCACAGGGCTAACTCATACACACAGACAAACACATTCACACTCATACTCACTTTAGAGCTGACAATTCACCTAATCTGCATGTGTTTGGACTGTGGAAAGAAACTGGAGTCCCTAAGAAAAGGCTCCTGCCAGCCAGTGGTTGTTGAGCAGCAATGCATATTTGATTTGTTTCTTAAATAGCACATTTAGAAGATTGTGTTGGATGACCTCGTGTTTTTGTATTTTTTTTATTAATTTTTAGTTCAAACAACTTTCTTACAGGTTCAAAGTCAGTCTTCTATAAAGATACATCTCAGGTTCTCTCTTAAAAATGAGTTGTTCATTGTACTAAACTTATCTTACAGATGCAGGAGCTGCAAAAATTTTGCTTTGCCAAATAATAAAGCGTTGACACCCCATTGCATTTCATAGTTATATATCAGAAGCAAAAACCGATAACTAATAAGATGTTTTCCTTGTTAGTGTAAAAGTATCCATAGTAACCACGACCATAGCCAGCTATGAGACCACCAAGGTCCAAACATCTGTATTTATTTCCTAAAATCAAAATTTCATATAACAAACTGTATATGTATATCATATACTGTATAATCAGGAGTTTCGGTCGTCTCTATACTTTAGGTGCTCTGTTTGCAACTCATTACGTTATTTAACAAACATGTAAGGAGTTGTCTAGTACAGTCCCGTCATTCTGTTGACTCAGTGAGTGAGGGGGCTGTAACCTACATACACACAGCACTGACTACAAGATCAGTCAACACTGTGTTTGTTTAACACCTGAGCTCACAGACTATTAATCTACGTGCTTTTAAAACACGACATGTGCAAACTTTTGCGCACAGAATAGTAGTATAGTAGTAACTGTAAAATGCTGATCATGCTTGCAAAAAAAGTGGTGACAGTAAAAATGAGAAAACAAAAGTTGAGTAGCTAAGTTTAACTATTAAACATTTGAAGCAAATCTCTGTTGGGATTTTGGGTTGTTAATGGTGAGAATGATTTCGAAATAGCCACTGGAATAAATATATGGAGAGGAATCTCACAGCACAGCTGCGGTTGGCTCTGATGTACATGCAAAGTTCATCTTTCAAAAGTTACGCAACAAAAGCTCATGAGAGCTCCCAGCCTGTGGGAGGGGCGAGTAGCTGCAACTTTAGTGTGGGAGACCAACCAACTCTCCAACTTACCAACTCTCTGTCCTTACTCTCCGCATACTCAAGGTAATTGAATATTTGAAATGAACAATTGACATTTGCCTCATTTAAAGTTTTTTGAATAGTTGTTTTTCCATGCATAAATCATAGCTAATTATCTGATTTCCAATGTGTGCAATGCATTGCAGGAACCAGTCATGGCTGCAGAAACAAAGCAGAGTTGTTATGAGGGCAGTTCTGTCCAAAGCTTTCAGTTCTACCTTGAACACTCTGGAGAGCATAAGGCCATTCTCCAGTGTGTTTATGACGTCCTGCCAGGAGAATTTAAAAGGTACCAGATGAAAAACTGGGTGTGCCACACTGCACTTGTTTATTTATTTATTTATTTTTAATCTTCTAACTATTTTTACTACTTAACCTGTCTCAGTTGTCTTTTTGTGCACTTTGAAGATTTGACAAAAGTTGTAGAATGTCCTTTAAAGGGGAGATGAAGAGATGAGTTGTGCTACTGTAAGAAAACCAGAACCTTTCTGTTGGGTAAAAAAAAAAAATTCAATTTGCAATTTTCCATGTGCAAACAACACTAATAACACTGAGGCACAGTGCAGTTTTATTACAGTACTCCTTTGGCACTAATGGCTTTTTTCACTTTAATACATTTTCATTCAGAACATTTTTTAAGACAGACTCTGCACTGTTTTAGAGTAATTAATGAGAACAATGATGCCATCCAGAACTGCTTGTAGGATGTACTGCACTGTTCCTGTAATTTCCTGTTTCTATACAGAAGCAGGCTTGATATATGCTTTACATATAGTAGTCTCTAATTGGAAGGATGTTTTATGCCTATATACACATGGATTTATTATAAAGTAACATATGATAAATATTGCATACAATTGAAACTACTTGAGGGGTGAGATACTATATACTACTACTTTTTTATATGTTTTGTTTAAGACAATTGGAGAGTGAATTGTTAACAATCAGGCCAAAAAACTGTCAAATTACTGGTATTAATCAACATTCTAGTGACATATTTTAGTTATTATGTTCTATTGGGTGAGAAAAAGGGATTTAATTTTGCCATTTTAACTTCTCATTTGATTACAGTCAGTTTTCCATCTATCATGATTTGTAGAATTGGAGCAGATAAAAGCAGCTTGGATGTTCTTGGTGTCGGAAGTGGTGGAGGTATGTGATGAGATACAGCAACTGGCAACTGTTTAACAAACACATGTTGTTATGGTTACTAACTGTAGTGTAATTTGCATGATGGCAAAAATCCATGAGTGCAAGGGACTGCATTGTTTTGTGATTTATAGGTTCAAAGAAACAGCTTCATTTAAAGGACACAGGGAAATACACTGCTCAGTTATGTTTATTATATATATTAATATTTCCCCTACAGACAGCTCAGTTGCTGTCAGGACTCCCACTGTGGGGGAAAAATGTGACACTTTTTCCAAAATAATGATGCTACATTGAATTTGGCCATGGGGTTTTCACATTGAAGCAACATTACAGTGAGGCTCCCTGGTTTGTTGCAGGGGAGGTGGATGTCCAGATTCTCACTCTGCTGCAGTCTACATTCCCTGCTGTCCCAATCATTGCTGACATTGTGGAGGGCAGCTCTCCGCTCACAGATAACTTCAAAGGTATTGTAATGCTGTACACAACCAGTGAAATGTTTTTGTTTTATAATGTCTAGTCCTGTCCCTTCGTCTTCTTCCTTATTTCTTCTGAACATTTTGTGAAACAAAATTATTATTATATCATTTTTAGTAATAGTAGAAGTAATCGTGGTCATTTTTTGTTATATTTGTCAGAAAAGAACACACACTGAATTACCTACAGCCACATTTATGACTCTTACACAACCCATGAGGTCTGCCGAAATATCCTTAGCTACCCATTTGTCACGAAACAGAAAACACAATTTGATATACAGTATATTCCTATTAACATATGCCAGGTATAAATGTAAAAACAGCTTGAACTTATTAACCTTTGGCTATCAACGCTGCCTGGTAAATGTGTAAAAAAGGGGGAAAAACAACCATACATGTATGTGGGAACATAAATGAGATATCTACTGATACACAAATACACTTTTTCTGGCCATTGCATGGTGGACTTGATCCACACATTCCTCTAAACTGAAGTTTACTGAAGTAAATTACTGCTCTAGCCCAGACTGCAATAAAAGCATCTCCTTTTTATTATAACACTAACTGTGGTACTGTATATCTATCTGATCATAATCTATGCTTAAGTCATGGTTTATAATATAAATTGTCGCCATATACTGTATATCTCAATGTTGTATTTTATGTCCAACTTATAGCTTTGGTAGCAAAGACCACCAACCTTCAGAAAGTGCCATTTGTTTGGCATATCATGAACAGTGAGGACTATGAGAAGCAAGTCAAAACAAAGGGAGACATGAAGAGATTTGACTTCATACACATGATTCAGGTATTATTACTTTGCTTTTTGGACATTCAATGTAAGAATGATCTAATGACAAGAAGAAGGCTTTGCTTGTTCTCTCCATGTTGGCTTAGGTCACCCCCTGAACAAGTACTGTAAACTTTATTAGAGATTTATTTAGCTCCCCACTGAGCCCTCCACTGCTGCTTGGTTTCATTGGGGAACCTCAGCAAAACCTTTTCTGGTAAAACAATTAGTTCTATAAATAATCATCATAGATACTGTCCTCTGGCATGAGTGTCCCTGATTAAACTACAGTGAGTGAAAACATTTGGGATTTCATGTAGCCAGCTTCAATCCGAAAGGTCAAATTAAAGTTTCCCCATAACTTCCCCCCTGACAGATGATCTACTATGTGGATAACCTCGCCAATACAATCAAGTTCTACCACAGCCTCCTGAAGAAGAATGGCAGGCTTATGATCATCATTGAAGCAGGTAAAAAGAACTTCTTCCACCTAATCCCCTGTCCCCCTCCACTCCAAAATATATTTTTCTTCTTGTTCCTACAGTTGTTGTTTGACCTTTATTGTGAAGAATGATATGTGTGCAGAGTTTGACACTAGAAGGATGTTTTCACATTCATCTGCTGAAAGTTGAAAGTTTCTCTGTGCTCACTGAAAATCAGACTTTTAAGAGGCGGGGCTACGAGCATGATTTGTGATATCACAAATTGGAACTCAAACCTTGTCCAATAATTAACTTATACAAGTGTGATGTAAGAACTTGAAGCCGTCAGTGCATATGAGCACACTTAGAATGGACTTTACAGTGAAGCAGGAGACACCTTGTGTCCAGCAAAACATTAAGAGTGAACAAAATTAGCATATTCATTGAATCTGGGATGTTTAATGAGGTAGAAGGAGTAGATGTCTTTTGAAGGACTTCAATGTGGAAAAGACACACATTATTGTTCAAAGACTATTTGTATATATCTTAAATACATTTCTGTAGGAGATATTGAATCATTACTGAAAAACAAACATGTATGAATTTTACTTCATTTATCCAGGCCAATACTGATTTTTTGTGTTGGAAAAAAAACAATTCAGATGATTACATTGATATGTACATTTCTTCTTAATGTATTTTTTAAATTTCTGACTATCCAGGTAACGCTGGCTGGGACACCCTTTGGAAGACATACAAGAAGGAGCTCTGTGTTGACGCAATCACAGAGTACCGCTCATCAGCAGATGTTATTGCATGCCTGAAGAGTCAGGGTCTGAAGTACGAGGAGCACGCCATTCTCAACACCTTCGACATCACAGAGTGCTTCAATCCAAGCAGCCAGACTGGAGAACGTCTGCTGAATTTCATGACAGCAAAAGATCACTTCTACCAGTCCTTCACCCAAGAGATCAGAGCAGGCATGTTAGACCTTCTCAGAAACAAGTGCAGCACTGAAAAAGATGGCAGGGTAATGTTCAACAGTAATTTGAGCTGCATACTCGTTCATGCTTGAGTATGGAAAAATGTCTTTTCAGTCTATACTCACATCATTTATTCTGTATGTGTACCAAGCTGATTAATAAAACAATTTAGTTATTAATTACTTTTTACTCATTTATTTTTATCTTTATTTTTTCTAAATTGTGTTTTTTATGTATTTTGTGAGGCACTTTATGATATCTGATCTAGAAACGATAAATATAATTTTAGTCATGCTTACTTACTAAATGGCAAACATATATCTGGTGAAGTGAAGCATTTAGCTGCTAAAGAGCTGGATAATTTCCTATCCGGATTAGTTAATAGAGGCTAAAAAGAAGAAAATGTAGAGTGAACTTTTTCACAACTTTTTTAGGTGGCCAGAAACACAACTCCACTTGCTCTGTATTTGATGTGTATGCAGGGCACTGTTAACGCTGCTAACAAGCTTAAAATCAACGTACAGCGTTATACGTCAGTGTTGTGTTCACACACTGACATATTTGGCTGGCCCAGTATTTTTCACCAGTATGGGGTGTCAGGTCAGGACAGTGAGACTGGACTTTATTGGACTTTTATTGATTTTAGTACAGGCTTTAACCATGGACTTTGAAAGCATACGTTTGCTAGCTACCAATTACTTTTCACCGGAAGAGGTTGAACTACAGGAAAGCTACTCAGGGAGAAATCTAGTTTGGTTAAATAAAGCTACTTAGAAAATAAAAAAAGTGAAATTTACAATGTATATAAGATACCAAATTACAACAAAAAATACACAAACGCCACATGCCAGCAAAAAAATGCCTTTTTTTGCAAAAAGTGCCACTATGCAAGCATAGCTGACAAGTAAAAAATACAGGTTTTTCTAGTCAGTGCTATGTATTTGCCTAAATGTGGCCATGGTCTTTCTTCCTTAGGCTGAGATTCACAAGGTTTATGCATGATGACACTGTCGCTGTGTGAGCACTGAGCAAGCCTGCCCTTTTGCACAATGCGCTACACAAAGGGCAAGTGTGTGGTGTGGGCTGCCTGACAAATGCACTGACTGGGCTGGTCGAAGGACGCTCAATTACAATATAGAAGCAATGATATAATACAAAATATTTGTAGTTTCAGTAGTTAACTATACAAAAAATGACAAAAAAGCTACCAGAAAGCTACTTCAAAATGTAGTTAAACTACTAGTTTGCTTGCATGCAGTTCACTACTCCTGAAAATTGTGAACCACAAATGCAAGCCCAACAGTAATTTTGATAATTTTCTTTTGTTTTACCTCAAGAAATCTATACCTTGACAGATACATGTTGTAGATGGACTGAATATTATATTATTAATATGAATATTTAAGTTTATTAATTGAAAAGATAGTCATAAATTACAAGGGGTTTAAACAGCTAATACTATGTATCTATCTGTATTGAGAAAACAATCTCAAGTCCGGCACTCTGCCAGTCTGTATTAGCATGAAATAATTAATTTCGTTTTTAAAAATGATCATGGCATACTTCAGATTTGCTTTATCACGATGTAAAAGTGCCACAAACTGAGGCCTACTGCTACCTAAGCTAGCTGCCATGTTTAGGGTCCAATGGGGCGAATGTATCTAATAATACCTGCAATTAGAAGTAGACACCTGATAGCAGTTTAACTTCTGCCACAATGAAAACAAGCAACAGCATTGACAAGCAATTAATTTATCATTTCTTTTTGACAAATATCATGCTTATAGATGTTCAATATTCTTAAAGAGAGCTAAAGTAGTAATAAAAATAATTCTCTTTAAAAACTTGAGCTTCGCCATGATGCTGTTCACATTAAAGCCAGCAGATGGTACTATATGTCTGAGAATACAGGTAACCCTGCATCTGTGCTCTGTTACAGTAACTCCAGTAGATGGCACACTGATCTTACATTTAGACATGACATTCCAGCCAAGAGTAAAAACACCAACTTTTATTAAACATAACCAAAAAAAAGTATGCCTAATGTTTGGAAAACAGTTCCTTTGGACCCATTTGTTATTTGCCCTGTCCTTTCAGTTCTCACTCAGCAGGCTAATGCAGAGACACTTCTAACAGTAGCATGAACACATAGTGCCTGCTGTGGCTGCACACGCACAAAATCACGTCAAACCGCCATGGTCTTGTCTCGAGCTATCTAGCAAATGTATTCTGGCTGCTCATTTACCTCATTAGCTTTAATAGATCAGTAATTGAAATTCATCAGAAATTCTTGTCAGTGCACTCCCCCCTGATGTCAGTGGGCTTTCAGCACCTGCTCAGGCTCCATTACTGGGGGTCCTCGCTGGGCCCTCTCATACCACAGAGTGACAGAGCATTAGTCACTGAGATAATCAACCTCAAGACACTGTTTGCCGTTAATGCTCTTCAAGAACTATTTACTTCATATGCCAGTTGGTGTCTTATCATAGAAGAAGTTCTCTGCTGGATAAATGTAATGAAATGTTCACAGATCACCTTGTTTTTGAGATGACTGATTATACTTAGGAGTGCTGAACAGCTGGATATTGTTATTTTCTATCTGCATATTGTTTTTATTTACTGCTCATTAGCGGATGGCATAATGACAAGCCATAGTTCTCCATAGTGTTTGATGTACATTTTACTGGCTTTGTATTGTACATGCAATGCTGTGAAAATAGTGATCAGAGCATGAAATACTGAATTCATAAATACTTATTTGCCACTGTCACACAAATCCGACATTGCAGCTGTTCCAAAAAGTTGACATGGTTGTGAGAAGCATCCAGGTGAAAGCCTTCTTCAGAAAAGAAAGCAACTTTCTTCAGACCATCTGGCCAGCTATTAGTACTGAACCTCCAGCCTCTGGCTCTGTAAGGTCCTCATCGGTGTAGCTTCACTTATCTTTAGTGTAATGAGGTAACAGGCCATGTGTTAATTTTTTTCTTGACTTGAGTATACCTCCGTTATTTTTTACTTTATGTTGTAGTGATTTGTTACACACAGTAAAGGCAATTTGGTCCACATGTAAATATGTTTGTATGCCTAACAAGTGTGTTAAAATGGATGACTTTCTGAAAGCAGCAGAATAAAAATTGTTAAAAAAAAGAAAGAAATAGAAGGTACTTGACTTCAGAGAAGCCAAGGCTGGCTTAGATCAAATAAATGAACGAGGTTTGGTATCAAAAGAACACAAACTTTTTCATTGAAACATTATTGTTCATAGCACTTAACACATCATTAACATCACCTTGACACCAACTAACACCTTAACAGCTACTGCACTTACTGTAACAAAATCATTACTAATATTAAAGGAAATACTTCTGTTGAAGGTAATTCACAGCTAATGGTTTGACATATCTGTTGTCACTGCAGGATGTACTCATTGTTGATATCCCTGTACAACAAAAGTGTTTTATTTTCTCTACAAGCACCTGCTACCTTCTTCATTTGTGAGATTGCTTCCCAATAATCTTTTGTTTCCTAAGCTTAATAAAAAAAATTACCACCCAATGCCAAATTGTAAGAAAGGTATTAAAACTAATCCTGGCTATCATCTGGACATTTTAAAGGCAAAAGCAATGATGGCATGTTGGTATGTAAGCTCGCTATTCGGCCAAAGTGACTCTTCAGATGTCTATCTTCTTTAATACAGCTCCTCTCCTCTGGTCCCCTCTGTATGGAGAGCCAATATCAGACCAGAGGCGTCTTCTATCAGCCATCATGTCAGTGTGTAGATCTCTCTGAGACCAGAGCAGGACATGCTCTGGCCCTAAAATACATCACACACACTTTAATTGAGGCTGCCGCCGGGCCTTGAAATATTGCTCTTATACCAGTCCTGTAAATGGCCGGCCTCTGCGGCATATTTCATTCTGGAGAATTAGTCCTGTTTAGCAGCTGCTGTTATATAGCAGCTGTCCTCCACAGGTCTGAGGCCGGCAGAATAAGGCTATTTGTTTGACAATTGACAATTTTTTTTGCCTTTATAAAATTCTATCTTACATCAATTAAGTCAGTATAAAACAAGGTGAATATTTCAGTTGCAGAATTCTTTTTCTGTCACTGAGGTTGAATTGTGCTGCATAGAAGTGAACCTATAGCCTTGCTGGCTTAAATCAATCCAAGGTGATTCACCACAAATCAAAAAGGGTGCAATGGAGTGACTCTGCCCTAATCAAGTTTACCTTTGTCTGTCTCATTAATCTAGTGATTCGAGGCCATATAGTCAGATTTTCAAGACTGTTCCTGTGGGTGTGAATATGGAGAATTGCCACAGATAAGCGATGGCACCATATTTATTCTGCATGCCACATATTGCATGGTAGTGTAAGTCGATAAACCAGGCCAAAAATGCCACTAATTGACCCCTGCTGCTCATATCTTGATCAATTACAGATAAGACGACACATTTAGTGAATTCATAAATGATATGTTCTAGTTTAGGCCTTTTGTTTTTCTGCAGCAACTGTGAAAGTTCTGTAGAGAGGAAAAGTTCAAGTGAAAAAAAGGCTACTTCTAAAGAATTTTATATGTGCCTGACAAACGGTGATAACAATTTTGAGAAACAACTTGATGTTGACTCTAAGCCATGCTCTTTTAAGCCCATATTTGCTCATTTGATAAAAGTGACAGTGACTCTCTCTGTCACTTGTTCACTTTGTCAACTGAGAGAGTTCCTGAGGGCGAGATCCTCCTTAATTACACTCAGTGACGTTTACCCTCATTAAACACCCCAATTCCCCTCACATGGTGCAGTGTTTGGGGCTGTGCTTGTCATTTACTGTTGACGGATGTGGAAGGAACAAACAAGAAAGCTTTAGCAATGTCAGTTGTTTTCCTCATGCAGTGTTTGCTCAGATGAGTAAGGTTAGATGAATATATTGGCTATCAGCATATCATGACAGATATCTGTTACCTCTGATATTATTGAGCTTCCACCAAAAGCATGTTTTTAAAAATCAAAACCTATATGTTTTTTTTTTTTTTTTTTACAAATGTAGCACATTTTATATGTACACATAACATATAATTTAATTAGTCTGGGATTCAAAGGAAGTTACATAAGTTAAGGTTTAGAGGTTTAGTGATCCTGTTGCAGAGGATAACCATAGAAATCTTCAACACTATGTTGTGGCATAAAAATGTCCAAATTAAAGATAGTAAATATTATTATAATGATTATCAGTGACTTTAATGTATCGACAGAGGCCTTAAAAAATCCTAATCAGTTAAACCCTACAGGTGATATCTGCTGTATTTTATTACTGTTATTACTGAGGATGACGTCTGTCTCTCCTGCAGCAATGGTAGTGAACACAGGACTTGCATTAAAAACTGATCATGACACAGAGCAATCCTGCCAGAAGTTAATACCAGTAGCGAAGATATTTGTACTTAATCCCTGTCATGAGAAAAGAAAATAAGACCTTACATTTCCCTGCAGATCTGCTATGCCTTTATTATTCTTCACTGCCTTAATCAACTAGTATCTCGTCTCTTGCTTTTATTAAATGCCGTTTCTGGCTCACATCCATTCATTGGATCTTAAATATCCTCCCTCTCTGGGGTGTGGACTTGATTGTGGATAGGAAATGAAGTTGGAAACTTTTGAGCTCTATTTAAAGTGCGGGTCCCTTGAGCGACCACTCTGTCTTAATAAGTTACGATCAGGATCCCCGGGTCCTTCCATTTTATTTCTCCTCGCTGGGGTTCCCGGCTAAACCCCTTCTAATGAAATGTTCTGCTAAATTGTCAAACGGTTGTGTTTTCTATCCATAAAAAGGTGTTTACAGCCCTGGTGAGAATCTGCACACAATAAAGATGGTTGTTTAACTTGATAATTCACAGTGCAGGTGAACAGGGATATTTGCTACCTCATTTAGGAGCTGTGAGTCACTCTGAAGCTAGCTCACTTCTAATAGAGATAATGACAGTTTGAGGAGTTCCCCTGCAACGCTGACTACTAGTGGGAATCAATGCAAAGCACAAATGGTGGTATTTTATTATATTCTTTGTACTTTTATTTTTTCTGAACTTTTTGAAACGATTAGAGTTTAAATCAACGATTGAACTCCTGCATAGAAAAGAGGAGGATTACAGCATTTAAAAGCAGGCACCCGAGTTATGAACATATGCATGTGTCTGATGTTATTATAAAAACATGATGGGATTTTGGTTTTAAAGTTTCAGGGCTATGGTATTATTAAACATTCACAACACTTAGGCTGGGCTTCCCTGCATGTGGAACTGTGTAGCAGTATGAAGGAAGTCATGATGGATTAACAGATGTCATATCAAGTTGCTACATTTGTTACAGCCTTGCTCAGATATTTGTGTGTGTAGCATTTTTTTCCCCTCTCAGTTCTCACAAGGTTCGATTCGACTAGCAAATCAATGCAGGTATTGATGGGCGTCAGATAAAAACCATTATGGCAACCAGCTCTAATTCTTCAGCTGAATTGATTTCATTTTAAATGATCTATGTACATCCAGTGGAGCACACCACCACTCTGAGTGTGTTTTACCTTGACTTCATGCGAGAGAGACGTTATTCATCACTGAGAGAATGTCCCTTCTTCACACCCCAATAAAAAGCAGAGTAATGAAGCTTCTGTGGGTGCTGTCACCCCAACACTGCTTTATAAAGGATGACACAATTATATTTTACCAGCTCACCAAAAATGCTGACAAGCCCTGGTTCAATAAAACGCAATCTGTACCGAGAGAAGCATGCTGGTTTCTTTGCTCTGGAGTCATAGCTCATGAACTACAGGGTGTCGTTGCCTTGAGATGCTCCTCAAAGAACATTTTCTCCTTAGAATTAATCCAGAAAAAAAAGTGGGTGTGATGATATTAGGAACAAAGAGTGATATTGATGATATATATGTTTTAGAAAGATTTAGTCTTGTCATGCTCTCTTGTATCTTGTGCAATATATTCTTTCTTGCTGGGAAAAAAGGTTTACAGGTCTGTTCACAGGCAAATTTCAACTCCACATTTCCCCCTCTCAGAAATGCATAAACAGGCATGACATTTGCCTCTGAGCAAACAGAGGCTAATGCTGCATTACCGTCAATCAGTCAACTTGGTAAATGTTTGTCTAAGTATGATGGATGATCTGTCGACAACATTAAAAGGCGACCGCTTCCTAAACCTGAAATCTTGCATATTCAGAGACAGCCGGCATGATGCTCCAGACAGCCAACTGCCGACGCCCTGCTGCTTGACGCTTACCAGCGGCAGGATATGGCTGCTTCTTAGCGGACAGCATGTTTTTTCCTTGGAGAGAGACACATCTGGCCTTGGATAATCTCTCCTTAGTCTTCTACTGTGTAATACATGCAAAGCTCTGCTCCATGTAATTCCCCAACTGCTTTTTTTTCTCCTCCTGACAAGGGTAAAAAGGCCGTTAGTATCAAGTATATTGCATGTTTTTAACCTACTCAGTAGTTTGTCCATACAAAAGTGACTTAAACATAAACGTGAGACCAAACAAGAATTACAAAAGTACAAGTAAGGGCTAACAGGTTTTTATTTTTTAGTCTAAATCTATTTTCTATTCCATTTTGTGCCAAGCCATAATAAAAAATATACCCCAGTGAGAAAAATACAACAATCAAAATGTGTGTAGTGTATAGTTATTCATTTGCATTGTTGATGATGTGCAAGTAATCCATAAAAATGTCATAATTATGCTTTGTGAATAAATATCAGGACAAAATTGAGATTGAACATCATGCAATCTTAATGGTAATGAAATGTGCAGTGCGTAGCTGGATGCCTCGAGCCTTAGGAATATAATATGTACTAGCAGTGTCTCACTTGTTTATTTATTAACAGAGGAATTGTCTGCTTCACTTGCTATCACTGAGGCTTGACAGCTGCAGAGTCCAGGTGATGCATGAGCCAATATGTGGACTGGAGAGGGCTCAACGTCGCACATCAATATGAAAATCAGTTTCTGGCAGAAATAGCCCAAGGCAGTACATCCAGCTCCAAAAAGTGACTAATCTTAGGGTCATAAACCCTGCACAAGACGCCTAGGGTCTTTTTAGAGAGACAGAATTCAGAAATGCCATCATTTTCCATTCCACAAGCCAAGGACCCTGCTCCTTGCATTAGCAGATTTCTTTTAATAGTGTGTGAAATAGTGGGGTTGCCAGAACTAAGCAAGAGCAAATAAAAGAGAGGAGAGGGGGATAGTGAAAGGTGACCTTAGTCTCTGGAACGCCAGATTAAAAACTTCAAATGCTCAGCCAGAGGCTCTCCTAAAGAAACAAAAAGACCACAGGCACAATGTTACAGTAGATGGAGGTGGCTGCCAAATATCATCTTCTTACAGAGAGGGATTATGAATTTCACAAGGCAATGGTGGTCCCATTGGTGAGAATATTAGTTCACATATTGTTCTCCAGATCTGCATATATTTCTGTTTATTTTTCTTTTCCTGACTTTCAGAACTTTTTCTTTTCAGTTGTTGGGTTATGAAACAGACAAAATTGGGCAGACTATTTTGAAATTATTCATTCTTATATAAAGCCTTTATGTCTTATGCTATGTTTATTATGACTTGCATAAGGAACCAATGAAACTAAGTCACTTATTATTTACTTTCCACAAAAGTCACAGCTAATGAAAATGGAACATATCTTTGCTTGTGCCTTTTTGCTTGTCACCACAAATATATCTGCAAGTCATGAAACAATTATTAGCACAAGTGTAGCTTTAATTTGGTAGACAAATATAACCCCCATAAAATGAGAACATTTATCTGGTGCCCTTTATTCAGGCTTTGGAAGTAACGGACTAAATGTTACTTAATCAGGATACAAATAAAAAATAAAGAACTATATATTACCATGCACATTGGCAGTGTGCACAAATTACAACACTTCACGAGTCTCATCAGTCTAACAGCGCCGGTCTCGAGTGAAACCGTACAGAAAAAAAAGCTTTAATTGTGTGTAAATTTCGGGGGATCTATTGGCGGAAATGGAAAATAATATTCACAGGTATATTTTATTTTTTGTGTAATCACGTGAATATAAGAATTGTTATGTTTTTGTTTCCTTAAAATGCTCCTTTTATATTTCCAGACGCCTCAGGGCACCTTCTATGGAGTCCACCATGTTGAACCACCATGTTTCTAGACTAGCCTAGAAGGGACAAACCAAACACTGGCACTAGATAGGGGGGTTAGCATTTTTCACGTGTTTTGTTGCCACTGTTCTCCTTCATGCTTTGAAAGGGAGGGTTAGGCAAGAGAGTTGTGATCTGCAGCTATACAGGTAGATGTGTTTCTTTTAAATACAGTGAGCAGAGGACACATTTTTGATGCTAGAAGTCTTGCATTCTATTTTCTTTTCTACGGTTAATTTTTTTTTTTTTCATAGAATACATGTCATCATTGTGATATTTATTTTCTCTTGTCTTTATTTGTCTTTGAAGTACCCCTCCTAATCCTGCCTTTATTTCAGACATGTGGAGGGATAATATAACAATCTGTTCTGCACTGGAAATGTAATGTTTTTTCAAATTGTAGCATCCTGGTTGTGCATGCATATTGCTGATGAGTGGACGCTGCACATTATAGGTGAACAGGCAGCCCTTCTCCAGTCTCTCCAGTGTCTTGATAATAACTCGCTTTCTTAATTACAGACTCAGCTTCCCAGAAAAAAAGTAGCAAGAAAATGATTTTACTCATGAGGAAAGTGAAACAATGGCTCTCCAAATCCTTGAATGGATTTCTATCTCAAAGCTCATGGTGGAGGCAGTTTGAACTGTAGCATCGGCGGGTGCTTTAATTACTGTTCAATGACTTTACTCTGAGTCCTTGACCCAGTTTAGATTCCTTATCAAAAAAAGCCATGCTCTGAGAAAAGATTACTTTTTAAACTTTGGGAAGAGGGGAGGGCAGACAGAAAACAAGCTCATGATATTGCACAAATACATGGAAGGGGACACAGCCCAGAGCCATTTGGAAAGCAATAGCCCATTCCAAGATGTGGCATCGGCTGGCATCCACACAGCTCTTAAATTCCTTTTCTCGAGCCAGATGGCTATGGAATTACACATTTTTTAATCTAAAGCATGAACCTCTCTAGGCTTGGGGAAATCTTCTTGGAATAGCCATTTTGGATTTATTTGCAGAAGAGACAGTCTCTTGCCCTGGGGGCAACATCTGATGGTAAATATGAAGTTTGACATTGAATGTTCTGAGTCCACTTGGGTGTACTCTGAGAGATAAGTCAAACTCAAAAACTGTTCTGGTGATTTGAAGAAATTATCCTTTTGGTCAGTTTGAAACAAACTTAGAAACTGGTATCTAAATATAAACAGGTCCTTTACTTTAACAAATGGTGGGAAATACACTTATTCAGTTTTTAGCAGAGAGTTAAATGAGAAAATGTATACCAAACGTATATCTATACATTAAATATAAGACTACAGTCAGCAGCTTAGCTTGACACAAAGACAAATGGGGAAACAGCTAGCCTGGCTCAAAATCTGGTAATAATCTGGAGTAATTTTCAAGATCACAAATTAACATGTTACATCTCATTTGTTCAAAACGTAAAAAATATTATCATTATTTCTGCACAGAGCTCTCACCAGGAAACCAAAAGAACCAGGCAGGCAGTTTCCCTCTGATTCCAGTCTGTGTGTTTTTTGCAGATTTCATCACCACACATTAGAAATTCCATGAACTTAATTTTTCTAGTATTTGCAGTTGACAGCTGTTGAGAGTGGTGCATTTGTTTTTGTTTTTTGTTTCCCACTTTTGAAGCAGCTGGTCAAAAGGATTGAACGTGCAAAATTTCTACAGTTGCCCAGAAGGGAACGTGGGTTCTCCTTTTCCATGCCATTGTAGTATCTCCTTCAGACTTGGAAATGGAAGGTGAAGCTCTCGAATCAAGATTTGTGATATTTAGAATTCCTTAATACATGTGTTTAAATTTATGTTGGATCATTACAATATTGTTTCCTTTTGCAGCATGAGTATATAAAGTATGCCATATGATGACTTGACCTACAGTGGCCAAGATATAGTCTTCATTTCTTATAGGACTAAAAGAAAAGCAGGTGCTCGGTGGTCTTTCCACACCATGAATGCAACATCAAGCAATGCATTTAAAGGTTAATTAGAAAAATTATCTGTTGAGCTGAAAACAAATGGTACCACGGAGTCCCCCTGCTGGCAGACGAGTTAATCTATGGCAGGTCTCCTCGCTGGTCCACCTGTGATCCGTCTCCGTCACTCTGGTGACAGTCCCTGCGGGCCGCTGAGAGGATACGCTCCATCGCACCGCTGTGACTAGCCTGCTAATGAATACAGAGGAGCCCGGGACGTCCAGACGCCCACAAAACGGCTGGGAAGACTCCTCTGGCCGCTCAGATCATTCTCTGGCCGGATGTCGGCTCAAATGAAGCGGAACATGGCTGCTAGACTGAGAGTGAAGAGAGGAATGCCACTCAGCACAGGCAGTGATTGCTCTGATGTTTTGAGATTCATTCAATGAACCCCAATAGATCCCTAAGGGTGAGAGGATAGGTTGCAGTTTATGGTAGATCCGATAGACAGGGTTTAATATGTATGAAGATTATGGTGTAAGAAATCTAATACAGAGAACTGGTGAAGAAACAACTTTAAATGGATTGTAACGTGGCTCGATTTAATGTCAATCCAAATGAACACATTTTTATGGTACATTAAAAGTTCACATTCAGGTTTAGAAACTGGAAAGGATATTAAGATAGATAGAAAGTCATTTACAGTAGTGCCTGATTTCACAAAAGGATGCAGGTAGCATTTCAACATTGTCTCAGGCTATTGAATTAACCACATTGGGTTGCCTTTAGTAAAGCTTGCACGCACACAGAAACATAAGCTGCTGATAATAGACTATCTTGTCAAACAGCTCCATGGAAAGTCATGAGTTTAGCTATATGACAAGACCCAGTCATAATTCTGAGAGCAGAATATACCAAACTTCAATGAGTTAATGTGTACAAATTGCAATGATCCTGTTAGATGACTTTCACTTGATTGGAAAACATGCCTGTCTGGGTCAGAGTGCCGTGTCACAGCTTAATTTATTGTTCCTGCTGACATTCACAGCAAACCATTAGACAACTTGCTCCATTCATCCTTTCATTAGCAACACCAGCATTTACATATTACCTGACCTAGTGCAGCATCGACACAGGAAGAGGAGGGAAAGAGCAGGGTGCAGGAAGCGCATAACTCCACACAACATCGTTTACTTGTGCTTCACAGTCTCCTGATAAACAAATAAAAAAATGAAGATTGAATGGTTTCAGTGTTTTCTTAAAAATGACTTTAGATACAGTTTCTCAAAACTCTAGTTGGTGTTTGACCTATGTGACATGCAAAAAGTGGGAAAGTACACTGACAATACATGCTGACACAATTATATTATAATAATAATAATCATAATAAAAACTGCTTTGGAAATGGTTTGGAAGTTATTTAAGTACTGCACCTTGAGAGTTATGTAGCCTCAAGGCCAGTACTTCTTTCTCACACTGGTGCTGTATTTACACCAATTTCCAGTGTTACTTCAGACCATCTTTATTCAACCTCATCTACTCAACAGTAAAATGTTAGTTGGATAAATCCATTTTAGATCTAAATGAATACATGTTTCGACCAAAACTGAGGTTGATTCATTCATCTTAACTACTGTATTTAGTGAGGATTGTTTATCACATCACCAATCCAAGTGAGATCTGATTCCCTGGGAATGAGGCCATATGGGATAGTCAGTGAAGTGACTGAGAGACAACCACAGGGAGCCTTGTTCTGCAGGCGCTACAGGTACACTGCTGAGTGTCACAGCACACACACACTCACACACACTCTCATGGCCAATATTAGCTTTTTTATTAAAAAAAACAACACGCAGGTGCCTCTAGTTTGATGGATGTGATTAAAAACATTGTAAAATTGTTCAATAGTGCACCAGTTGTCTATGGGAAACCATTTAACATCTATTCTGATAAGCTTTCAGCATGCAAATGCTTTCTTTTTCTTATGCTTGTTCTTTTTTCCTCCTGTATCTTATTCTGTTTTTGTCAGTTTAAATGCTTTGTTTCAGGTTTCAGTTCCATAATAAACAATATATAATATATTTTGGCACTAAATACTAATAAATACTACTTTTCTCATATTAAGGCAGTGGATGTAAATACATAGAATGAATAGAATAGAATACACAGAATTAGCAGAAATTATAAACAATTAAAAACTGTGTTAATCCATTACAGTACATAGAAGAAGGATAGTGGAATTTTGTGATAGTTTTTCAGTGGGTTACAATGAGTCACTGTATGAATGTACATCTTGAGAAACACTTGGAGGGAACTTAAAGGAAGGACTCTGAAGGAAGGTTGAATGCCAGTTAACCGCATTTGTCAGCTAGAAGCAAACAGTACTTTGAGCAATGTGAGACACCTGAAAGAACTCCAAATCACTGGTGCTCAAACTGCAGCAACATCGGTCAGAGACACTGCAAATTTATTTAACATGTCAAAGGGAACTACAACAAATGTTATAGTACAGGGACAAACTGCACTGGCAAAGGTTAACAGCAGTTACAAGCTGAAACTTAGAAACAGGTATATGACAAATTTATAGTGAAGTTTTGAATGCGATAAGCATCTTGTGGGCATCACTGGGACCCTTCTTTACTATGTAGCTGTGTATGCTAAATGACAGTACAGTACAGTCATATTTTTGTCATCATTTAATCATTATTTTTTTGACTGTTATCATCCTCAATATTATTATTATTATTATTATTAATAATAATACAATTTCTACTATTATAGTTGTTATTGTTACTATTACTGTTGCTGTTGCATCTCTGTCTTTCTGTGTCAATCTCCCCCTCACTGTCTTAACCCAACCAGTTGAGGCAGAAGGCTACCCCCAACTGCTTGAGGTTTCTGTGTTTTTTTTTCCTTCCTACTGTTGCCAAGTGCTTGCTTGGTGAATTAGTCTCTGTAAAATTTACAATAATA
Organism: Morone saxatilis; assembly: GCF_004916995.1. Lineage (NCBI taxonomy): Eukaryota > Metazoa > Chordata > Actinopteri > Moronidae > Morone > Morone saxatilis. Next base: position 8,298,898 of record NW_023340095.1, on the reverse strand, counting down.
ATTTTAAAGGGGTAAGTACAGTCTAGACCCACAAAGACGTCCTGAGATAACTTATTATGATTTGGGCATATACAAAATAAATGTGAATTGTATTGAACTAAAAAACTCAGTGTACATATAAATTAATGTTGAGACAATGCACTTCATTTTCTGAAATCAGAACTACATTTTATTAGCTTAAAACTGTTTCCAACCCTGTTTTTGACTATCTCCTCAGTCATGCCTTCTGGGATCTGAGCTATAGTAACAACTTACAAAAAGCACAACCTACAAACTTTTAACAGTGCGTACAGTAAGTACATGTGTTATATCCGCAGGGTGGAGTGGCAAACTGCCCCTGGAAGACCGAAATCATTGTCCTATGAGTGATAACAACCACTTCATTTACTTCTACATTGACTATGATAGGGCTCATTCACTGTGATCCTCAAACGACATTATATTATGAGGAACACGGGCATGTCTTGGGCGTGACAGCACGAGGGTGTGAAATCATGTCCCCTTTCATCAAAAGAGTTATGATCAGTCAAGTTGGGCTCATAACAAATAGCAGGCTTTGCGCTTTTATCAGTAATGCCGTGACCCTCAACGCTGTGACCTCATCATTAATATGGGAAGGCCGGATGATAGATCAAAGCATGGTTCAGTGGAGCATCCCTGGGCCAGAGCTGGCCTTGAATCGTTCATCACACTATCCCTGTGGGGACTTTATGAGGGTCCAGGGAGAAAGGACGCTCTCGAGGCTGTCACATTTGTTTTACCGCTTTTGATAATGGCTCCCTTTTAAAAGATGATACACGCAGAAATTTCTCATTAACACATGGCTGTGATTTTAGCTGTGATGACATCCTCTAATGTTAATAAAACTGGACTGTCACAGAGTGGTTTGGACAATCTGCTTCATGCTTTTGTTGGTTCAGTTTGGTTCAGGCTTGAGTCTTTTAAAAAATATAAAAACAGACTGGTAAGTCATAACAGAAATACTGGAAAGAGCCAATAATGAGCCAATACAGCTGACATGAGTTCTGGTGGGTGTTTCAATACTATGTCAATAGTAGTAAAGGGCTGTGGGCTTGTAATTTTTTGTTTTATTTATTTAATGTTATCAAAATAATTGTAGAAACAGAAACAAAGGGGAGTGTTGTCTATTGATGGCAAAATATATCTGTATTTAAATGTTAGTGTCAATTGCCAATTTGAAAGCAAACTCAGCATATCTGAGTGTGAGTCACTCCTGTGCCCATATTAAACAAAAAATATAGTAAAATTGCAACACCTAAATCCATACCTATTAATTGTGGATATGTGTGTGTGTGGTGATGCCATGAGGAGTAAAAACAGACAGATTGATAAGGCTGATAAGGTCACAAGGTCGGTGAGGTTATGTGCTGAAGCAGGAAAATCACCAAGGAAACAATCTGTATGTTTGTGTGGTCAGTTTGCCGTAGTGCAATCCCAAACCAGTTTGGGACTGTGAGTGGATTATCAAACACTCCAATCTCAATGATATAATCACTCAAATAAACTCAAATGCTGAGCAAGTAAGGTGTATCCTGACATATGTTTCCTGCTCTGAAAACAACTTGAGTTTCAGCTGAATGACCTGATTTCAGTTTCAATTTAAATTTAGCTTTGCACAAAGATTTCAGTTTTCTTTTGTTTTTCCAATTATAAAACTGGACTTTTTTTTTTTCGTTTCACAAATGCACACAATCATTTAAACTGCTAAAACTTGACATTAACAATGAGTCACTCATGCTACCTACACATTTTTGAGTGACCACAAGCTAAATATCTTTATATAAGTTCAACATAGTCTCTAAAGTTAGATCTGTTCCCTCAGTTTCCTTAGTATTGAAAAGGTTATGCTTAGCCCAAGGGGTAAATTGGTTTAACAATTACTGAAGAGATTTAGTGGCGGATTTTTAGTTTGAAAACCATACAACCGTACAAAACTGAATATTTAACCTGGAGCTGGGAGATATATTGTATATTATGATATGAGACAAGATATTGCCAGGGATAAGTTGGTGGCCTACTGTAGCTTGAAGGTTGCCTTTTCTTCATCTTACAGGCTGTATTACTGTTGAATTACTGACTATAACAGTTCAGGTAAAATAAACTGTGAATGCATTTACCTGCTTGACGTTACTGATTTCTTTTTCTCAGAGACCAATATCACACAGTTAGACTTTAAGAGCAGCAATAGTCAACGCCAAATCTTGTCACATTTGTGATACTGAGGTACTGGGTCAAAAATAGTATTATGTTTGATGTTGTCACTGTGACACATTTCTATATTATTCCATTCTGTTATCTGCCTCTGTGGGTGACTAACCGCAGGGTCAGCTGAAATAACAATAGCTCCTTTCACTAACCTTTGATTTTGGAAGAGACCACCTGAGGCAGGGTTTGATACACATATCACTACTCATTATACAAACCTTGTGATTATTTATTTGCATCTGACTCATGACTTGTACTAATATATATCAGTGCATTGTTGTACTTATTAATTTAATTTAGCAATTTATTTACTGTATATATATTACTCAGCTCTACTCAAGCTGGCCATGCCAGTGTTTACACACTCTGCTTGCCCACATTTCCCCGACATCTTTGTTAGCTTTATTGCACTTGTTAGAGAGGAAAAGTTACACCTTTATCATTCTTATGAGTCAATGGAGGCCAGTGACCTCATGTAGTCCTGAGCATAGCTCTGCCCACCTTCAACCTGAACAGAGGTCAACACCTGTGTGGCTGTGCAGGGATAATTTTGGCTTGTTAAAACCTGGGATTTATTTAATAGATTCAACCATCATTCTGTATTAATAAAATTGTTCCGTAAGTATGAAAGTAATTTAATTGATAAGAACTGAACACAATTTTCAAAAAATAAATCAAACAGAGCAAGAAATTCCAACTCAAGAAAATCAGACCACCGTACAGGTTTTTAACAATATTTATTTCTTTTTACATTAAAGTACATTGCATCTAACAGTTTACAGTGTTCAACGTTAATGAAGTCTACTTGCCCAAATTAAAATGTTACTCATCCCTATACAAAGTGTTTTATTTATTAGCAGTTATCAAATAACAAGACCTTAGCTGCCTGTAAGTGAGATGCTGTTATGGAACCACAGCAACATGTTTGGTTAGTTGGAGTTTTGCCCACATCCTGTAACACCACCCAATTAAACTCCTGTTTCTTGAAAGTGGCATTTATTTCACCCAAGTTGAGCCCTGGCTTTAAATATAGCAATTTGTTTATATGTGATATTTGCAACTTATGCTGTGTGTAATTATGTTTCGTGATACAGTGCACAAAGAACCACCAGTACAGCTGCAGTGAACACAGAGAAACTGGAAGCTGACTGTGTCACTCACTGTATAAGCTTTATGGTTTTATGTACGAATACATATATTCCTCAATGATTGTGTGACTTAGATTTGTTAGCCAGCCAGGTATGCACTCCTAACAGACTGGTTTTCCCCTTAAATTCCCCCTTAAGTAAAGTTAGCAACATACTTTTTCACACCATTTGATAACATTGCTTTTTTTTGGCATTGCATTTTTTGGCATATTTGTTTCTTTCAGCAGTTCACTGAATGTGTATGATGCTTACACAGATTGAAACATTTAAATACATCATTATTTTACACCATCATTTTTACACCTGTATAACTACATTAGGAAATACTGTAGCTCTCTATTGCATATATTTATGTACATTTCCATATTTAGCCTGACATACTTGACATACTAAGGAAGGAAGTTATATCTTCAGTAATCTCCACTACATATTCTCTATATTTATTATCCTCTCCTCTAAAATTAACTATATAATAATGTATAACTTCTGTGGGTTCTCTGGGTTTGTAATGGGGTTGAGGAAAATAAACTGCAGCCTTGATCTATCATGCATTATACTAAAATATATTAAATGCACAAAACATAGCTTTACCTTTTTTTTAGATGAGCTTTCTCTGGAACTTTGCTCACTGCAAATCAGGAGTTACTTTTGGATTTAAATTCATACTTCACCAACAGCAAAATATCAGTAGTGCAATAGGGTCAATCTACAGAGAGGATCTCAGTGATGAGAATTGGGCTGCTCATCTGTATTGCTGCAAAACTTTTTATAAGCTAATAATTAATAAATAATTTTGCGAAATAAAATTACATTAGAAATTCATGACACAAATACTTTCCCAAAAACTACTTTTGAAATCTGTTAAAAAAGTCACCAAACATTTCTTCTCATTGGCCTACATGACTTTATGTTTTGTTAAAGTCCAGCCAGCCATATCCCTCAGGCTGCTTTTCACCTACAATCAGAGGGACAGTTTCTTTCAGCACAGACAGACATAGCTCAACTCTACAGGTAGCAGCTGACATGACTATTAGTCTTTCTTCTGGTACTTGCAGGTGTCAGACTCGCCGGTGCTCACTTGTCAGAGCTGCTCTGTGTGCTGTCTGAGGTGATTCATCTTCTTGCCAGCATCATTAACTTCCTTGTGAAAGGACTGGTAGAAGGAGACTCAAAGCAGGGCTCCAAAGAGTTTATGTGCCTTGTCAGGAGCTGCTTTCCCTCCTCTGTAATCAGATCGAAACTTCTTCTTATATGTACTTTTTTGTTTTTAATTGTTGTCCTCACTCTTCTCTATCTTAGTATGGAAGATAGTGTCCTGAAACCCCTTTCCTGAATGCTAGAAATGCAATATTTTGTTAATTGTTTACAATGTTTCATGAATGAATTAATCTCATCCAGACACCATTCAATAATAGAACAAATGTTGTAATTATGATTACAGAGTTAAGAAACCTACTAAAATTACAAACAAAAAGTGTGGTCATATTATAAATGCAGCCACATTTATCATCAGTAAAACCAAACAAACGGACAATGGCATAAATAACACCCTAGGCACTATTCTTTTTTGTAATTTCCCCATTAAACTAATGAGTTTCTGTCTTTCACCATTAATTGCTTCATTTCAGTTCTGCTGCAGATGTTTATTTCTGCAATAACATACAGTATATTCACTGATTGTTTGCTTTATTTAGGCTCCTAAATGAAACCACTTAATTAGTGATTGAAATGTAAAGACCTGTCAAATTAACCCTTTTCCAGTACATTACACTTCTGCATTAAACCATAATGAATTCTTACATTGATACAAGATATCAGTATATAGGTCACACTTGAAACAGAAGATAAATATGGGCTTGATGAAGCTCTCAAAAAGAATACAATGTTCAAAGATGTCATAGTGAGCTCCTGTGCACGAGGGCAATGGCCCACAGCAATGATGATATATACAGAGCATATCTCCTGCATTATTAAATGTAGCATGACACTCAGGAGTTTATGAGAATTACTGAACCTGAATCCACTTCATATTATGCTTGTATTAAGGTAAAGTAGTCGCATATTTAGTTTTGTTTTTTTACATTGTTTTTAGAAAATTCTGTGTATCCTAAAGCCTCTATTAAACTTTTTTTTTGAAATAACAGCAAATGAGATGTGTTAGATCTCTGAGATTGTTTTCTTCAGGGAGAAAATAGAATGGAGCTCACCCCCTGACCCTTTTCTCCAAAATGTACCTCTTTTTCAGGTGCTTGATAACAAGTTATTATCCAATATGGCAGCCTTTTGAGAGCTGGTGAAAAGTGGCAGAGGGTCTGCGCTGGGGTGTCATTAAGCTGGGGTATGGACTCTTAAGGACTGTCCTTCAACCTCCAAGTGTTTTAATATGAAACCACACAGCTTCAAATTCAGTGTGGGTCCTTTTTACAGTATTATTTTACACAGGAAGTCTTTCACTATGCTACTTCTTAAGCTTGCTGTCTGAGGGGTGATATAGATCAGAATTTTATGAATGTATTACTGTCAGACATGTTCATCTCCCATTATTGCCTATGGCTTTATTTGTGTCATTACCATTTAATAACACTAGAAAGTATATGCATAGACTTTTATCTGATGCAATTGCAGATGTAACTACTGGTTGTTGCAGAACAAAATACATTCTGTTTTAATAGAGCTGTCACCCATAATAACAAATGCATTCAATGTAATACTATACTGGTACTACATGGGACTATGAGTCAAGTGCAGAGGATGATGGTAAAATTGTTGTTCCCTATCGTTAAGCACTGCAGAGGTAGAACAGTCCCAAGATGATTCTCACTCTATGTTCAATAATGCAGCTCTTAGAGAATACACGCCCATTTGTTTAGGATCATTGTTTGCTATGTGTTGCAGACAATTGAGCTAGCAAACCTCCTCCTTCAATTTACAGTGTTCGTTAATAGGGTTATAGGAGGGGAGCAAGAGGGAGAGAGCTAAGAGAGTATGAGAGTGCTAATAGGAAAAACACTGAATACAGGGTGAGTTTCATCTCTTGTGTCTCCACTTGATTAGTTTAACAGCTCCTTTGATCTTTTGCTGTGATTGAAGTGTTTAAGTGGAACATGGGGGGCAGTGGCAGAGCCAGAGAGCAGGCGCCGAGTAATGTGCCACCACATGCCTATGAGGCACAACACCTTAATGTCAGGGGGAAATTAAAACACTTTTCCATTACCAAGGCCCTTGAATCTTAATTCATTTGTCCACACACAATACAAAGTAGGTGACAAGGTCAGTAAATACTCATTGAATAAGACGTGAATGTTGACCTTTGAGAGCAGGTAGAAATGAGAATAATTTCAAAATATATATATGAGAGGGAGAGTTACATATTTCAGTTTTGGAAGTGAATGAAGCCTTTGCACTGAGGGGCAGTTTCCATTGACTAAAGCTACACTGAACTTTGCGCATTCACATCAACAAATGGCGGTGTAACTTTCGAAATTTTTAACCTTTGATTTCAGAAATCCTGGCGATGTAAGAAAACTCCAAACAGCAAACTCGTGTTTGCATCTGGAAACCAAAGGAAGAGGGGCAAAGTAAGATAAAAAGAACCTATTGTGTTGTTGAGTCAAACTTCTTCTGAGGCCTGAGTAGGCTATTTCCCAACCTTTTTGGCTTGTGACCCCTTAAAATGAAGTACTTCTGACCTATATGTCAATGGGTTATCACCAGGTCAAAAAAAAATTTTTTGTTGCTTCATTTGAATAGTTTTAGCCTTAAAAGGTACAAAGAAATCAAGTATTTTGTGTAGCATACATTTTGTTTTACTGTATTTTGATAATACTGAACAGAAAATTGACCATTCATCAAGCCCACTCCCCACACTTACTGCTGCTACACCTGTAAAGTTGTCCTTTCTATGCACATGTGGGTTCTTGATTTCAGTTAGAGGCAAACAAAAGCAGGCTTCTCATCTCTAGCTGGTGAGCATCAATCTAGTGTTCTAGGAGTGCATTGCTAGTTAGTCCCATATAATATCATGTTATTATAAGGGAAAAAGTACATAAGATCAGACTACTCTTTTTTTAATGTAATTGATCCCTTATCTCATTTCTCACTTTGTACATCCTCGACTTCTTTTCTCATCTCCTGGCGTCTTAGGCCCTCCCACCTGAGATGCGAGTGGAGGAGGCAAGGAAAAGACACAAGGAGAGAGGAGTCGAGACAACAGGCAACAAAATCCTTTGTTTTCCTGTTGCCTTTGAGACATCCTTGCTTCAGATCTTCATCTTTTTTGAAACGAATTACATCATCTTTCCATTGTTTTGTTCTCTGTATTTTATGATCACTGTAAAATGGCATGACATTGTTCATGACAACTTATATATTTACTTAAAATTAAATAACTTACAACTATATGTATATATATGTAGTTTTATATATTTTGTCTTGTAAAGCACTACAACTGTTTCTATGAAAACTTGATCATAACTAATGCCTTAATCTTAAAAAACTAATACAATGTATGAATACAAAAGAGACACTTACCTTTATAGAGTCCTGCTCCCGCCATGTTTCTAGCTGTGTGTTACACCTCTTTTATATTTCACGGGGGCTGAACAGATTTCCGCAAAAGATACACCTGTGTATCCTCGCTCAGCTCCTCTGGCAAGCCTCCTCTGTCCTCAGTCCTCTCTCCTCGAGATGCATTTTAGGAATCCAGACATCCTTCATCCAAGATGACGCACTGAGATTGATTTCCAGGTCACAAGCAGGAGGATGGAGAGAGAGGACACAAGAAGGCGCAGAATGGAGAAATGAGAAGAACCCCCCATTTGGCTACTTATTTGACAGTCTTGGATGAGCAAAGCAGAGGTTAGATTTATATTTTTTTGGTTCAAACAGTTAGTTTTCACTTTTAAATTTACAAGAGAAAATGCTTTTAGGATGACTAACCAGTGCGTTTGACAGTTGAAACTATCCACTATTTTGGATAATGGGTTTGGGTGGTGTTACTGGAGTGTAAATGTAGGCCTAACCAAAGAGCATGGACAGTGCTGCTAATGCTATGTTACAGGTCCAGCATGCAGAATTTAGTGGCAACTAGAAGTGTAGCTACAGACAGCAACTCTCTCCCTCAGAAGTTACAATGGCTGTGAAACACATTAAAAACGTCCCTATCTAGTGCCAGTTTTTGGTTGTTCCTTCTGGATGACAGTTCAACATGGCAGACTTGTGGCGTCTGTAACAATTCTTATTTTCTGTTGATCATACAGTATTGAAAACATAGTTATACATATTATATTCCATTTCTGCCTATAGATGTTCCCAAATGTTACACAAAGGCCCCTTCAATGATGTTGCATAAACATCTTTATGTACTGTCTATGGGTCGGATTAGCTACTACTGGAGCCATTAGGCTAGTTAGCTGGACATGCTAACATTTGCAACTAACATTAGAGCAGATAAACACTCATACTTTTTTTCTCTCTTGTGTTTTTTGTTTTGAAATAGCAAAGACCCCCTTAAAATATTTTTAGCACCAATATCAAGACAACGCACCACTTCAGAAATGCCATTTTTAGTTTCGGTTGCTACAGTATGATTAGGCTTTTTTTTTAAATGCATTTAATTAATTGAGAGGAGAATCACTTCTCTGCTGCAGTCCCACAGTCTGAATTGGAGCTGATATGGTGTATTTTTACGCAAAATACTTTTAAGCCATTCAAATATCAAAGCAAATATTGTCATCTTAAATTAAATAAACACACACACACAATTTTATATATAATAAAATAGAAACAAACACACTATTGTCTGCAGATATGTCCACTGTCTGATCTAGTTACGCCATTTCATATTTGTCTGCCAGCCAACCATCAGCCATCAACTCTTGAAATTCTGACACAGTCTGGAGCTTTAAGAGTCATAAGCTTGAGGTATCTTCGAGACACACTTCACAACACAAACAATTTGGTACCTGTAATGTTATGTCAATACCCCTGGACACAAGACAGATGTTGTTATTATTGTGTCATTTCAACATTTCGCACCAGTTGGAGAACCTCAGAGATCCTGTTGCCCTGCACCAGAATGTCAACTAATGACCGGACAGTCGGAAAAGAGCAGCAAATTTGTTACCACTGACAGAAAGCAGTGATGGATTCAAGAGCTGGTGAACATCCACAATAGAACAGGCTGCAGACAGTCTTAAAGGTCTAGTGACACAGTTGATGCACAAGGTGTTACTGCAGATATAAATACATGCCCAGTACAAGGATAATAACCGAAAGAAGTCACTTTGAAATTGTATAGCATTGTCATTAAGAAATCAAACCCGTAAAATATTTTTTCATTGTTGTCTAAAATAGTGCAAGTGGCTTCACTGGATGATACTTGATGTACTGCAAGATAGTTATGTTTTTATGTCATTTTGAATTTATCTTCATCTCTGCCACCACTCGATGATGTCAGTTTTGTTATGCCCATTTAGAAAATGTTTTTAAAGGTCCAGTGTGTAACATTTAAGAGGATCTATTCATACAGAAATAGAAACTAATATTCATTACTAAGTTTTTATTAGTGTATAATCACCTGAAAAGAAGAAATAATGTTTCTACATAGGGCCATTTGTGTTTTTTCACTCAAGTGAAGTGAGGGAATTGCAAATATATCTCTAGATCCCACTAAATCCTACACACTGGTACTTTAATATTCTGTTTTATTATCTATAATCATTGTTGTTTGTCCAGTTCTACAACCAACTTGTATTTTCAATTGCAATGTAATGGTCCTTATTACATGCTGAATTTTAAAATCATTTGCAATAAAATTGAATGTTACTCTAAGTAATTTGCCACTGCTTTGACATAGTGTCAGTCTTCGATGTTATGTGTTGCTATAACATTGTTTTGTAGACTTTTCACTGATTCCCTGAATGAAAGGTTTTAATTATTATGAAAATGGTGAAAACTGAGGCTGTGTTGTTTGCAAGTCTTGATCCTACAAGGACTTTATACCTTGTAATGTTGTCCAAAATTCACCCTCCAAAATGTTGGTGACATGACTTAGCTGAAATGGTGAGAGACCATAAATAAAACTCAAGTGACAATGTAAGATTTCATTTCTTGTCGTTCTGATACTGTGGCTGAGGAGTGACTGTCATCTGTGCCTGTTATTGTTTTTCCTTGTATAAGTGTTTTACATTACTGCTAAGCAGAGAACAGGTGAAGCCCTCACTTTCATTCTGAGCAGCAGATAAAAGACCCTAACGTCTTTTATCCAAAAAACCATCACTATCCTTAATCTAAATGGCCGCAGGTTCAAAATGCATCTGTAAAAACAATGTTTCATGGTGGACATATCCCTTAAAATTTCTTAAAGACTGGATTTGCAAGACATCTACCATGGTCCCAACCATAGCCTCCTCCATGTGTCCTGATATAGCATGTCACCTTGAAATAGAACACAATACGGTGTAAAACTTTGTATGTCCTCTTGACCCTAAACAGTATGACGCATAGTCTGACTCTGACTTTTGAGAATTTCGACAATACACCATGCTGTGCTGCCTCTTGTTGAGCTTGTTGTCTGTGTTAGCACAAGTTAAAATCAGGAGAGATTATCCACTGATTCTTGTTAGAACTCCAATCACTCCAATTACATTTGCTCCAAAGTGACTTTTCCCAGTCATCCGGCCAGGGATTTCTTTAGCCATCAATTAGAAACGTCGCTTCTAATCTGAGCCGGCTTCCCAGACACTGGTCATTTCCCATTAGAGTCATTTTCCCCAGGATCCCGTGGAGCGATAGACATCTCCGCGGCTCAATAGAGGAGACGTGGAGGAGACCATAATTAAAGAGGTGGCATTTACTCTCAGTCAGGCCCTCTCAGAGATCTGAATCTGCAATTACCTTCCAGAAAATAGCATTGTCAGGACAGGACCCACGTTAATAATGGCCCCCATCTCTGGGGCAGGGCACAGAATGCAATCATTTCCACTGAAGCCGCACTTTGATTGTTTATCGCTTTACCCAGGGTTATCAGCCACTCTACTGTAGTGAATGTACACAGAAGGAAATAATCCTGTGGGCCACTAGCTGGTTTATTCAAGTATTTTGCTGAGTGGTAACTGCACTCATAAAGGGTAACTTTAACACCCTACTCATAAAGGTTGTAATATCATTGATAGGATTCACCAACCAGCCGTCACTAAGTCTCACTATCTATTTACTGGTATCTTTCTCTCTTTCTCTCTCACTCTATCTCTCACACACACTTTCTATCTCGTTCGCACATACCGCAAGTGCACAGACTCCCCTAAGCCTCTAGCAACCCGTGCCTGACTTTCCAGATACTTTATCAAGTGCATAAGGACCATTTGCACAGAAGGCAATTAAAAGCTTTAGTGGTTCCTGCAGGCAGAGGGGTAGTTTGGGGGCCCCAGTCGACACATGAGCCAGCACCTTATTGGAGAGGGCTGGCTTTGTGCAGCAAAATGGCTTCAGTAATTTATACCAAATAGACTGCAGGTAGGGTATGAGGGCCAAGAGGAACGCATCTGCATTAATCAATATGAAATTATCCTGGACGTAATTTGTGGAGGGCAGCCATGCACCTGCCTAGAAATGTGATTGGGGAAAGCCTGCAGATAAATAAGTGACTAAACACTGCTGAAAACCTGGTAGCCAGAACAAGAAAAGAGATCCAAAATCAGATCCACGTGTCTGTCAAATCATGAGATGACAGAGGAGTGAATGTAAAATCCTTTTGAAAATAATGATTTATGAAACACTCTGGGAGCTTCTGGCAAAAATAAAGCTTTGTACTGTATGTGCACAACAAAAAGCACCCGAGCCGTCTATTGATGCAAAACTCTCATTTCAGTAAATGTGACTTCTAGGCGAGCATCCCCAAACAAATGCAAATGTATTGGGAACTGATTGTCAAGGGCTGTAAGGAAATAAATCTATTAGCATGGTAAATTTGGGCGCCAGAGATAAGCACGTCCTTAGAATGACCATATGCAAAGGTAGCGATAGCGAGGATGTCCAGCGGATTATCGTGTTTGCATATCTTCTAATCAATCCTCTTGCAGCGTTCATGTGTAAAGGCCAAGATCATTGTGTCATGATTTTGAATCAGTCTTGTGTTTATGTGGATTCTGTCTAACTAAGTCTGCAGTTTTCTTTCTCCTTACACACTCCTTCACCGCATGTTCCCAAAGTCACAAGTGTCAGTAAACAGAGGAGAAGCCGAGGACATTGTGGAGATGGTCTGGCCCTTCTTTGGCAGCTGGTGACCTTCCTGGTCTATATGCTCCATGACTCTCTCCAGTCTCTTTTTTCAAGTTTCAGACAGCCCCGCTCTCTTTATCACTCCCCTGGATCAGCAATTGCTCACCGACAGTCTCTCAGTAATGCATCCATTCTGGGTATCTCTTTGGAGCATGGCTATGTGCTTTGCAAATGAAATATACAAGGAGTGAATACAAGAAAGAGAGAGAGCGGGGTGAAGGGAGTTCGGAGCATTTCAAGTACCATCCCGAAGAGGAATATTTTAAGCTTTAAAATACTCAAGGCAATATTTTTTCTAAATGCCATTTCACGTTCATTGGATAGTTACAAGACGAGAGTAACAAAAAAGAGAGAGATATAAAGTGAGAAAGATGGTTTGAGGATGTCAGGTTTACATGCCTGCTAGATTGCTAGGCCACCATGATGTCCCTGTTAGCAAGATTTTGATGTAATGATACACCCGTCAGCCTGATTAACAGTCAGGGAAGAGAGAAAAATGTCCTATTACTTCTTACAGGAAGACTTTTAGATGTATCATATTTTCAGAAATTAAATGCTGGTGTGAAAAATGTAATTCTAACAACAAAAAATAAATAATCTTCCCAGTAGTGAGTGAGCTCTCCTATTAGACATGTTAATTAAGACTATAACCTTGAGACTACAAAACAAGATCCACATTTACATACAGTAAAACAACAGGTTGTGTTAAATTTTACAATTTAAGTTTTCTGGTGACTCAAAAGAGGTTCGCCAATTATGCAGAGTGGAATACTGAAAAACATTTAGAACCCTTCCTGTGATGCATGGTTCTTATGAATAGTACCACGGGCTTAATTGGTTGAATTCCTCTCTTGGCAGACAAGGAACTGTAGCCTCAGGCATAGATAAAAGACTTCTAAACTCTCTTTTGTGGAGTGAGGAGATGAAAGGGCAGCGAAGACAGGAGCTTGTCAGGAAGAAGCCGGTCCCAGCAGCCAGTTAGTGTGCAGGTGTAGCAGACCAGAAGAACGACAGGTTATCATCAGCTCCCTGCTTGAGAAATGAGACACCTCGTCATCATGCCATGATGTCTTATTTCTCCATAAACTCTTGCACCCAATCATCCTCACTTCTGACATGATAGGCGGCAGGTTGTTAACAAATATGAGACGCTGACTGTACAACGTTGCATGCTCAAATTTAACATTGTCACTTTGCAACTGTAGCTCAAAATATTTGAAAAAGCACTCTGAGTTTTAAAGCCTTTTAGTGATCCTACATTTATATTTAAAATAGGGCTAAACTTAATGAATAGCTGATTGGTTGATTAAATAAGTCACTGAAGTGGCAGCACACATGCAAAAAGAAATTGTTTCATAAAAATGTTTTGTTGATATTAAAATTGTTTACAGTGTTTAAAACAATGCTGCTACAGTTTTTGATTGTGTGCTCTAATGAAACACACCATCAATTGTCATTCTTTAATTCAAAACCAGGGGTACAGAGCCAGCACAAGAAAACATGTCATTGTCTTAATAACTGCATTGTAGAACATGTAGCAAATTATGAAATTAATTACAAATGTTGAATTTATTAATGTGTCTTACTGTGTACTGTGTTACTATTTGGGACTTTTTTTAATATGTACCTAAAAGTGTTGTGAACCTAACATATATTGAATACACAAATGTTCATATTTATGTTAGATTATAATAAGTATATGTATATGATTTATAGTATAGATTTATGATTGAGTTTCAAACACCTTCAAAATTTAGATTTATAGTTGACATTTTCATTTACATTTCATATTTAGATTTAATAAAGCTATTTAGATATTGCACTTACAATACATTTAACAATCTTTGGTGAGAAAGAAAAAGCTATTAAAAAGTACATTAATTTCACTTAAAATGTCAAATTGCTTTTTTAAGTGTGGAAAAACTGAGTTGTTCAATCACTGCCCCATATGCGTATGAGTATTGTAGTTGTATTCTGCTGTTTCAGCAACATAGTTGCTGAACACAAACAAGCAAACAAACATGCAACTGGTTCAAGCTCATCAGCTTGTCAAATGCACAAAGACTCATGGACACATTATCACATAAGATGCGTTCTCTTTAATCAAGTGAAATGTGGAAGAATGCAATCTGTTAATTTTTAAACTAATAACTGTAATACAGTTTTTCAAGAATGTCATAGTTCATTTGATAATCAAACCAGAATTAAAATGGCGCATTTTGGGTAAATTAGTGTCTCATTTCCATACCAAGCGGCACTATTAATAACATGAAGCCAGTGTGCAATTTCTCTCTCTGCTCCATGGGAAATGAGCTATGAAGAATAGCAATAATTGTCAGTGGACATCTTGGCAACAGAGCATCTGCTTCATGCTACATAATCAACCCTGTCAAAACCCTGAAAAGGCTCAAAGATTGTTGAGAAGGAAAACATGGAAAGCACTTAATTAAGAAGAATGAAAAAGGGGGGAAAAAGTGTAACTTAATTTTGTTTGGAGTTTCATTACACCCACAGTACATTTTTTCCCAACTCTGGCGTTAAACTCAGGTGTTATAACCCTAGAGATATTTGGCACATCATTTTCAAGTTTTGTTTTAAATTTCCACATTTTAGAATAGGCCTTTCTGGCTGTGTCAGTGTCACTCAGAGGTAGTCATTAGGTACCCAGACAGACAGTAATGCTAAATGGGATTTTTTTGGTTGTTCACTTGTTTTATTTCACAATATGTAATATATAGCAGCATAGGAAACCTTGTATTACTGTCAGCTGAACAGCTCAGTTGAAGGAAGCAAAATCTCTTTTCATTAGAGGGAGGGTCTAGCTTGTAAGAAGAAAAACGGTTTTCAAACCTTTTTCAGTGATTACATCTAAGTATAGGCGTCTCAGTCCAGTGCACAGGCTCAGCACACTTTAAATATGGGAACTGAGAATCGTATTGTGTCAGTATTTGAACAAAAATTAAAAAACAGTCTTAACTGATGACATGCAACAATAATTATTTGATTTCTTATGTTCAGTAAATATAAGTGAGCTTCTGTCAGACATTCAGGAATTCTGCATTTATTTAGGAACTTAATATTTTGTGTCTGAAGGGCTGGATTATCAATGTACTTCAAAAGGATGAATCTTCAATGCACAGCTAAAGTCATCAGTGTGACACTGTACTACACATCCAATACAGTTGTTTCTGTGATTAAAAGGGCTGTAGTATGCTTGGTTGGTTTATACAGTATGAAGTTATTCAGAAATCCGTCCATGAATTATGAGCACTTTAACTCTTGACTGACAGCCTATGTGTGAAATTGACAGTACTGTAAACACTGAAATATGCAGCTTGACATCAAGTGCTGCTGTACTTTGTTGTGCATTAAAAAGATTACCTCAGTTTCAAGAAGATAATAGACTGGGCTTCCCTGGGGTAATGTAATGTTTGTCCTTTTTTCCAACATACGCTATATGTGGAAGGATAACGGAGCATCCTAGTAATACGAACAGCAATAACCACCATATCTGAAGTTCACAGGGCAAAACCACTTTAGCATTGAGTGTTAGCGCTAAAGATGCAGCTAAAGGCATGACTGAAATGGCATCTCTCAAATTGCCATCCTAAACCTTACAGCAACTTCTTCTGAAACTTAATCATAAAAATTCACATGTTCATATGTATTTCAGTGTCATTAATACGGGCAATAGATGAGAGGTGTGCATATTTCAAGACAGTGTGCACACAATTCTGATGCACACTGAAATAAGTTAAAGGACACATTGGATGTCACAGAGATAAAAGTGATCATCTCAGTGAAAGGAAAGACTTTCCACTTTGCATATTTTTCATGAAATATTCCATACATTCTCTGTCAACCAGTGATTAGTTTGGCAAGGAGATACAAGGTGATACAGCAGACAATATTAATGACAGCCAACACAATTATTGGCATTTCATGTTGTTGGAATTGGATTGGATTGAATTGGATCATGTTTCAGGGCCGTAGTTAATTGAAAAACCCACTGCTAAAACATTAAATCCACTTGCAATGTATGTTATGTTTCAGCCCTTCTTCAGGGATTTTGTTGTTTGGTAGTGTATTTTTTCTTATTTCCCCAAAGATAAAATATATATTTGGAAATATTAAGATCTCCACTTATCACAACAAATCATCAGGGATTGTTGCATTTCGGAGTCAGTCCCTCAGAAACAACCATCAAGGGCTTCTTTAAAATCACAATTTTGTGCCAAATTCAAGCAATTTTCAAAGAGAAATCAATCACAGACAAGACCAAGGGATGCATTTCTCTAATAACAGTCGACTCAGTCGAGCAGGATATGTATTCATCTTGTTTTGCATAAAGTGTAAAGTGTGATTTGAAACTAAAGTGAATAAAGAACTTCCTTCAGGACTACTGATAATCTGATCAACTAATAGCTATTTTCCATATCCATCCACTCAACATTTGGATATTACCATATATTTTATTACTTAGATTTCATCAAATTAGATGAAATTGGAATCTTTGGGGTTTTCTACCATCTCCTTTGTTCGGTATTATGACTTTTTTTCCAAGATACTAGACAAAAATGTGTGTGACTAATGTTGGACTCAATTTTTCTCTCGACATCTGTATGGCCATGTTCTGATAAGGTCACTGGGGCTCGTCTTGTCACTGTAGCCTTTTTTCTTCCTGCTCATAAGTTCTGTCTGTATCAGTCTTCATCACTGAAGGCATTGAATACTTGTCAGAAATAATATCAGTATTTGAAGATCCTCTTAATTAGAGCAGTATTGTAGATTGGAGGTAGAGGACTGTCTGTCAGGCATTGTTTAAGGAGATATTCATGCAGTCGGCTATTCATACTTGATGAACACATCAAATAGGACAAAGACACAAAACAGGTATTCAGTGCTATTCATTCCGAAGCCAAACAAGAACAGAATAAAAAATGTGACTGATCAAACTGATGTGAAACTATAAAAACAGCCACCAGGTGCTCACACTGTGCTGCATGCCCACTAATTAAAAGACTCGCAGATAAATACAATTAAATGATTATTCCTTAGCCTTCCTATTCTTGAATTGTTGGACTATGCTGTCAGTGGAGACATTCGGTAAAAGCCTGTTTCACTGCCCTTACATTAAACTGATTTTAATTCCTGATAAGCATCCCGGTATCTCTTCAACCGTGATCTTATCATTCATCCCTTCTTCTTCAAGATGGGTCCGAGTATCGTCACTATGACATTAAAGACATTTGATGTGGGCTTCGGTATCAGAATGTGACATTTTACTGCTGTGTCTACAGTATATTAGACCAAACCCAAACCGGCTTACATACAATATGTGTTTTGGTGTTTGTCGTCACCACACAGTGCAAACATTCACAGACTGTACCGTACTTTGTCCATGAATGTAGACTGATTGGTGCAGAGGAACCATTTATCGCTCATTCTGCAGAACAGTGTCCATCCATCTGAAAGGGAATTAGTTATCACAGGCCTACAGGGAGCCATTATAGAGTATTGTTTCAGAGAATGGCTTACCCCAAGCTGCTTTGTGTTTGCTAGACGAGAAACATCAGAAGCAGACAGAAGAGACAGTGTGAAGGCTGGCTGAGAATGAGCTGCAGTTGGGGGTTTCATCTATCGTGTAAGCTACATTATATCAAGACTCCTTTCTTTATTTATTTTTTCTGTGTCTCTAGCCTATGAAGGATGATTATAGGAATATAATAGGCAGATGATGAGCACACCTCCTCCCCAATACACACATTTCTTCCTATATGAGGAACATGTGACATGTGAATGACTACATTCATTCTAACTCTTCAGTGCCCCATGCCTAGATCAACCCTTTCCAAACAGTAACCTATAATTCAGATTCTAATCTTAACCCCAGAAGGCCACCCTGACTCCTAAAGTAGCCCTATAAGGAAGTGAGGACCTGCCAGAAAGACACCACTGCCCAAAATATCCTCATGTTGAGAGTCTAAAACATTTATTTTCATTATTCATTCATCGTTATTACTGGCTGAGTGATGGAAGAGGTTTTTCCTTCAAAACCACAATGTGACAATATTCACAGAAAGTAAGTAAAGTATCTATCTATCTATCTATCTATCTATCTATCTATCACATTTAATTGTGCATTTTGCCTGAGTAATCAGCATGTGAAAATTGCAAAAGCAGCGTGTGACGTCATCCACACTGTGACTCGCAGGACTATCAACGAAACAATCGGAAGCCTTTCTATCATCATCACAGAGGAGCTTGTCAACCTCACTGTTTCTCTCTCGTCCCACACTCCCAGACCGTCGTACACCAGTTCTGTCAGCCATGCAGCACCAGAGACAAATAACACGATGGACCTAGCTGGTAGTGCAAATTTGCCTGTTTGGGTATGACTGTAAGCCATTTTGAATTTCACTCAAAATTTGCGATGTGACAAGGGTGAATTTCCCTTGTGTGGATTAATGCAATGTATCAAAAAAGTTAGTCTATCTGTATCGAAGGTATCTCATCTATGTCGTACTCTCTGCTATGTGAAGTCTGCCAGAAGTAAAGATGTAGCAGCTTCGTTCAGCGACTGTTTTTTTTTTTAGCAATTGCTTGATGCGCGAAAGAGAAACGAACAGTGGCTTGGACGATAATAAGTTGTACTTCAAGTAAGAAGCACGTTGAATGAAGGTGAGTTTCTCGAATTGATTAATCATTACATTATCTATTATTATTATCCTACGTACTTACTGTCGTAGGTCTGGATCAAGTTTAGTAAAATGAGATTGGACGCTGGATTTATCGCACGAAGCGTAGCGCAGGCGCAAGATCGGTATATTTTGCTGAGCCTGTGAAGCTACGCAGACCAGCGCTGATCAGGTTGTAAGCTAGCACGCAGAGAATAAATTAGACAAAGACACACCTGTGTGAAGAGAGGGAGGAAGAAGAGAGTTTAACAAGTTCGGAG
>NW_023340095.1:8254102-8279187 GCF_004916995.1 Morone saxatilis | reverse complement strand
TTCCTGTTAGCTCTGGGTCGGTGCTAGGCATCCTGTCACAGGGGATCAGCGGAGGCCCTTTTGGGTTTTTTTTTTTTTTTTTTAAATGCGGTGTCTGAACGGGCACATTACCAGTTTACTCGAGGTATCCGTAGCTAGTTTTTGTCGCGACAGAGGCGTAACGTAACTAAAATGTAAGTCAGCCTGATTGTGTGTGGACGGATTGTGTTGGAGACATGTTGTGTGTTGGAGCTAGCTCGTCTGTGTTAGCTTACGTTTTGCGGTCTGAAGTGAAGTTAACATTAATCTTAGTGTTAGCGTAAGTTAGCTGCATACGGAATTCACTGACTGATTTTTTAAAATAGTTTTATTTCACTACTCCTTTATTCTTTTGGTAAACCAGCTAAAATGTCCGGGGAAGCAGTACTTGAGTGTTTTTTTTTTTTTGGGGGGGAAATGAAGTGTTGTCACTTTAGCTGCTGTCTCGCTAACATTGAGCTGTTGCTTTCTGGTGATTTCGGTGTTATTTCTTTTATTTTTTAATACATTAAGGAGTAGTCACATCCGCGTACACCTCGAGTAGCATGTGGGGCTAAAGTAAGCTGTGGCAGCTCATTCAAGATACGATCGTTTTCAACTTTCAACTAAATGCAAACTAGCCGCCTGCTCTCATAGCATCCTTTCTGTTGCATAAAGGCCAAACAAAGTTGCAGGTGAATCTTGAGTTGGCTGATTTAACCGACCGGCTTCTAGGCCGAGCAGTCAATTACAGGCTAGGCTATACGATAAAGCAACACCAATTCAATTAACACATTTAACATAGCAATGTAAGGCCTACACCACCAATGTGGGCTATCAATCTGATGTATATTAACGTTTAACTGGTGCTCTTAGTATTTAATAACGTGGCATTGTTGACTTGGTTTCCAAAGCTGTGGTTTCAGTGGTGGTGTTTGTGTATTTGTAGATTTGACAGGCCTTGTTTGTTGTGAGAGCTGATGCTTTATTGCCAGATGCTTCAGTAGCAAGGGGCTAACTTTAATTAGTTTTTAGTCCTTTTTCTGAGCCTGATGTCTGTTTTTTTGTTTTGTTTTTTGTTTCATTTTAGAGTGGTACATGAAGATGGGGCCATGAAGGATCCTGTGATAACTTAGAAAAGCTGCATCTTTGTACATTTCAACCATTCAAGAGGTGATGAGACGACTTAATTTTTTTCCTTTCTCATGCTGCGTTATTCAGACTTCATATTTAGCCGGAATGGCTAAAGGTGGTTCAGCTGTTGGACCTGCGGGTCTGTTTGTGCAGTATTCATGTGATTTATAAGCAAAAGACACAAAATGACCATGTATAGTCCCCGTTTGCATGGTCACGAGTGCACATTGTCTCAAAATGTATATATTTTCAGCCTTAAATAGAATTTTAAAGAAAGATTTCAGTGTAATCCAAGAAAAAGGCAGGAAACAAGTGGCCCAGTGGATACACACACAGTAGTTACACGGTATATCACACACATGTTCCTGTGTGTGTGTGTACACAAGTTTTACTTATAAATATTGTAAATCACATGGTGGGACAAACAGAAAGAAGTTGAACTCTGGGGAACAGTGTCGTCCCTTCTCTGTCTTCATGTCTTCTTGCCATGGAGACACTTTCTTTTTTTGCAGTTCTTACGTCAAGCCATGTGTTTGTTTATGTACAGTATGTACACAGTCTGCGTAAAGTATATTTCAGAAGTAAAGATACAAATACTTACAGGTTTTTGCCTGTATGCTCATTTGCCAGTTGTCCAAAAATTCAACATTCTGGACCAAGTTTATACTTTTTTTTTTTTTTTTTTAAGATTAAGAGGAAATACCTTACTCTGAGATGACTTGATCAGAGGGATGACAGGGGTTTAGAGGCTTTGATATGAACTTCACTTCATGAGAAAGATTAAATGAAATGTAGTGACACTCCAAAAGGGGATGTGTCCTCTTAGTGTCAGGTGTGGATGGAACGGAAAACGTTTGCAAATCCTGTTGTGTTTGTGGAAAAAGTCTGTTTTTGCGTTGGCCTTGGGATACTGCGGTCTTAGAAGTTGCTTAAGTTGCCTTAGTGAAATGACATTGGCATGTTTGTACATGTATGTCATATGACTGAGACAACATGCATTTGGTTGTAATCACAATTATCTGCCCAGGCTTGCTGGCCATAACCTAGCCTGAACCTGAGTGGGATTACTGTACTAAACAGTGCTGTCAAGCAACTGCCAGATTCACCTCACCAGTTAGTCAACTGTGTGATATGAGAAGGGTTTTTTTCCACCGTGTGTTTGCAACTGTCAACGTTCGAGCTTCCCAAACTGTGGAGGCTTGAGGTCCCTAAAAATTGAGCAAAATCTCCAAGCCCCACCGCCCATCTGATTTTATTATGGGCAAATGGGCATAAAAAACACTGACAAGTACATGGCTCATTGCACAAAATGACATTATTTATTAAATAGTAGCTAAGGTTCCATCAACTATGGACTACAATGATTATTTATAAATCATCATTAAAATTGAGAGGGGGAGGGAGCGCAGTGAGCGCTGGCTGTGTTACTACGATGCTGCTTTTGTCGCCTTGGTTACACCCTAGGAAGGAGGTGGTGCTTAGATGTAAGCAATCTCACACCCTAGGCAGTTCATACCAAATAATAAAGTTAGTTTGATATATTTTAATTTTTATATTTACTTCCAGAGCAAGTAACATTTGATGCATTTGCTACATGGAAGAATTTCTTTGTAACCCATCCTGCGGCCCATTGTAATACTTCTCTAGAAAGCAGTCCGTATGTATTGTGTTCATTTACAAAAAGAATCGGTTACAGACTAAAGTTGTGAGAATCTGCACATGATCACACAAGTGGCAAACCAACTCACTCCTGTCCACATTTGCGCAAAATAGCATGCCACCTTTACTGTCTTGTGAGACTTTTTAAAAGTTTAAATGTATATTGTGTATGCAAAATCATGTTTATATTATGATCCTCCATGTGAAATTCACTAGAAGGCAAATGTTATTCATGTATGCAAAGGAGAGGAGCTCACGTTGTACTCGTACAGATAATAAAAACAGATAATATGGAAAACTCAACAAATTGAGCCATAATAGTACTTTTCATGAAACATAAATACGACAGGGTTTTGTCCTACTAGTAGACCTAAGAATGTTTGGTCTGTCTGTCCTTTTATTGAGTGAGTTTCACCTTCAGACAAGGTTTCAGTGTCACTCTAGTGTGGTTAATTTCTGATGGGCGTTCAAAAGTTTTAAATTGAACAGGATAGCCAGTTGATTTGCAGGATTTATCTAGAGCTCCTTTAGTCTGAGGTGTTTGGAAAGTGTTGGGAAATGAAAGCATAGGTTCACAGTTGAAGTCTGTGAGTGGTCAAACTGGTTGTACTTGTAGTAAGCATTCCTCCGCTTCATTCTGTTCCTGAATTTCCATCCCTTGCATTGAAAGTGCACCAGGAAGGGCTATTATCAGTACAATATGAACCGGGGGAATCATTACAGCAAGCAAGACCTTGCACAGTGTTTATATGTGCACCTGCCTTTTGTTTTCAAGCAAATGTAAAACATTGTTACTCTGTCCTTTTTTTAATGTACATTGTTTTGCCTTCAAGGACATGCAAGTTGACCGCAGCATCAGTTGTTGTTCTCTTTATTAGCTTTTTTTTAACAGCCCTGACTGCTTACACACAGCCTTGAATGCAATATGTCAACATTGTAATTTTAATTGGTTGTTGTTTTTTTGCTTATGTCCTTGTTTTCACATTTATTTCTTCCATTTACACACTTGAAATAAATTCGTCTGCGTATAGCCGTGCTTAAGCTGTGACAATGGGCATCTAAATGGATACATAGGATTGTGGAATGGAAGAAGTTGTGTCGTTACTGCATTCTACATTTCAGTAGGCACTGGGTTTTACTTTTTACACAAACCGCATGATTTACTATGTAGTAAGAACATGTATTGTATGTATGCAGTATAAAGGATTGACTGTTTCCTCCTATCCCATGGCTAAACTAAATTCTAAAATTTGATGTCAGTAAATTACAAAACCTCAAGATAAAGTAAGAATGCAGACTATTTTTGTTGCATCACATTTGGTTTTGATTGGCAGATTCAAATCGTGAAGAATTTTTCCATCTTGATTATTATTATTGTTATTTGTGTCAGTCTTCTTCTGATCAGGTGGTTTAAGTTGTTGAGGTGAATGTAATTTATGTTGTTAATTTGCGCAAAAATAATGTTACTCCTTGTTTTCTTGGAATGATTAGTGCTTTCAGGACGAGAGTGAGTGGTACCCCGAAGCCAGTGATGTCACGGGTTCCCACCCCTCCTCCCCCTGGGGAGATGTCAAGTGGACCTGTGGCAGAGAGCTGGTGTTACACACAGGTATTGCTCTCTCTCAACTCATTGAATTCAGCCATCATTAATTGTATTATTTTATATATTCAAAATGTCTTTGGCCAAAAGGTCTTGTACCGTATTGGTATGACTCAAATTCAAATGTATAGGATGGGCAGTCAAAGTATAATGTCAAGTTATACATTTCTTCTTTTTCCTTTTTGTTTTATTTTTATTTTTTTATTTTACCGTATTTTCAAAATGTAAAAGGAAAAAAAGAGGTTTGTTCTAATGGTTCTGCATGTTTCTTCTTCTGATTCTAAGGTCAAAGTCGTGAAATTTTCCTACATGTGGACCATAAACAACTTTAGTTTTTGCAGAGAAGAAATGGGGGAGGTGTTGAAGAGCTCAACCTTCTCCTCTGGCCCTAATGACAAGATGAAATGGTTAGTAGTTTCTGTAGAGTGTGAAAATCCTTGTGAATAATTGTAGGTCTTAAGAGTTGGAAAATCACATTCATGCTTACTAATATTGCAATATTTAGGTTTTTGGATTTATCGATCTGCCATATATGTTCACATCCAGTTTCATGTCCTTGAATTTCCTTAAGACCAAACATGAATGTCATTGTGTGGGAACTCTGCAAACAAGTGATAATTACTCAGAGTCTCTCAAAGGAAAAGAGGTTTTCCCCTGAGAGGCTCGTCATAGTCTTGTGTTTTGACTAAAGTGATAAAAGTAGTATTAAACGTTACTGATGTGTTGTATTGTCTGTTCACTTTTCAGGTGTCTGCGAGTCAATCCAAAGGGACTTGATGATGAAAGCAAAGATTATCTGTCATTGTATTTACTTCTTGTTAGTTGTCCAAAAAGTGAAGTCAGAGCAAAGTTCAAGTTTTCTTTGTTGAACGCTAAAAGAGAGGAGACAAAAGCGATGGGTGAGTACAAGCCATCAGAAAGTCATCACCCCCAGTTATACTAACATATTTGATGTTCCTTTTATTCATTTTTCCAACTTGAGAATAAATATCGGAGATGTTCTTCTTGTTACAGAAAGCCAAAGAGCATATAGATTTGTCCAAGGCAAAGACTGGGGCTTCAAAAAATTTATAAGGAGAGATTTCCTCCTTGATGAAGCCAATGGACTCTTACCAGATGACAAGCTCACCCTGTTCTGTGAGGTAAATACTGTTTTCCTTTAGTATTTTATAAACTGATAAGGGTTACAGTCTTTTTATTTATGAATGTGGTAATGTTATTTTAACAGAGCCACACTTTTGTCAGCTCTACTCGCGGTAATTGTGTAAGATTGTGTATGGAACTATACACAAAAACATTTTGATTGGTAAATGGGACTTGACTTGGTCAGTTATTCATTTTGGAAAATCATCGATTTGGCTGGCACACATTCCCTCTCTCATCCGTATTCCGTCTGTCCACAGAACACTGCGGTCTCTCACTTCTGTCTCATTTTTTGGTTTGCTGGTTTAATGTTATTTGGACTAGAAAGGATTTTAGGTTTGGAGGTGAATTATTAGAGACACTAGCAGGAGTCTGAGTGATTGATACGTTTGCTAATGAGTAATCATACATAATTTATGGGCATAAGTGTGATTTAAACATCCATAACAGGCGCAAAGAGGCTTTGTACTTGGTGGTGCCCTGGTAGCTCACCTGGTAGAGCTGGCCCACCACGTACCAAGGCTGAGTCCTTGCTGCAGTGG
Organism: Morone saxatilis; assembly: GCF_004916995.1. Lineage (NCBI taxonomy): Eukaryota > Metazoa > Chordata > Actinopteri > Moronidae > Morone > Morone saxatilis. Next base: position 8,273,112 of record NW_023340095.1, on the reverse strand, counting down.
ACATGAGTTCAACTCTGACCTGTGGCTCTACGCTGCGTGTTATCCCCTCTCTTTCTCCCTCTTTCATGTCCATCTTGAGCTGTCCTAAATAAGCCCCAAAAAACTCTACTATATGTCACACAGCTTGTTTTTTGATTTGGTTGTTTTGTTGACACTATGCGTAGATGTGCTAAAAATGTTCATATACCCACTGAATAGACTCAAGTTTCAAATGCAAATTCCATTGATTGGAAGTAATTGAAAAATTGCATTAGTGCGTTTCTTTTCATTGCAATTACTCAGTTTTGTCTCCTACCACCAGCGCCATGTTGTTGAGCTGTGGTTGTGTTGTATTTGGCATGCAAAGGATCTTTTATGAAAGCTTTAAAATCACATCACTGTTTTTGAAATGTTTATTCCCCCAATGTAACCTTAAGTGAATCAAGGCTAGAGTCTCCTAATTCCTGTCACGACCAGTTTACACCTGAGTGTAAGCTCTAGTGCCATTTAAGTACAGACATACTGCTGGCATTTGCTTCAGATGACATTAACCTCTTAGAAAATAAAATGCTTCCTCCATCCTAAATCATTTACAATGATGCTTGTTTTCAAAATAATTGAATTCATCGTGTCAAGAAGAATAAATGTCTCCTAAAATGTTCTTTCAAGGGACAAGTTAAATGAAGTGTCAGTGAATTTTGATGCAAATGCAATTGGCTGAATACTGTCAGGGCCAGACAGTGCCAGACATCAGTTCCAAAAAGATTCAACAATTTCAGGGAAATTGCCACTTTGATAAACAAATTATACTCAAATTGAAGACAAAATGCCTTTTGTCATCAATTAGGTGTTTCAGCAAAGTTAATTTTGGTTTCAAGTGGTCCTCTTTTTTGCTAGATTCTTCCCACTGTAGATTCCCCACCTGAAAAACATTTTAAATTAGCAATTTAAATCACAAATGAGATTGTTCTCCAATGCGTTAAGAGATATTTTCTGCTGGATTTGTTGTTGATGTTTAGCCTAGCCTTCACTGTGTTGTTCTCTCTGTGATTCTGTGTTTCTCATGTACAGGTAAGCGTTGTCCAGGATTCCGTTAACATTTCAGGCCAGTCCAACATGAACATGCTGAAGGTACCAGAGTGTCAGCTGTCTGATGACCTGGGTAACCTGTGGGAGTGTTCACGCTTCACAGACTGCAGCCTCTACGTCGGAGGGCAGGAGTTCAAAGCCCACAAATCCATCCTTGCAGGTAAGGGCCCCTAGCATGTTACACCCCCCCCCAAAAAAAGTGCCTTTTTCTTAATGGCCTCTCATGGAAAGCCATAAGCACCTCAAAAGGGTACGGAGGGTTTGTATTCCTGGCTTGATTTGTTGCGGCCTAGTTCTGCAGCCGGTGCTAATCCACTCCAAAACCCCTGCTTGGCCCTGCCTGACCCAGATGACTGTAGGATCCAGGAGATTGAGAGACTGCCTCGCCTCTCTAGCTTGTCTCCATTAGACACAGTGGCAGCTGCAGTGGTCAGGGGGAAATGCTGACTATGTGGATTATACGGGTTTTGGCAGATTTTAAAACTGCCATAGTTCAATACTGATGTTTTGATGACGATGATGATTTTTTTTTTTGTGTCTTAGTGTCTTATGCTGTTTAATCAAAGCTGCTTTGTTTGTCACATAACACAATGTCCGTAGGTATTAATACTGATTTGATTTGGTGTGCTAATATGCTTAGGTTGTTGACTGGTCATTCTATTTTTAATTTTTCAATTTATTTCTTCAACAGCAAGGTCACCTGTCTTTAATGCTATGTTTGAACACGAAATGGAGGAGAGTAAAAAGGTGAGAATAATGGCTAAAACATTTTCTTGTTATGAGTCATGTTACTTTTTCTCAGTAGTTCATTTTGGTCCACTATGGCACATTGCTACACTTCTTACATGTACAATATGTATTGCTCAAAATGCTTTGTCACCCTAACACTTATTCTAACATAAGTTCAAATGAGTCATACAGTAAAGTCTTTTTTTTTTTTCCTTCCAGAACCGTGTCGACATCAGTGACGTAGACCCAGATGTCTTTAAGGAAATGATGGGCTTCATATATACAGGAAAGGCCCCTAACCTGGAGAAGATGGCAGACAATTTGCTGGCAGCTGCAGATAAAGTAAGTAATTGAAACCTGGGCAAACATCCACCTTCAGTTTTGCCTTTGGCCACTTATTTTCATTATTTTGCAAGTTAAATGCCATGCATAAATGTTATCTGAGAAATCTGTGTGCTATCCACCCGCCCAACCCTGAAATTATTTTGGGATGCAACTCTCATTTCCAACAAAGAACTAGGGTTTGTTTAACACTTGGGCCTATCAATTCTATTAAAATAATGAAAAGATTAGACTTTGATTTTACATTTCATTAAATGTTTTGTTTCAGATTTGTGTATCACCATGGGGTATAATGTCAAATTAATAATATCATGTCACTAAACACTAGAGTTATACAGATACCAGCATCAGAAAATCCTCCACTACTGCCTAAAAAGCAGTATTGGCAAGTTTGCGTGTTTGTGCATCAATCCAATACCACATAATTTATTAGCCCCGAAACAGAACCTTGTTTCCCAGCAGTGTCCCGTTCGGCATTTTTTCCCCAGGACAGCGAAGTCATGACCCGCCCTACTCTGAAGGGTTGTGCAAACCAAGAACAATTGCTCCTTACTAGTGGACGACCCTTAATTCTGACGAAGGCTTTAACCTGACCCAGGCTGTACAACAGTGATAGCAATCATACAGGCTTAGTAGTATACGCTCGTTAAAGATATAAGAAAACAGATGACATATGTATGTTAAACCTCACTGTACCTCACATCTTATGCAACATTATCTCAGTATTGATAAACTATAAAACATATGTTGGTTGCCCCATTCGTAGCGTGTTACTGAAATAGGATTATAGGATAACCTTACTTCCCTCCTCCCAAAACCATCCCAGTTATTGCTAAGGTGAAAAATCATATGCATTTGTCGGAAAATGGGTACTTCCTGGTTTTATGTCTCCACGACAGAGATGACATCGTGTTTTTCAGGTTTTCCCTGCGTATGTCCCATTCTTGTGAACGCGATATCTCAGGAACATGTCGAGGAAAGTTCTTCAAATTTGGCATAAACATCCACTTGGATTTAAGGATGAAGTGGTCAGATTATGGTGGTCAAAGGTCAAGGTCACTGTGACCTCACATAACATGCTTTTGACCATTACGTAAGAAGTGATGAGCATATTTCACAGCTGGTCAGACACTGAGTTTGTGAGACCCCTCTGACGCAAAGGTCATTGTGACCTCAAAATAGGTTTTTATCCATCATTTTAAGAACGAGTAAACAATGACTAGCACAGTACGGACTTTCATCTTTCCATCTCATCCATGTTCACTTACTGCCTCATTCTGAATTTTAAGTCCTTTTGTCACTGATAACAAGGTATTGGAGCGCAGCAAGCTAATCTTGATCCAGTGAGTGAGTTTTACCTACAGTACATCTCGAATCTCATCACATTTAAAAAAAATCCAGGAGAAAACAGCACCACATTTTATATAGCTAAACCCTATATAAGAATACATTTTTCCATAATTATACATTTGTAATATATATTCACAGGAGTCACATCTAATGTATCAGTATAGTGATAATGTTTAGCCAAATACACTTCATCCATTTTTATTGAATTCCTTCTGCTGGTCGGACATTTTGGATGCTGGTCATTTCTAGTAGAGTCGTAATCATTAAAAAGGTTTTGCATCTGTAGCTTTTACGTGTCATTATTTCAGAATAGTTAGGACAAAACCTCAAACCAAGAGGATCCACTTAGCATCCAGGGTGTAACCATGGCTTTTTGTGCCCCCCCTCTTGCCCCCCACCTCCCCATCCCCAGTATGCTCTCGAGCGTTTAAAGGTCATGTGTGAAGAGGCCTTGTGCAACAGCCTTTCAGTGGAGAATGTGGCCGACACCCTCATCCTAGCAGACTTGCACAGTGCCGAGCAGCTCAAAGCACAAGCCATAGATTTTATCAACAGGCAAGTATCGCAAAATAAAAAAAAACCTCCAGTGATAAATTCCTGCTGCCATTTCTGTTTACCAGCCCTGAATGCTTACCTTTTTATCTCTTTGCCATAGGTGCAGTGTCCTGAGACAGCTGGGCTGTAAAGATGGAAAGAACTGGAATAGCAAGTATGTAATTAGCTGATATATGTGACACAAGATTAATAACACACTCTTATCTCTTCTCCCTACCAGATGCATTAGAATTCATTGTTTTAGCCCAGGCAGACAGAGTGCTATTTGCCTTTTCAGTTTGAAGCTTCCTATCTTTGTATCCGAGTTATTAATAGACCTATACCTGGATAAACCCTGGAAATGGAATATTTGCAGAATTTTAAAAAGAAGGGAGGTGGTCGCTATGGAAGTTTTTCTTTCCGATGATGTAGTGTGTTGTCACGGGGCACCTTGAAATGTTAAACTTATTTCCGTCTTTGTTGTATTCAACATATGAAGACGTTCTGATTCTACAGTAACTGCAACCTATGCACAGAAAGCACTAATGGTCCTTTTCAAGTTTATCATGCAACTCAAAAAAACAAGTCCCCCTTATTTGCTTTGTCATTACGAGCTCATTTATGTTTATTGATTTTTAATGTGCACATTGTCATGTCTGAGTGTTAACTTCATTTTGCCTGTGCTTACAGTCATGCTACGGATATAATGGAGACTGCAGGCTGGAAGTCAATGATCCAATCCCATCCTCACTTGGTAGCCGAGGCCTTTCGTGCCCTGGCTTCAGCACAGTGCCCACCCTTTGGTCTTCCCAGAAAGCGTCTAAAACAGTCCTGACTGCCTGACTGTGCCCCAGAACTTTACTGGAGGTGTGAAGCATGGGTTTACAAAGGAAGGACTAGCGAGGGTACCACTCTTATTTCCACCAAAACTGAACACACTTGAATAAAGAAGAGTGGAGCATTCTGGCCAGGGATGTGGTGAGGCTGGCACGTGGACGACTGACATCAGTGGATTGGGAAAAAATTGGTAAAATTGGTCTTGCTTGCTTGCTTTGCTGCCCCAACTGAATTCTATTCAGCCCGGGTAGCAAGTCAAGCTGTCTGCTACTGTTTTTTTCCTGTAATTTTGAAAATGGCCTTAATATATCTGCCATTGCTCTGGAGCTGCTCTAGAGTACTTTGTCTATTTTACTCTGTGCCTGCCTTGTCACAAAGACCAGGCCTCCTCCAGGTTGCACTAGTTCCCATGAATAGTCATTTTGATATGGAGTTCTATAGGAACGTAACAAAGGTTTAACTAAATGGGAAATATTATATATTTGTAATGTTTAGCCCGTTTTGTGACTAGACATTAAAAAGCATGAACACTTTCAGTGCAAGGTCAGTTCTTTACACTTTTTAAAAGATGTGTATGCCCCATATTGATGGCACCATTTCTATGTAAATGACAGTTGAACCATCTTCAGAAGACCAGTGTACAAGAAAGTCTATTGCATATTTGTGGGGAAAAATTGTAATCTGCCATTATGAAGACCCAGTGTCAAACCTTATAATACTTGTAAGACGGAAAAGTGTCTATACTTTGGCCCTAATATATTAAAACATTGGAAGTATATGGAAGTATTTACTCAGTCTCCCATTTGAATGACATATTCCAGATCATACGTCTGAACTGTTAGATTCAATTTTGAGAATTTCTGTCCTTAGTATCGCCAACTTTCAAATATTATATATTCTCAATATATTGTGGTTAACTAAAAGTGGAGAGACTAATGCATGGTCATGTTATTGTCAAAGAAAGTGTCCAAGTACCAATTTTGTTTTAACAATTTATTTTCTGCAATTATCTGACATATTTGTGCAGAATTAAATGAATTGAGTATGTGCAAAAACTTCCTCTAACATGCTTGGATATATGTAGGATGCTGAGCATCACTTCTACTGGCAATGTTATCTGTGTTTGAATGGGGGGTTGTCATGTTTATTCAGTCCGTCTCGTATGTAGTGTGGTGTGACCGACACTTCAGAGGATTTTGTAAATTAAAAGAGTAGCATCATTTTTAGATGATATTACTCATCATTCAGCGTCATGTTGAGATGTTGAAAACTCTTGTTTGGAAGCAAAAAAGATGAAGTTGTTGTCTGCAAGAATGCCTGCATTAACCCATTAAACCATTTTCCAGCAGTCTGAAGTAGCCCAGGATTATTTTATTTATTTTTTAAACTGGAGATTGTTTAAATCACTGTGACAGGAATTTCCGTTTGAGGAAGGGTGATTATTATCTACGCTTTCTTTTTAATGGTCATGTTAATGGATGTGGATGTCAGGCTGAGGTGATTTATTTTTTTTATTTTTTTTTATTTTCCTCCATCTCTCCAGTGGTTTTCTTTTAAATGGAAGATTAGAAAACAACACCACCATGATAATCAAAGGAAAATGTGCTTAAACTTCATTATCATAGCAACATGTTTAATGTTGAACCTTTTTACACTGCATGAAAGACATTTCTCCCCTTGTTTTATGTGTGAATGCTCGGAACAAGCGCTAATTAAAGCGAACGCAAGGCTGCTCTCTTGCTGGAACAGAGACGTCTTCATCAGCAGCTTGCTGATCCTCGTCCGCCCCTCTCAGCACAGATCCTAGGAAAAGACCTGATACCATCTATGCTTTAGGACGCCTCTCCAACCTTTTATCTTCCTCTTTCACTTTCCTTCACTAACTGAGATGCTTGAAAGAGCAGATGCCTGCAGTGGCATCGTCACAATCGGAAATTTGTTCGCAGGAAATGAGATTGTTAAAGAAGCAGTGAACAGTGACACTGCGGGTCAGAACCTTTAGATGCTTGAATATAAATAGAGGCTTGGTAAAAATTTTATGTGAAAATACCCTTGTCCAAATGACAAAGTGAGGCTGCAGTAGAGTGCTAACTCACCACCATTCCCACCATGAAGAAGTGAATGATAACATGAACAGTTTTTGAACTGCTGTGCTTTCCTCAGACTGGTACACTTGAGGATGTAGCTTCCTTTGTTTCCCTGGATGGATTTTGGCTGGAAAAAGGATGTATGGATGTTTTTGCAGAAACAGCTGATCAGCATATCCAAATGTGACATGTGTTGTTGCTGTGTTACACTCTTAGCATTTTCCAATTAGTATTCCCAATCCAGAGTCTCAAAAAAGAATTTAAACCTGCATTTACCCCCCTGATGATGAAGTGAATTGTTGCCCCTTCTGCACTAAAATAAATGTCACTTGAAATGGTATTATTGGTTTGAACACTACTGCATTACTGTACTGCATACTACATTTCCTAAAGAGGTAATTCAATTTTTTTTAATTTTATATAAAAATACATAATTATTGGTGTTAAGTGTCAGATGAGTGTATAAAATGGGCAATTAGCTAACAAGTTGAAAGTTGTTAATTATTTGAGTGTCCAATAATAAATCATTTCAGCACTGGAAATCATGAAAAGTGAAATGTATGTTAACATTCCTCTTAGTCTTCCAAGGATGTGTGCCGCTGGAAAGCCTGGTGTGACTTGATGCCTAAGGAGTGGGTGCCTCACCCTGATCAGATAAGAGTAATGGAAGCGAATGAAAAGACCCCTGTCCCTGATGGCCACAGCAAAATGGATGTGCTCCCTGAGGTGTACCTCTGGTATCATCCACGCCTGTGGACACAGATTTATTGCCCATTAAAAAGCTACACCGAAATGTAACTCTTAAAATGGTGTGTTTATCCTGTTGAGAAGTCCTTGTAGGAATGAAACGAGACAACTGTGAGCACCGACAGACCTGGGCTGAGTCAGTGTGACAATATGCTGTGAGCCAAGTTCAAATAAGGTTTAATGCCATAAAAACCTAAATTGATCTTTACAATTTCATTTTAACAAAATGAACCCCAGCTGAAATCAAATATTCCAAAATGAACAGTTTTACTTACACTATACACACAGCAGTGCTCTTATTTCCTATTTTACAGAGGAAACTGTTTAAACAAGATTAAGCAAGCAGGAAATCAAAAAAGGTACAATCTGCAAGGATTACAAAAATGGAAATCAAAGCAATCTATAACAAGAAGCAATAAATATGACATCTATATCATCTACATGATATTGCTTAACAAACACCAAAAATAAGGAACAGTATACTTATTCATATATTTCTCTGGAAAATTAGAATAAATTGGCATTGTTTACTCTGAAGCCATAAGTAAACACATTTAGTTTTAGAGTTACATGTTAATACACAGCATTTGCACAAAAGAGTAGAACTAAAACATCAACATAGATCAATTCGGATTTAGTAATTTCCTTATCATACACCTCTCCTGATGTGTATAATGTGACAGGGTCATTTACAGCTGATGGGGAAAGACATGAGATACAGCAAATAACGTAACACTGACCGAAATAATCGCCATGTGATAAGTTAGTGGCACACGCCCTAGCCTAAAAACCCTGGATATACGCAGTCAACACAACTTATGACATTTAATGTGTTGATGGTTTTCAACAGAACCTTTCAAAACTGTTTTAGTGATTGCTAAGTCAAAGCACATTACACCACTTACAACAAGACTGGATGTTATCCACTTTTACACAAAAGTCAGTCAACTTAAGCCTGCTGTACAATCGGGAAATGTCTTGACATTTTCAAATTTAGTCCCATTTCTCATTATAATTCCAGACGGATTGTGTATTTTTCCCTTTTTTTTCCCCTTTTGGTTTCTCCACTCTTGGTCTTAGGTAAATGAAATTTCCCAGGCTAATTAAAGCCTATTAAAGACAGGTAATGTCAGGGCTGGTGGCAGGACCATGACAAAGTGCTGATAATTGTCTGCCAGACTCACTAAATCCACCTGTCCTGCAATTATCACTTTCCCCCCGCCTCTCCTGACACATTAATCCACTGCGGGGCCCCTTCAGCAGGCTGATGCCTCAAAGTGCATCCTGCAAACACAGATGTTGGATTTCAGACTAGTTTAGCATACACATGCCTTATGATGATTGCTGCAGAAAACCAACACATTTTAAGGAGCACACAAGGCAGCAGCCAGGTTATACATGGATGAGTACCTACATATGTATGTGTAATGATTTATGATTATACTTTCTGCTTGCCTTTGGATTAGATGTGTCGGATCAATTTATTTTGTCATGGGCACATAATCAATTCACTTTATTTCACTCCCTAAAAGAGATAAAAGAGATTGTAATGCCATATCAATTATTCAGAGCTACTTGAAAAAATACCCATCGATCAAACTAATCTAAAATAGTAGACACCGTCCTGCCTTGTGTTCTGTTATCAGGTACAAATGGATGTTAAGTCTACTTCAAATGCAATGAACAAATCATTTTGACTAATCAGTCAAATTATAGAGATGTTTCAAATGTGAAATATCTAATTTTATGCCCCGTTGAACAACAATTCAAATGTCTTAGTATTGTAATAATTAACACGATTCATATTTCATCCCATAACTGGTTGAGGTGAGGAGAATGTTATACAATGTTAGCATCAATGCAGCACTGGCACAGAAGTCAGTGTGCACTTCCAACTGGGAGGCTGCTTGCCTATGGTCTAGCCTTGAAGAAAACATCTGGACAACATGCTAATTATACCAGTGGTTTACAGAGAACATGTGCTGTTGTGATAGGGAGGAGTCACCCAGGCTTGGTAGCTAGCTCCCAAATCAACCCCTAAAACCAAGTCCCTGGACACCTAACTATCTTGAGTGTTAGAGCTGTATACTCATTTGCAGTATTTACAAAAGTTTTGTAACAATGCATCAAATCCCTCCAGAGTGTGTCCCATTATAAGTTGCACTTCCTGCAACATATCTCAGGTATTTAGGTATTTCGGGACAAGGAGCTTAGAGATTGACATTTAAATTTTTTGAAGATCAAACAAAAGGTTGATGCACACTAACAACAGCTAGATCATCCTGTGGAGGAGTAGGGTGTGTCGCTATGGTAGTTATAGTCAGGGCATACCTTCTGCACCAGTTTATAGTCTACACTGTAAAAGGCTATATAGATGCATATGACTTTGAAGGGTTTTGAGCACAGCCAGGACACATGGCTCTGCGTATGCTCCTGATAGCACACTTTGGACGGGTCAAAGCTGCACAGGGCAGTCTTCTTGTTGCGATCCGTCTTCTCGTACTCAATGCGGCAGTTGAATGATTTGGTGTCTTTGGTCTCCAGCGTGGACTGCTGGGCAATCTCAAACTCCACCACCTTGGAGGGTGGCACCAGGCTGACCGACACGTTCCCCATGCCTGTGGAGTTGTGGCGAAAGTAAACGCTAAAGGTGCCGTTCCCGTGGTCCACGATCTTCCCTGTGATTAGCAGGTTGAGTTTGACCGTCTTGATGTTGGAGTGGAAGTCCCCCCACCCGAACATCTTTTTGAACTTGCCAGTCTTGACGATGGGCCTGCGTTTAGTTCTGGCTTGTGCACCCTGAACATCTGTCTGGTTAGATAACCAGTCCCAGAAGTCCTCCATGTTCTGTAAATATGTAATTTCCCTCATGTTGCTCTTAAACCCGGGGGAGCCCCTGGCAAACAAACGCAGGGGGTTGAGGATCCGTGGACTGGCCCCCGTGGGAGAAATCTTCTGTTCATTATCAGTGTCGCCCCACTCGATGAGCTCTGTTGCTCCTCCATGCACTTTCCTGCATGTGACCTTCAGAGATAACAGAGCAAAGGTACACAGAAAAATTAAATTAAATAATTTATTTAAATTACATATTTATATGATTTTTGAAATAATAATATAATTGTGCAATAATTTGTTGCTGATCAATGTAACACAATAATTATACAACCTATACCCAAATATTATAGAGTTGCTTTTTTCACAGAAAAAATCCACTGGTGCACAGACAGTGATGCATTTAATGTCCTTAGTTCGTTCAGAAAAAGTAGAAAGTAGTTTACATGGGCAGCGATACCTTTTACAGACAAGGCATCTAACAGAAAATCTAAATTCAACATTAATTGACCACTTATCTCTGGTGATTGCACTGTAAAAATGCAACAGCAGCACTGAGGATAAAGAAAAGCCCTTCAGCGCTAAAGAAGAGGAGAAATATCCGACTGTAATCCAACCTTGGAAATAAGACATTATAAATTTACACAAAAAGAACCCCAGAAACAATGCAATTGCATTTATTACAAAGGAAATGACCATTTTGAAGTTAAAGGAATGGTTTGATATTTTGGGAAATAACTGTCTTACAGAGAGTTAGACGATAAGGCAGTGTCTGTAGGGTAATCATGAAGCTTGAGAGAGCAGCCATTTAGCTTAGCTTCGCAGCTAACAGCTAGCCTGGCTCTGTCCAAAGGTAAAAGAAAACCTGCCTACCAGCACCTCCGAAGCTGAGAGACAGTCTAGCTTTCCCTCTTCCCCTTCCCTTTTTATTCCTATATATATTTCCACACACCACCAAGTATGTCATTGATTTTGGTGAAACTGGATCATATTTTATGGAGAAAAATGTTCTGGTTTTCCCTCTGGTGCCTTAGTGATTTATAGACTTTCCTGATTGATAGAATGCTTTACTATTTGCTAAAGTTAGTTAGGAAGCTCAAAGCACCAGGGGAGTGTTGGTATATTTATACTGCTAGCAAAGGAGCTTTGGACCAGCGGTAGGAGGGGATGTATTCAGGCCCAGTTCAAGGGGGAGCCAGTTGGGAATGCTAACTGGGAGCGGAGCTGGTGGGCAATGTGACTGGGGCTCAGGAGCCTCTGCAAGCGTGGCAGAGACAAAGAGACCCAAGAGGACATTGACGGAGGAAGCTAAAAAGAGAAAAGGAGAGAGTGACTGGGCAAGAAGCTAACAGACAAGAGTAAATTTCGGACAGGCCTTTAGTCGTCGGCGCTCATGAAATAAAAGGCTGCAGACAGATGGCGAGCTGGCCTTCATGCTGTTACTAGTAAGTAATATTAACGGGCTTGCTGTGTCTTTTTGTTGTTGTACTTGCTTGATGTTTGACTGTGTTAGCAAAGTTGTTTCTTTCTAAAAAACTTTCTAGTTTTTGATCATAAGGAATGTAATTATAATAAATCCACACGTATAGCTGTCCATATTTTCCATAGTGGTATTGCAACTGGGGGCGCATAATCGCACAAATACCAAATCTTACATAGCGTTGCTTTAATGAAATACACAACTTTTTCTGTTTGAGCCATGGGGCTGACTAAAACACTGATCCAAGCAAAGGACCTTTTGTCTTTAACTTCAGTAGATAATCCCTTGTTTATACAATGTTAAGCATGTTTTTGTGTGAGTAAGACTGAGGATGCTGGCATGAGTGTGTGAATGGCATTGCCTGGGCATTCCTTCACAGCAACCAGGATGAAAGAGAAAGAGGGTAAGGTTGGTCAAAGGAGTTTGAATTATGGTAGAGAGGCTTTAGTTAAAAACAGATTTGTTGTAGTTGTAGTTCCAGTATATAAGCACATGAAAACGGTGTTTGTAGTAATTGTATTACATTAATCACTGTGCAAATGTAACTTAAGTTAAACTAAAAGCATGCAAAGGTAAAAAGTGCAAATAAAAGTACACAAACTTGGGATTTAATTGCATGTAATGAAACTATGCACAGACACTAGTAGCACCAAAGATGATGAAATGCAGTAAAAAGGATGCACTGATAAACTCCAACTGGGCTCATATTTGCATAAGGCTTCTAATATTTTAGTACTTGACCGATTACACGACAATAAAAATCCTCTGGACTTAACATTTGAGCTGGTCCCACATCAGCAGTGCTATTCTTATACACCCAAGCATATGAACTTTAGCTTGTAATGGTTCGCAACAATAAAACAGGCTTCTACGCTAGTATGGCAAAGTATGCGCTAAGTGCTAATCCAGACGCAGCAATGAACTGTGATCCCCCCCCCCACCTTGTACCTCAAAGCCTTTTAGCTTCAGGAGCGATTCCTGGTCCACTTCAGATAAAGCTTTAATAATTCACGGCAATAAGCTTAGCTAGTTTTATTAGTAATTAGTAGTGCCGGCTTTCCCCAGGCCCGGTTGTAGGGATCACTGAGAGAAGCAGATGTTGAAAGCACAGAGCAGCGGCTGAAGTCTCACTGAGCTGCTGCGCACTACTTCCAGACTAATTATAATTTTGCTGTAAGCTCAACTGAGGCACATGTGTACAAAGCTAACAAACTTTTTTTTGTCACACTCACATTCCTATAAACATATCCATTCAACATGTAGAAAGTGCTACATACATCTTATATTGTGCATCTGTGTATCTTCTAATTAGAGCTTCTCTTAACTAGGCTGCTTATGTCAGAGACAGTAGTAACACCTTAATGTAGCAAACAGGATGTAATGGCTCGGCTATCTGGATACGTAATGTGAAATCAATGTCTCCCACGGCCAGAGAGTCTGGCTCATCTATCAGCACTCACAATGCTTAATTAAGACAGTTGCTCCCTGTAAACATGGATGAATGAGGCAACACTGTAATAATTCCCCTCTATGTAGCTCCTCACATCCACAGTCACTTAATCAACCAATTCCAGTGGCAGTATTCCCTCACTGATACCGCCACTTAGTAATACCTTGTGTGAGCTCAGCTGTTAATTTGATTTGACTCTTACAACATCACAATAACAGGCGATGCTGAACATAAAATCTCTGCGACTGCGGGCTCCCAACAGGAAAATTTCTTCACCGCTGTGAACAAAGAAGATGTGGCACTCGTCTTCCCACCAGCCCGAGCTGTTATATCCGTTACACATTGAGTGTCATGCAGCGCAGCTTCAGAGGTGAAACCAAATTTTGTCTTTCAGTGTAAATCTCAGGTGAGCTTTGTATGGGATGATTATAATGGAAATGAGAGAGCAGTTTAAGTATGATGAGCAACTGGGGAAATTGCTGTGACAACAAGGGGATCAGCAAAGGGATATCTTATACTTAAATGCCCCGAGAGAGATGAAGCACTGGGAACTTGAAAGCTTGCACTGACACATAGGCTTTGGTTTCTTTCTCTCTCGCTGTCTCCCTGCACACACGCAGCACCAACACACACACACACACACACACACACGCACACACACAACACACACACACACACACACACACACTAACACACCTCGTTCATTTAGGCGGAAGTGCTGTCTCTTAAAAACAGACTAAAGGAAACCGAGTTTTTGTACAAGATGCTGTGGAGAAAAAAAAGAGGCAAGGTCTGATGAAGGAGAATCTACAAAAGCTTAATTAAGATTTCTTAATCGGTGCTGCCGTGCTAGAGGCATTTCGGGGCGACTTGAAACAAGACATTATTATGATAATAACTGCAGACTTATGGAGCTGAAAACACCAGACCTCATTTCAACAGCACAAGGCAAAGTGTAGGTGAAGTGGCAAACGTTGCAGATATCTGCCTGTGTGGTTTAGCCTCTTCCTTTTCCTGTACGTCCTAAACAACAAAAAAAAAGAGAGGAGCTAGGACCTCACACCCCAAAGCAAAGACAGATCATCTATATACCACAGCAGTCAAAGGTATATCCGCCTTATAAAAGAGCACGCTTAGTCGACAGTAAGCATAAAGGTAGGTCAACTATAAATGCTGTTTTAATGGATATCCACCAGTATGAGCAAAGTTTTTTATAGTGAAGCTGCTTATGGCTGATATTTCCCCTCTGAAACAGCATTTAGAGCTCTCTCTCTCTCTCAATATAGCAACTATTAAGTTGCGATTTCTTATACTTATTAATCATTATAATTTTGCATCACCACTGACAGGTAGAGCGTTGCATAACTATAATTTACACCTCTGTTATCGCAGAAGCAACAGCGAAGCATTTCATTGTGAGGTTTTCTTGCAAGAGGTAATGTATGTGTCAAGGGCATCACATTTTTTATTGTATTGTGAATAAAGTAATTTAAACTTTGAGTTAAATTCAAATGCGCACTTGGCTGAAAGTAAAGATGGGGGGCTATTGAGCAAATAAGATTATTAACAAGGCAGGCTGGCAAATCTATCATATTCAGTTTAACTTTGAATATTAAACTCATTTGCACAAAATGTATTAAATAAAATGTGCAAAAAACACTTTGGCTGACAGAGTTTTGGCCTGGCTAATTTTAGATCAGACCACATAGACTGAGTGGGCTGATATTACTTGTCCTATTACTTGTCTGATGAGCGACTAGAAATGTCAGTATAGCAAGTAATTTAGAAACAGGATCAACATTACATTGTTTGATCTCCTGAGAGTACAGAAAAGTTTATTTTACAGCTGTAAAATGTCAACACATCTTAGTTACGATTCTAAAAAATGTAAGATCCATATCAGAAATGATTGTTTGTTATGCATTTATGTTAGAAAATTCATATTCAAAATCAGATTTATCAATATGGGTTGGCCTAAAAAAGGGTCAATACAATATACCATGAATTTCCCTCATTAATATGTGTATCAGCATAAATGTTAGGAAAACTGTGTTTTGGAAAGTTCATCTGTCAATCACTTCAGTCAATGACAGGCAGTTCAGTCTTATATCAGAGGAGAAAAATGTTTTTTTATACTTGAGGCAGCCTTGAGTAAAATACCTATACATATACCGCCTTTTATCTTACTACACAAGCAATTATTGCACCAAATCGTCTTGTCACCTTCTTTTATGTGTGTCAAAAACTCTCTGTCTGTGCACCTTGGTTGTGGTATTAACTGCAAAATATTGTTATTGCAAAAGTGCTTCCTTTAATTTAACAGTCTTTTCACAGAAAACCAATTATATACAGACAGTAAATGGCTCTATGTTTCATGAACATCTTGTATGTATTTCTTTGTATGTGTCCGTGAAAATGATTTTATTTGCAACTTTTTCAATGTTTTTACTGCTATTTTTGTAAATAAATGATAATGATAATGATAATACTACATGTTCTGTATATTTGATTTAATGTAGTGTCATTCAGTGCTATCCAGAGGTATTAGTAGAACCTAAATACTGACAGTGGTCTGAAAGCCAGCACGCCACACACAGAGTCAGAATGAATCAGCCTTGACATTCATCTGTAATGAGCATTATGGAGCTGGCTGCCTGCTTGTCCCGTGGGTAGACATATCTTTTAGAGGCCTGACATAAAGGTAATTGCCACAGTGACCAGAACTAGCCTCTAGAAAGTTATTAAGAAGCCAGTGACATCTGGCTTCTGGATCATCTGAAGAGATGCCGTTAAAATGCATTTCCAGCGAGCAGCCGGTATCATTGTGCTCGGCTGTGATGGGTTCTGGGCCGCGGGCAAGGCTACAGTGTTGTTTTGATGGCAACAACGGAATCTCTCTCAACCTGGCATAGTTGACAATGTGGCCCCCACTTATGATCTGAGATCTGCTTTTCTGTGTCTTTTTTTGTCTCTTTGTATTTGTTCTGTATGAGAGCCTTAGCATCATCTTCATTACCAAGTTTCTCGTTGGAGTTTTGGAGTTATAGTTGATTTTTTTCCAGCACATACGGTTGGGATATGCATCGGGGGAAAATTGGTTTCAGTCATCTTTCTCACAATAAACAAAATGGGCAATTAACCTGCTCATCAGTGCAAGCAGAGCAGTTCCAATGATGCACTCCACTGTTCTTCATGGATTTATCTGTGCAAATTGACCTCACTTTGGTGGTGCAATTCATTTCTCTGCTAATTTTCTGTGTCTGAAGCTTCATTAACTTGATGCACTTCTACGTAGTAAAAATCTGGACGTCCCATGGAAATTACACCGGCTTCACAACAGCCTACCCTAATACTTTCCCAGCAACACAACACCTGCTCTATTAGAGCTGCTCAGGCGGCACTTCTAGCATTAGACCTCAGACTGTTGCAGAGCTGGATTGACTGCAGCCTCTTGCTTTCAAGCATCCAACATGACAAGCGGCTCCCCTCACATTAAAACCATTCTCAGCCTGCAATCCCCAGCCCCACGTCCTTCCCCAGCCATCTTCCTCCTGATGTTGCAGGGCATATCATTTGTAATGATTCACACCCAGAGCCAGTTCCAGGAGAGAAGGCCCTGGAGGCGCTTAGGCAGCGCAGAGCGAGAGTCTACACACTGCTGAAGAATAGATTGGTGCTCTGATCGCTGGAACAGCCTCACGCTCCAGAGCCATCACTTTTAATCAGAGGCCGTCCAGGGAAACACATGGCAGGTGCTTCAGCACTGTGGTGGATCACAACAGCAAATCCACACCGGGGGCACCTTACCAATCACAGAAGGCTATGGTTAGTGTGTGTGTGTGTGTGTGTGCATGTAGCATATCTACTCCCCTCCAGTATAATCATTTAGGCCATTACCATCTGACCTCTGTGAGAATGAGAGACCACAGCTTCTAATATCTTAACATTCCTGCTTAAGATGTTATAGACCCAATATTGAATTTGTGGCTGAATTCATCTACATACCTGGGATCATTTGTGGTGAAAATTGAGAGCAGCCAGTATCTAATGCATTATTACATGTGAAGCCGAGTAAAGGTGAGATGGATTTCTACATGTTCAGAATTTTACATCATACATATGCAATACAATCTATTTATGTGGACGTGTAATGGTGATACTGACCTTCAAAGGCCTAAAAACTGATCCTGTCGACACCTCTGTAGGTTTACACCTGACCAGCTTTCGACTGTCTAAACATGTGTTGATGGTGAGAGGAGAGGGAATAGTGGTGCTGATGTTTTCATTACTGCAATCACAGCAGTATCTTACTGTTGACACACGTTCTGCAAAAACCCGAAGAGCATGTATCACATCGTTGTCATGAAACATGATGTG
The DNA here is from genome assembly GCF_004916995.1 of Morone saxatilis. Taxonomy (NCBI): domain Eukaryota; kingdom Metazoa; phylum Chordata; class Actinopteri; family Moronidae; genus Morone; species Morone saxatilis. The sequence continues at coordinate 8,255,279 of NW_023340095.1, read as the reverse complement.
TAACATGAAGTGTGCTAGCGCTATCAAGATGTTCCAGGTAAAGATGTGGGGAGGCATACATCATTAGTGTCAGTGATATTAAAAACATAAGCTGTTCACCGCAAACAGCGCACACAACTTTGGTGTATCAACACGCACTGAATAATAATTGTGCAAATTTGATTTCTTGCTTTACATTTAATGTGCAGTGAAAACTGCAAAACCCAAATTATCTGATGGCAACAAGAAAACACACTCTAACAATGACTCTGCTGATTGTGACAATCTGCTGCGGCACCTGCTAGTTCTGTTACAGCTGCTTTTTTGCATGTTGGTCAGTGTTAAGAGATACATACAAATGTTCAAGTTTGTTGTCAGTAATCATGAGACAAACATGAATGCCAAAGAACATAAGGGCTTCATCAATCACTTCAACGGCATCCAGCCACACAGAAATGCATAAACCAAGCCTGAGGGGCTTTGTAAGGTGTGCAACGTTCAAATGCACTGTAATACAAGCCTAAAAATGAAGCAGGCAAATGGAAATATTTCTGCTCTACAATTTACTCTGTGCTACATTGCCAGTGTTTGAAAATGTATTGTTTTCTTTCAACAATATGGCCAGATGATGAGTTTTATGTTTTAGAACCCATTGTCAAGTGCCCACATCAGCACACATTCATCTTGCAGACCTTGAGCAAGACACAGTATCTTCACCATTTCCTCAACTGCTGATCTGACACTGTGCCTGACCTCTGACCTCCCTTGTGGTGAATCGAAAGGACAAAGAAAAGCCCTGATAGAGAGCAAGAGCACAACTTCCTTCTTCGAGAAATTATAAGCAGGCTACTTGAGTTCTCAATGGAGATTCTCTAGTTATACAAGTCATTGTATTCTGACACAAATACAGCACAACAGACTATAATCCACGTGTTTTCTTAAACTAACTTTAGGAGCCTGTTTTTGCACACATGTTGTGGCAAAATATGATCGGCCTGCTCGTGATGTCAGTTGGAGCTGTACACATCCTGTGATTAGCATAAATTATAGCACGTAACACAACCCTCCTGTGGCTATCATAAATCATATGATGTTTTATTTCCTCTCCTCCCAGCAACTGACACTGACTCAAACAACGCCTCAACCCACCTTTTATTTTTTGGACGTTGGGGGTATTTCTATTTGTATTTGTGCTTGT
>NW_023340095.1:8229483-8254087 GCF_004916995.1 Morone saxatilis | reverse complement strand
TTACAGAGCATTTCCCCACAGGAAGCAAAACACTAAACTGCACAAATCACAAACAATTACCTCTCCTGCAGTGTGGAAGGTGTCAACACAGAATTGTAGAAACGTGCTTCAATGTTCCCTAATAAACTGGACAGAACGCATTTAGCGCCAATCTCACTAACAAACTGTATTCTAATGAGGGTCATTGTCTTCTGTTATAGCATTCCTATCAAGAGCTCTCAAAGTCTAACATCAACTCAGTGGCCTGTCCTTTTATACCTGTAACACAGCCGCTTGTCATCATCAGTTTTCTGTTGGTAATTATAAATTATTGTCAGAAATTTTTATCTGCAACACAAATCTGTTAGACACAAAATTTCAACCAGGAGTCCACCACGTGTCAAAAATGGTATCTTGCAAGGAGGTTAGAACATCTCATGTGTAAGCCAACCACACTGTACTGGGAGCAGATGTACAGCCTAATGCAGCAAACCAGTGTCAATATCACACAGCACTCCTGTTCTTACTTCAGTATTAAAGCCAGATCGCTCCCGTTCCCTTTCAGGCAGCACGAAGTGAAATGTGATGGTAGTAGTTCTTTATAGTGTAATTCCTCTAAGCTCTTGTTTTGACAAAAACTGCAAGCTTTTTTCTTTTGATTGGGTAAAAAATAGTTTTTATATTGAAGCTGTCGATAGCTGTTTTGTTTAACTGTAGCATCTTTTTTGTCATGGAAAGGGGCCTCTAAAACAGCACCAAGCCAATGTGGGATGCTAAAACTGTCAACTGAAACTAAGACTCACATCATTTCTGAACAGTCGTCAACAGTCAACTGAATAATTTTGAGATTTACAGCCAGTGAGGGAAGAGCTGATAGTAGCAATATCACTGTGAAAATATTCCATGACATGCAAACATCCTGCATACATTTACTCAGCAGGTCTCACATGAACCATGTGAGTGTTATATTTTTACATCTTATTCTATTGGGTTCATATAACTGAGGGATTAACATCCGTTTTATTATTGCACCTGGTGAAGAGGGAGCGAATTTTAACTGCTTTATGGGATGTTTAATTTACAGCTGTGAAAATTAAATAAACTGATATAGAATTAATTGACAAAGTAACCAGCAGTTATAGCTAACAGAAGAATGTAATGGGACACAAAGTAATACTTGCCTATAAAAACTAGAAACACTAGAGTACTTAATACTTTATATGCTTTAATACTTTTAAATCTACACCACATCTATTGAATGGTTGTAAAAATGTAGGATGCAATGAACCTCTGAATGAAGTATTTATTTACAAGCATCAGTAACTCTGAAATAATAAAAACGAAAGTAAGGAAATTGGATCACTTTGTGAATATCTACTATGGATCTAATGCTTTCCTTGCATTAAAGCGGTATGTTAGTGAGCATGACTGGGTGTGGGAAATTTAAATGCAGCGATGATGTCAGGTGTTCAGAAAGTGTTAGCAAAGATCCCACGAGGAGGGAAAAAGGAGAGCGAGGAGGGGCTCTGGGACGAGAGCCTCCAGGTAATCTGGATACTTGTGTTATCTCTGCACCTGCCACATGTGACAGCAGCAAAACCCTGAACACTTCACTTTTAGGCAGGCGTTACCTTTCAACGCATCATCAGTTTCATAATCCCCTTACATGGTCAAAGCGTCAACTCCTATGCTGGCTCCTGACACCTGCAGCACATATCCGTATGTCTGATAGCAGGGATTCAGGAGGATAATACCGCGCAGCACGTTGGACTAAGTGTAATCATTCTCTTGACCAATTTTTAATACCTTCCACTTTGTAGAACAATGGTAAACATGCTTGTAAAACTCCTCGGCTAATACTTAAGGAGGCATAGCATGTTATTCTGAAAAGAATACTACAGGCTTCTGGTTTTAGTTTTTCCACTTTCATCTCAGGAAGACATAAATGTTTCTCTCACTGAGCTTTGTGTGTGTGTGTGTGTGCACGCGTATGTGACAACGTCAATTTTGTGTTGTCTTCTCTTCAAATGCATGCTTGCAAATGATACGGGTGTTTTATTCAAAAAATGTTTTTGCTTGATTTGCTCAAACGTACGTCCACTAAATTTGACAGAGCAAATGTTTCTGTTCTCAAAGCAGATTGCGCCTCGGCTGATTTCACAGAAACAGCTCCCTTTGAAGAAGAAACAAGAGTAGGAAAGACGTTGTTTCCTTTCTCTCTGAGTAGCTCTGAAGACAGGTACTTGAAAGAAATATACAAAGACAGAGGGGAGCTGACAGTGCTTTGTTAGGGCTGGAAATGACAAGCTGAAAAGAAAGGCCTCAAAGCCCGGAGGCAGAGGAGGAAATGCAAAACTGAGAATAATCAGAAAGGAGATTTATTGTACTTATTCTAAACCTGTCACACCTTGCCTTTTACAGAAAAGCAACGCAGTTTTAATTAAAGAGGTCAATCATTTTCCCAAGCTCTGACATGTAGTGTGATTGCCTTCTCCAAAGTACCAAACCAGGTGGTAATTAAGAACTTTATATGTCAAAGTATTTGGGAAATATGAAAGCGTTCAAAGGTAGAAACTTTGCGACTGTGCCTACTAGATTTGTGGTTTTATGTGATCACGCAGTTTCTCATGAGTTTGATAGTTCTGACGTGAATAGAGACCCGGTTGTACAGCAACAAGAAAACTATTGCAATATTTGATTTAATAAAAGAAGAAGTGACGATGCCTGAGATGACATTCCATCATCCACACACGATTTAGACAAAAAACCTGCCCTCTACAGTATGGGCTGATCTCAACCTTTTGTTTTGTTGCAGCAAAACGGCAATAACCAATGCAGACAATAAAAGAGCTACTAAACAGCGAGGTTGTGCATCAGAGAGTGCTGGATGTTTCTGACCCTGCAGAGCGGTAATGACACTGCTATAAGGTAGTGAGCCTCAAGATCTAACACTGCCTCGGGCTGCACATCGCCCATAAAAATTCATAGCTGTGGACCAAGATCAGGAAACTCAACATCATATTAAACATAATGTGTCTTGCACCAGAGCTGCCACAGTGAGTGTGACTTAGCTCTGAGAGCAGTGCTCAGAACTTCACTTGATCCTAACACTTCACATCAGGAAAGAAGCTGGGAGAAAGTAATTGTGCTGCTCATAATTGTATGACTTAAGTCTTTAATGGTCCATCCAGCAGCCAGATTATGGTTATTTTAAATGCAAAGGGCAAACGTGCCACACCTATCAATCATTTGGAACTTCTTTCTCTTCATTCCAGGACCTTTATCATGGATTTATTGCCAGTACACACACAATTATGATTGATGATTGGAAAAGGAATAGGTTGCAGGGCTCATTACAGTCAATACAACCTGTAGTGCCTGCAAGCTACATTTGAGGGATTTAGTCCGCAGAAATTACAACCTTGCCTTCAGAGGTCTGAGACAACATACAGGCTGAGGACTGCAAATGCCACAGACAGTATTGTTTATAAGGGATTATCTAGTCAAGCCCTCTGGCCAGAAACATTGTGACCCCAATATGAGTACAGATACACATCAGAACCATGTAAGCTCCAAAATGATTCCTAGAAGGCAGCGCATGCATACAAGTCCCCTTCACTCTGTCAATCCACGTTTAATCACTTCCACAGAAATTTCTACTGGCCTGCCTGCTATTTTCTCTCATATTTTTCTCTCTACCCACCCAATTTCTCTGGTAGGTTTTTGAAGACTTAAGTTCCACTCTTTTTTTCTCTCTTTCTTACAAGGCAAATCCTGGGAGAGGTTGATGTGAAGACCAGGCAGAGCAGGGATGTGAAGAATATAAACACAATTTTTTTTATTGTCCAGAGGGAAAGGGGGGGGTACAGGGGGTTGGGCGCTGGGGTCTGTAAAAGAGACGAGGACCTTATCACAGCCCAGCAGCTCTGTAATTCGCCGCCATGATAAAGTGGCAGCGCAGAAAACCTTACAAGGCTGGCACAATCCAAAGACGGATTAGGTTTTTCTGACATAAGCTTCCTGAAAAACTAATCAATCAGCCCATGCAGTATTATCAGAAGCGTGAGATTAAAGAGCTGCTCCTAATCCCCCCACTGTACATTTTATTACACTTCCCAGTGTTAGTTGCCTTTAAATATACAATAAATAAATAATAAAACCAAACCTAATTGAGCATGGGGAAGGGGAAAAGGGTTAAAGAGCCCTTAGAGAGGGAATTTATGTAGAATTTGTGTTTTGTTATGAAGACAGGGATAAAACTGTTGTCCTTGCCAGAGCCCTTTTCGACTTTGAATAGAGCCTCACTGTCTCACTCCAGCACTGCAGAGAAAAAATGCAAGTAGGAAAGAAACAATAATATTAGCAGCTAAAACTGAAGCAAATTGACTTCACATTCAAACTTTTTTCCCCCACTTTCACTGGCGGATGAACAGATAAATAATCAAGCGGCTAGACATTAATAAATTAATAAATAACTGCTGAAATTAATGCTAAATCCTTTGAGGAATGACTTGTAATCCCTTAAATCAGTGCACATCAAAGTTGCAGGGATGAAATCCAAGCATGTAGCAGATCCAGGGGACAAGACATGTTCAGCTTACTAGTAACCAGCTAAGCTTTGTCTCTTTAATGCGTCACACCCTTCTATCAAGATGCTCGCTCCATCCTTGCTCAGTCCAACCCTGGGCGGCGTTTACGGAAACAGAGGAGGTAGCTATATATTTAACACCACCGCTGAGCCTCTTGGCATGGGCCACATAGATGCTTTGTCATGACACAATATTACCAAAGAGCTCTTACCCTGGCAATAAGCTACAAGAGCTTAATAGACTTTGTCAACGTCTTCTCACACTTAATCCCAAGCAGCGTTGAAAAACCCCACTTTCCCTGCATGCAATCTGTGGAATAGAGGCAGGGCAGGACAGGCAGAGGGAGATGGCAGAGAGCAGGGCTCTCAAGTATGTTTTATCTTCATCTACATTGTTCTGCTGTCATTGCACAGAGGATAACTGCAGCAGATGTCAAGGGGAAGAATGGATTCTCCCAGGATGGCTTTGACCCTCTTATTTGTCCCTGGGGTATGGCACAGATGCTAGGGCTGGGGTTACATTTTCACCATTTGATTCATGTTGTGGGTGTGTGAAGACGCCAGAGGAAGAGTGTTTGTGTTTTGCTTTTTTGTTTTGGATGATTCGGCCACAAGTTTGTGAGACTAAAGACTGCTACTGACACTGAATTTATAGAACATATATAAATATATAGGGTGTCCAGGTGGCTTAGTTGTCTGAGGTGTATCCTGTGACAACATGAGTTTAAATCTAGCCTTGCAACTTGTTCGCATGTCACCCCAATCACATCTTTACAGTGTCTCCTCATTATAAACTATTTTATGAAGCTGATATAAAAAGAAAAAAGAAAGATTATTCGCAGCTCAAGAAGTTTTGGTGCATATTTCACGCTTTTTGTGAGCGTCAGTCTCGCATTTAAACATTTTTCACCCTTCGGGACGTGGGGGAATATTGATATGGGCCAAAATGTCCCCAGTCAGACAGTGGTAGGTCTGCTGGGAGAGAAGCCACTGAGGCATATGAAGAGAGCCTCTCTAGGGAGGCAGCCTGTCTCTCTCTCTGGAGGCAGAGCTCCCAATAGGGACAGGGCTGATTACAACAGCAGCCAGGGCAGACAGCACTTTGCCGCTGCATCTGCACAGTTTAAGGCTATCTTTAAAGAAGCCCTCTTTGAGGATAGCACAGATGTGAAGAACTTCTTCAATCACATGGCATTTTCTTTTCAGGTCTGATCACGGCAAGAGTCCGTAAAGCAAGGATGATCATGATAAAACCCAGACTTTATTCAACTGCCTATAGAGGACATCAGCAGCTGTTGGGGGGGAAAAATGGGAAAAAACCTTTATATTTCCCTAAAGCTTATGATCTTTCTTTGGAGAGCTTATTCCTGCAATATAAAACAGAATTATACTACAGAAAGATTATGTTCAAAAGCTTAAGACAATCAATCTCTGGTAAATACTGAATCATTTCATGTGTATTCACAGAGAATGATGATTTCATCGTATTGTCTAAGTTATAATGGAGGAACAACGCAGGCTTTGAAAACCTGAGAGTTCTGCAATTTTCACCAATTGTTCTCAGTTGTCATTCGCTTTTTTTTTTTACACTCTGGCCTCCATTTCAGCACAGCAAAGACACTTCACGGGTGTCAAGGGTTCAACACGGAGGTCAAACCTTTTTCATGCCTAGAAGCAAAATAAATTAAAATGATTGCTAACCACAAATATCCATGTAATATGGTTGAATAAATGAATAGGCTGATTGTATTGTTGGTATTGTTGAGCCATTGTGACAGAAGCAGGATACCAAGGCCATGATATGATATGTAAAAAGACACCACAGTGGAAAAAAACGATAAAGTCTGCAAGCATACATCAATAGTTTACATTCAGTGAATAGTACAATTATTTGTCGTAATTAATTAACTCCACTTTTCAATTAAGAATACTGCAGAATTGTTTATTATAATATAATGAGCAATATGGTAACATTAACTGAGAATGTAAATATGTAAATAAGTAAAAATGCAATGTTTTCTATATCTAGATGTTTCCTAAGAAAATTCACAATTCCAAATATGAACAATAACTTAATTTAGATGCTATTAGGGACATTAGCTGCAGATAGTATTATACATTATGGCTATTGGCAAATGTTTGACAAACACAGTCTGTTCTGCATAATTAAATCCAATCAACTTGGCTATTTATGTTTCTAAAATGATTTATATAAATACACCATATTTGTAGGTCTGATGAGGTAGCCTATCCTTTATTTTAATACATGCTAAAAAAAATAATGTTTATTAAGGCAGGGTATTTTGGTATTTTATGAATAGCCTGCAAGTTCAAATAACACAAAACAAGCTTATCCCCTGAAAGAGGGGTTCCTGTGGCCAACACATTTGCTGATGATGACTGTGTCAACAAACATTTCATGCCTGGAATTCACTGAATTGTCATTTGGCATTGTCTGGTGAATTAAACCTTACATTTCATATGCTATATGATGCAGCTCTACAATAAATGACATACAACAAAACATGTAAACAATTTATCACATAATAAAAAATATATATAAAACAAGTCAAACAAACGTCTGGAAAGGGGCCAACTAGATTATTACAAAAAGCAACAAAAAGCACATAAAGCCACTTACTGTCTTTAACTTTCTCTTTAAAGCCTTCTCGGCCACAGACATATGTCTACACACTCTGCCCATTCTCATTCAATCATCTCACCTGGTGCAGGAGGAAAAGAAAGAGAAATGTTTGCAGAGCTCTCATCTTCACAGACTTCTCGACTTATTCAAAATGAGCGGCGCTTAAATCCTCTCTGAAAGATTTGGAGAGGGACAGACGCGCATGCCGTTGAAGCATTGCTGTGATCACCTGCAGGAAAAGTGGAGATATTTGCGATGTTAAATCACTTAAAAGCCCTTTGGTAAATTTGGGAGGACCTCAAAGATAACGTATTTGAATCTCGTTTTTAGAAAAAAAAAAAATAATAATCTAAACTTTTCCTTACCGTTTTTCAAATGTAATACCTCACTTTGTTGGGTAAGGCGGTTGGAAGCATCCTTGTTCAATCCACTTTCGGGAAAGAGTCCTAAAATCCTCTCAAACGTCTCCGTCTCTCAGGATGTTGAGTGGATTTACCCTGAGCAGCTAGGACACTTGGATTTTCTCTACAAACAAGGTGAAACGGCTACATTCACTGGCTCAGTTTAAGCAACACTCCTCTAAGTTGCGAATCAAGCCAACCCGAAATAAACTGAAGGTTATATTTTTTCCCTACTTAATCCCGAGAAATAGTATTAATTGGATGGACGATGTACGGAGTAAACTGTAGCCAAGTGAGCCCGTATCCCAGTGACAGGACTGCAGTCAGTCAGACAGCAGTCCGCTCGCTGTGCGCTCTCTTCAGCTCTACTTGATTTCAGTGCGCAAAATCCTCCGCTGCGCGTCTGGAGACTCCAAGGTCGGCGCGCATCCGTGCAGAGTCAGACCAGATATCTACCTTTGAAGTCTTACTCGCTCCGTCTGGGAGACAAGTAAGAGGCTTGATGTCACTGATATCAGGGTTTTGTTCAGCAACACGTCCACGTTTTTAACCCTTTAAACGTTTAGACCCGTAATCTCCCTTGTACAACTGTTTTTACTTTTGTATTTGCTAGTGATGGATGGACAACCGGGCATATAAATCCAGTCATTTCAGACACAACCACGGCTGATCTGCACCTTGTGGGGTGTTTCCTGAAAGTGTGTAGAACGCATACAAACACGGTGTTGTTATTTTAATTTGAACAATAATGACTTCCTTGCAACCACAATCATATGGGCAGGGCGTTTTATATCATGCCAGTAAAAAAAAAAAAACACAGTGATCTTTACTTATTTTAGAACTGGCTGACGCAGCGCTCCTGACCACACAGTGCAGACAAGCAAAAGGTCAAACGTTGTGCTGATGGCTGTACACAGGCAATAACACTTTCCACTGTGGATCAGGCTGGAATTTAGGGATCCATGGGACTTTGGTGCCATCATGTGGTTACAGCCAAACATCTCACTTTGTAGAGAAGAGTTTGCAGAAGCAGTGGGAAGATGTTATGGTTAATCAGTTCATACTTAAACCTTGAGTTTATATCCGGCAGTTTTAACTGATTTATCTGCTGATTTTTTGTAGGATTAGTCAATACAGACGTTCTCTGTACTTGAGCTTTTATGTCTGTGTGACAAAAGTCCAGTGATTTGTGTTAGAGGCATTGAGGCAATACGGGCAAAATGTAAAGGTTAAACACTGAAACTCAAGAAGGGTGGTTCGGAACAAAATGTTGCTGATTGCAGCACTGAAGCGGTATCAATTTTGTGTGGAGGTATCACCTTGCAATTTCTTTCTTTTTTACTGCATTCCACAGTAGACTCTTGGTTTAATGAAGTGCCTGCAATCATGTCTGTAGGAATAGTCACACCTGAGTACAAAATGAACCATCACCAAGAAAATATTGCTTGATTAATTAAAAGTTTTCAGTACCAAATATATAGTAAAGTTTCCCTCTGACTCAGTAATACGTCCATACATTACTGTTTGAGATCAGTCCATGTACTACTTAACACTACATGTCTCCATCCATCTCACATGTCTATCATCTGGGAGTTGCCATGAATTTCTTTTATTCCTAATTTTTTGTTGTTCGGGCTGGATCGAGAGAAATATAAATATTCATAGAGGGGCAAGAGGGTGGCATGGAGACTTTAAGTGTGGCAGAATTATATGCCCTGCATTTAATGCCAAACGATCACATAACCTATGTCAATATTTGCTTGGAAAAACCCAAAAATAAAATTTCCAAATCTTCAGACATATTTGCAAATACATGACTTACATACAACAAGGTCAATACATTGAACGTATGCCTATCCATTAATTAATTTCATTTTTTTAACACATTCTTTTTTAATTAAACTAAATTAATGTTTCAAATTTGACACCAAACCAGGGTGGCCAGGCCTTTTTTTTAATAATAATGAAGAGTGTGAGATGACATATTCTTCATAAAACAAAAGCAGGCATTGCTATGTTTTACAGCCTGACTACTTTGTACTAACTTTGTGTTACTTGATAGTATTAAACAATCCTTTCGTATGACAGTGTGTACTTTCATTCATCATTTATTGAAGGGAGACTTGCATATGTAGCCCAAAGAACAGTTTAGTAGTATGGCTCTTAACCTATCTGATATAAACTGGAATACCAAAGTCTCCCCATCAGAGACTCACCCTCATTTAATCTGACATGTTTGAGTAAGAGTAGGAGGATAAAGAAAGACAGAGTACACACTGTTTACTGTGCAACCAGTGATCCTTATCAGGTTTTTGTTTCTACACACATAAAAATAATATGAACACACCTTCAGTAAACTACTACAAACACTACCCCACAGTCTTCAGTAATTTTTTTAAAATTATATTTGCAAATACTTCATACTTCACTTCATGGTGAGTGAGGTGCAAACAGCCATGCACTCTGTACACTTATATCAGGCTGCCATTAGTTTTTATGAACTAGATTTCACCTCTGTGATGATAAATATGACAGTTACTTCATAAGGATATGTAACTAATTAATTATCACATTGATTATCTACTGGCAACCTTTATACACATTTCTCAAGGTTTTGTGTCAGGAGTGGTCCACTTTACTTTAAGTGATAAGAACATAGAGATGCTTGGTTACTAATTAAATGTAAGATTTCAGGGGAGGTCAGTTTCTATGGTTCCACTTGTGAAATATAGATAGATAGATAGATATAGAAGGAGACAATTTGAAATATACATATATTTATAAGACAGAATTAAATTAAAGAAAGAATGGTGCAGTGTTTAGAGCTTGAATGTTTAGTGAAATGAAACACAGCCACTGCACAGGGATATGTCCTCTGGGTTGTTCCTAACTGGAATACCAAAGTTAATTAATTAGAGGAGACTCTACTATAAATTATACAGTTTACCAACAGAAAATATCCCCTTGTGAATGTTTTTATGTCTTTGGCACCACCATCTGGTTGAAAAGTACAAACACTTCAAAATTTGCAGCAACATCAAAACCAAATTAGCACAAGCTCTTTTTTGTATGTCTTCAAAGCAGTTAGGAAGTCAGATATTTCTTTTGTTTGAACATTTAAATTAAGATTATACTTACGCCAGCCATAAACTGCTCAAAATGTAAACATGTCATAAAAATGACACAAATTGTGGAAGTAAATACACAAAATCCCCAAAAGCAGTTTGTATTCATCTGAAATTAATTATGGTTTTCATTTGGTCATGGCTGCAAACTGACATAAAACACATAATTCTTCCTATTTTCCAAAATGGCACATCTCATCAGGTTGTCATACATAGATTCTCAGCTTTTATGAGCATGTTGGAGCTTTGCTATCTGCTGCTGTTTGTGAGCTACAGATGATATATGTGTGTATGAATATGTGTTTTGGAGCTGAAGATGTTTATCAAATTAGAACGTTTTTTTAGTGACAGCAAAAGGTCTTAATTAAAAATATTTTTTAAGAAGCAGGATAGGCAGTGTGCTTCTCAAATATTTAAAACATTTTTAATTTAAAATATCACTTAGTCTGAGGATGAAAAGTACTTTTAGTAAAGTAATTCCTTGCTATTATAATTACTCTTAATAGCCTGACAAGGTCTACATGTATTATTGGGTGCCGGAGGAGCACTGCTCAGTGGTGGCATCCTCCACCATGACACAAACGCAACAGGAGAATGGACATGAACCTAAACACACAAAAACTAGCTAACTGATCCCATGTAAAGTACCAGAGCAGGCAACAACACAGCTGCAGTGTCAGCGGAATGAAGTGGCTCAATCTGTTCATAATGATGAAGTGAGATTAAGAGATTAAGACTCTACACTATAGGGGCTGAACTACACAGCAACCCAAACACAGCCCGTTTCCTTCTTTTTCCATGTCAGAATTGTTGAAGTGGCTCTCTTTCTGCTTTGTTACAGCTGGAGTTATTTTGTGGAGAACTGAGCGAAAGGGTGGGAACACAGGAAACTAGCCAAATTGTCAGCAGGCAGCATATCCACCATTTGTGAAACTACAATCAAAATGTGAATAGAAAGCTATGAAGCAAAAGCCAAAGAAAAACTCACAACTCATCAAATACTGCAGCTTGGTCAGGAGCCCTCCGCCACAAAATATGACCTTTGAACCCAAGCTATTGTGATCTGTGTGAGTAAAACCAATGTCTCAGGGCTACTGCTTGAGCTGCCATTAAAGATGGAGGAGAACTCCAAAGACCAACAGTCTACGGCCATGCTAATGTTAAACGCTCACATTGGCACAGTAACATGCTAGCAATGGCGGAAAGATGGACAGAAAGAGTGACCAATGACAGACTGACATTGCCACGCTCATATTTGCCTTTATATGCAGGAATCAGCTTTACGATTACTGCCAGGCTTGTTTGCTTTGTCGCCCTTAGGTGTGTGCAAGGCTTTCTTTGTTTCCAACCATTACTTCATTTGTTTATCATTCCTTCAGCCACTTTCAGGACCTTGGACATGAACCTTGCTCCACTGGCAATTTTCCAACTTGGTTTTATGTTTGAATAAGCCCATGGGTCACTTTTTCAGAACAGCCACAGAGGCAGTCTGACAAAGTAGGATCTAGCATGCTTTAATACTGTAACCATGGCTTAAGTCTGAGCTAGAGGCCATCGCATGAATGGAAAAGGCACAAGGTCAAATAAACACATAGCAATATTAAATGATTGTAAATGTGCCATTTTTTAAAAACACAAAGCAGTTTCATGATGAGGAATAGTCGTTTAAAGACTTTACTCAATATTTGTATAACAATGTATCAAAGGACAATATGAAAGAAAAATGTCTGTGTGAAAGGAGTCACTCTTAGTAATATCTGAGTATGCAGCTATCCTTAACAGACCTTTATAGTGAATTAATTTGTTTAGCTTTCTGGCCTGCAACTTTACTGTTTTGGTTCAGTTCTCTCATAGTGTCAATTTGGGCCACAGCAAGCTGTGAAAATGTTTAAAAACCCCCCTGTACACTACCTGCTCAGCACCAGATGGCAGACTGACACTGGTGAATATGGTGAATGATACTGTAAGATTGAGAGTAAAATATCGCATTCAGGAGATAACAGAATCTAGGAAAGGAGATGAATGGTGTAAAAGATGATGAAATGTCAGATGGCCTTTAAGTAGCCAAAAACTACTGCAGATCTAAGTTGTAGTACATTCCTGAGCAAATAAAAAGTATTTTTTCCTTGATTTACCTTGATTGTCACCCCATTGTGGGGTGAAAGAAAACATCCATAATAATCACCAAAGCATCAGCCTGAATGTTAAATTTCCATTCACAGAATGAATATGCAAAGTGCGAGATTTACAGGTTGAGAATAGAATTGTAGCCAGTATTGGTCATTAATTAAACCACAGAGATAAACAACTGCAATGTTACAGATTCCATGTCTGTATAGATGAAAGGTGGTGCCAAAACCTGAGAAATGAGAGAAGAAAGGTCAAAGATTGTGCATGGTCAGTGTAATTCTGGAGGTTGTCAAACTGCAACTCCCACAGACTCTTCCACTCCCCTTACACCTTTTTTTTTGCAAGAGCCTCATTTTCCCTGCATTCTGAGCGCTCCAGGTTTTCTCAGCTGTGGTCTTTTTTTGTAAGTTGCTCAAAGAAACTGGACACTGTGTTCTGGTACAACAGCCAAGTTCAAGCTAGTGATGAATGGCTGTGAAAGCGTATGCGAGTTTTACTGGAGTAATCAAGCCTTTGGAGCCCTTTAGAAACTGAAGCATGACACTTAAAGCTGGGGTAGGCAGCTTTCTTTGGCATCATTGAGCAGAAATTACATACTAACCTTTCAGCATATTGAAATTGAAAAACTGAAAAAGAGAATCTATCCTGTGGCGGGAGACTTCGGCCAATCACAGGTCATTTTAGAGAGAGTGCGTTCCTATTTGCTGTTTTTGCAGAGAAACTCATTCTGCTGTCTTTTAAACTTGGGTTTTGTGGGAGGGGGGCTTTGGGGAGTGATACGAGGCAGCAGAGAGAGAGGCGGAGGTTTTAAAGTATCAGTATGCTCAAAACAAACAAGCTTGAAAGTATACCTTTTCCTGAAAAGCCACATTTTTGGACAGTGTCTCCCCAAAGACATCCATAGTGTTTTAGTTGTTTATACACAAGGAAAGTTATAGAAGTATTAACTTTGTGAAAAATGTAAAAAAATAAAAAAATAAAAATAATAATTGAATAATAAAATTAACAATAATAATAATAAAACAGAAGTATAATTAATAAGACAATTACTTTGGTTAAAGCATACTGACAGCTTGAGACTATAACCACACTAACTGAAAATTTCAGACTGAAATAATTCCTGACACAGCAAAACAACTTCAAGAAAACATTTATATATATTTTTTTATATTTCAGTCAGGAAACTACAAAATTTAAGAGGTGGGACAGACACGACCTGACTATAAGGTTCAGCTGCCCCCAACTGTTTCTGGGCATTTAGCTGGCTTTGTGGGGACATAAGACTTAAAAATAATAGTATCTATCATTTTTTTACGAGAATAGGTTGCCATTCACCTAAACATGTAAAAGTGTGTCTGACAGGATTCCAAAGTTAGTTGTTTGTTTTGTGGAGAACTGAAAATAAAGCAGGGGGATAGCACATTCTCAGATAGGAGAATCTAGTGGTGTTGTTTGTGTCATTGATCCATAAAGCTCAATTCACTTACTCCTGATATTCTTCCAATGACTATATTCTTGTTCTTAATTCATCTGATGAGCTATTAACTTATTGAATTTCACAACCAGTGCAATAGTTACTCTCATATTGGGTTTCCTAAGGTAAAGCAAGTTGTAACTGAGGGTAAAATTCCACATTGTTTGTTTGATGTTATCATCCCCCTCCAAAGAGGTGGGTGTGGGTGTCCTATTACAACTGGCTTTGCACGCTACCGGTCTCGTCACAATGGTTGTAGCTATATGTGTGCGTGCGACTAGAGAGAGTGAAAAAAAAAGAGGTAAAGAGAGGGCACATACTATTGCCCTTTAAGCACGCATGTGTCTCTTTTTCAGGGGGAGGAGAGAAGGAGCAGCCAAAGTAAATAGAGAGGACTTTTGACTAATGAGTACCCTACAAGCTGCAAAAATGCATAGCCACCATGACTTGCATGTCTTACTGATTGTGGAGGTAATAAATAGTATATAAACAATAAGCAATTAGCAAGATAAATATTTTTACCACTGATAGCCCCAAAACATTTACTTGTATCTGTTAACATATTTCATTAGATAAACCATAAAAACAAAACTAAATCACAAACTTATAAATATAAAAGTTGAATTTTGCATGGTGTCACTGAAAAAATGTTGAATGTAAATGAATACACCAGGAAAAATCATTAAGTTTAAAAGTTATATAAAGAACCATAAGAGAATGATTAACTGGAGACATTGTCTGAATACTAGACCTCTCCACAAATTCCACTGGGAATCTCCACTCTGTCTCTGTCTTCCGGTGGTTATATAACAGCCCGCCTGCAAACACAGCCTTAACTTCCTGCAGAAGTTAAACACACACACACACATAAAGGCAACCTCTTAACAACACTGGCTCTTACAACAAGCCAGCTTGCAGTACAGAGAGGAGGCAATGAGTAGCGGGGTGTGGTTTCCTACGCTGGGGCTGGTGGCCTGGCTGTGCTGCCTCAGTCTGGGGCCCGTTCAAGGGGGGAAGGTGCTGGTTCTGCCTGTGGATGGGAGCCACTGGCTTAGCATGAAGATACTGGTGAAGGAGCTCAGCCACAGGGGCCACGAGGTCTTAGTGCTGGTGCCTGAATGCAGCCTGTTGATGAAAGGCTCAGAGAGCTACAAGACTGAGATCTACAAAGTCCCCTATACCAAAGCTGAACTGGATGGAAATTTCGACGAGCTGAAGGATGGAGTGTTCCTCAAGCCACCAGAATTCACAGATATGTTTATCAATGTGCAGCGTTTGATTAACTTTACTTCAATGCAGGTGACAGGTTGCGAGAGTTTGCTGAACAACAAGCCTTTAATGAGTCGACTGAGGGGAGAGGGCTTCGATCTTGTGCTTACAGACCCCTTCCTTCCCTGTGGCTCTATCCTGGCTCATATCTTTTCCATTCCAGCTGTTTATTTCCTGCGTGGACTTCCATGTGAGCTGGATTCAAAGGCTAATCAGTGCCCCGCTCCTCTTTCCTATGTCCCTGTGTCCTTCTCTGGTAATACAGACATCATGACCTTCCCACAGAGAGTGAAAAACATGATCATGCATTTTGTGGAGTCCTACATGTGCAAAATAATCTATCAGCATTTTGACGAGCTGGTCAGCAGGCATGTAGAAGACAGCATGACTTACAAGGAGCTTCTTAGTCATGCTGGTTTCTGGCTTCTCAGATATGACTTTGTTTTTGAATGGCCCAGACCCATCATGCCAAATTCAGCTTTTATTGGAGGCATCAATTGTGCAAAGACATCTCCTCTGCCAGCAGTGAGTATTTAAAGAATGTATGCCAGAGTAAACATCTGGATTCACTTAAGGCAAATCCCATCTACGTGTTTTGTGTTAATAAAAACAGTGAAAACCAGAAAAGCACCACTAATAAATAGTTTTATATTAACAAATGATGATGATGATGATGATGATGATGATGATGATGATGATGATAATGATGTATAATGTGATGTGATGGGGTATTATCACTTAGTTCTGCAGCTCTATAAAGTGTTTGTCTTTCTTGGCTCACTGTTTTGGTTGCACAGCCCTCAGGTTCTGCTCTCATCATCACTGTTTTCAGCAAAAAAATATCATGACAAAGTTAGCAACTATACTTAATGAAAGCAGTGGATCATCTAGCAGCTAAAGAGCCTAGAAGTTAGCTGATACCAAAACAGAGCCAAAAAGAGAGTGAAATTTATACCCCAGAAACACTACTCCAAATTTAAAAGAATTTAACAACTCTGCATTAGTGCTTGCAAAAAGATTCATGAAACAGAAAGCTGTGTCAGAGTATAGACAATCACCTTGTTTGCATGTGTTATTTTGTATTCCATACAGAGTTTAAGAACACATATGCAGTAATTCATTTTGGAGACCTGCAAAATGTGAATTATTCACTTCTGAACTTATTATGGAGATAAATATGTTTCAGGAAGAAGGCACTGGTGCCAAAATGATTATGAATATTGTTTTGACAGGTGTGTTATGAATTGGCTTATAACATTGTGAAAAAAACAGGTTTGTCTGCTTTTCTGGAAGATTCAAGTTGTGATATCTGAGCCAGGAAAAGTTTAAATGTATTTCTGGGCTATGGACAATGTAATCTAAGAAAAAACAGGGGCCCTGTGTTTACAGATTGGAAACACTCTACAAAAGCTGGCAAGCAGATTGTGCTTCTAGGATTACTTAATTGGGTGCTAAAGACAATATGTTGTTGATATAATGGCTGCACCTTAAAATAAAAGGCTGCTGCACACTGGTCATTGCCCACTAGATCTAACCTTTTATTGTGAGTTCTCTACAAACTGAATATTTTCTTGAAGTGGTTTTTGTGTCTTTCTCTCTGCAGGACTTGGAGGAGTTTGTGGAAGGCTCAGGAGATGACGGCTTTATTGTCTTTACCCTGGGCTCAATGGTGTCCACCATGCCTGAGGAGAGGGCTAAAGAGTTCTTTGATGCCTTTCGGCAAATTCCTCAGAGGGTAACAATAACCTTAACAGATTAAATCCCTTTACTTACTCAATCCACTCAGTCTATGCAAAAAACAAAAATATTTAAAATGACCTTTGTTAGACTGCTATTTATTCTCTTAAAATAAAACACAAAACATAAAAGTTTCTAACTACACAAGCAAAGAGACACACATTACATTACACATTAGCCAGAGCTCATTTTAGCTCACATTAGCTCAGCACATATGCTAAAGCCCTAATCAGTTTTAACCATAGGACTTTGTCCCCTGCCTTGCCTTGTTGTAAACATGTCAAACCCTCACTTCAATAGATAAATACTTTGCACATCAAATGTTAAAAAGTAAGATGTTTATGTTTCAGGTTTTGTGGAGGTACACTGGAGTCCCACCTGCAGATGCACCCAAAAACGTCAAACTTTTGAAATGGTTACCTCAGAATGACCTCCTGGGTATGTTTATCCTTTCCAGACAAATGTATGAGGCGCTGCTATCATGTCATAAATATTAACATTCGAGTTATACAAAGTATATTCTAATAAAATCGTCCGGTTTGTGGTGGACTGGGCCTGTAATTGTGATTGTTCCTGTGCTCCTCAGCCCATCCCAAAGCTAAAGTCTTCATCACTCACGGAGGTACCCATGGCGTCTACGAGGGCATCTGTAATGCTGTACCCATGTTGATGTTCCCACTGTTCGGGGACCAGGGAGACAACGTTAACCGCATGGTGACGCGCGGCATGGCAGAGAAACTCAACATTTATGATGTGACATCTGAAAAACTATTGGCTGGCCTAAATAAAATCATCCATGACAAAAGGTAAGATGAGAATCATACATACAAAATGTAACGGCGCCCTGTGGAGTAGTCTGCAGTCCCTGCACACCCATTGTCAACCCACACACATATATTGTGCATACACACACACTGACTGACCTCTCCCTCACTCATCTGTTTGTTATTTGCGCTCTTTAAGGTGCCCTGTAAAGTTTTGTGTAAACAAAAGTTATGTTTACGGTCTGTATTTCTAACCAGAAAACATTAATCTGGGGGCTTTTCACACTGCTGCACTTAGCCCAGAACATTCCTAGCAGCAGGGGGATCTGTTAGCCCTAGGCTAAGAGAGCTTTTCACACTGTACTTAGCTCCGGGCTAAAACATGACAATATGTCGCTGTGCTGATGTTGTATCATTTACAAAGAATGGAGAAAAATATATAAATAAAATGATTTAGTGTATATTGTTTTATGTAATGTATTTTTTAGTGTTTGTTCAGATTGCCAATATTTCTCCTTATGTGGGGGAGCTATAGTGTTGGTTGGGTCATCCCCTGAAATTTGCCTAAACGCAGGGCTAAAAGGGACTATAGTAATCATAATGTAAATATAAATGTCGACCTTAGTTGCATGTTCCAGTGGACATTTAACCCGCTGCCAGAAGGAGTGCAGTGTGAATTGTATATCCCTGGGCTTTTACCCTAAGAGTGTGTGTGTGAAAAGTAGAGGATTTGTTCCCAGGTCAACTCTATGCAGTGCAGTCATATTGTATGCAGCTTCACAATACATCCCTAAAATAATTACTGGTGAAAGGTTTTAATTGTATCCTACCCTGTAAATACATCTGCTGCATTTATATTCATCCACATACTAAACGTGTATTTGTATTGCTGAGTCATTCTAGTCAGGCTGATTATTGTAATTTAAAGGACTCTCAATTTGTTATAGCTTCTGTTGCTATCTTTAGACATACATCTTTCACATCTTATTTATAGTACAAACAGTATCATAGTTTTTCTAATGTATGGCTTGTGGTGATCAAAACTGGACCTCATACAATTAACTTTTCAAAATATTACTTCTCCCCAGTTACAAAGAGAAGGCAGTGGAGCTGTCTGAGATACACCTGGACCGCCCTGTTCAGCCTTTGGACCTGGCTGTTTTCTGGACTGAGTTTGTTATGAGACACGGAGGAACCGAACACCTAAGGGTAGCTGCACATGAGTTAAACTGGATTCAGTACCATTCCCTGGACGTCATGGGCTTTTTTGTCATAATTCTCCTAACTGTTGTGTGGGTGACACTCAAATGCTGCTTGTTCTGCACACGCAAGTGTTTCAGGAAAGGGAGTGCAAAGAAAAAGAAGAGAGAGTAGTGTTTGCAATGCGACATTCATTAGGTTTATAAATTCTGTAATGAAGTGAATAATGGAGGTTGAAACACTGCAATCACATTTAAAGCGGGTGTACTGTATATATGCTTACATATATACATCGGGATGTGTGTGTGTGTTTGTGTGTGTGTGTGTGTAATGTGTGTGAATGTGAAATCTGTGCCATTATTACATTGTATTTAACAAATGTGTAACATGATGCTGGCAATGATTGATTGGAGCCATCCTATGGAAAACAAACTTACAAAATAAAATTTGACTTTGAACCAGTGACCTCAGTCAAAGTTTTACTTGAGACCTTCAGACCGCTGTTAGTTTGCTGTGTAGACGCATCATCTAACAGCCAATTATCCTGTCCTAAAGGAATGTTTATTGAAGACAGTCTTCATTTTCACTCTGACTCCACCTCTTAGAGTATAACAAGAAAACCTAGAAAAAGCTGTGGATATATTGTAGCTTCAACAGGCCACAGGGGCACAGATGTGTTTAATGTGAGCAGAAGCTCTGTCTTTGTTCTCCAGTCAGTGAGCGAGAAAGAAATAATGTATCGCCTTGGATTCTACCTGGGTTCTGTTAAATGTACCTGCACCCCGCTGGAATATTACTGTTAAATGCACTTGAAAAAATGTTCTCGAGTTTAAAAGTCAACTTTGGTATTCATGGAAAAAATTCAAACACGCCTCTTTACTTTAAACATTACTTCACTTCAACTGGTTCGCTGTGTCCACCGTGGTCTCTATCAACTGTCCACTCTGTGTGTGTGTGTGTGTGTGTGTTTCATGAAAGTCTGGCCAGCAGTTTTTCCATAATTCTGTGGACAGACAAACAAACAAACCCACAAATAGCACAAAAACAGAACCTCCTTGTTGGAGGTAAGTATGGCATTTGGCCTGAGGGTGGACCCTAAACACAGGACAGCATCGCTTCATTTTTGGTGAATCTCCTTTTGCTGGAAGAACTGAATAACTATCATACCATTACTAATCTTACTGGGTGTTTTGCATGACAGCATTTTGAGAAGTCTGAAAATTATTTTTATCATGTTCTTTATTTGCCTTTTTCTTCAGGAGCCAGCTTAGCGCCAACTCAATGCCCAATTTGTATTTTTTCTTTAATAGGACAATTACAAAATGAAGAGTCTGACAGTAGGGTAGTTTATTGATAAAACAGGGCCAAATCTGAAAATCTTCATCTGTGCCCTGTAATTGCTACACATAAGCTACAAAAATTGCAGATATTGCACTATTTCTTTTGTTATTGTTTATCAGTAAAGGAAGGGCTATGTACTAAAAAAAATAACACCAAAGTGCTGCGGTAGTCTTGAATATTGTTTGAATATTGCTCCCTTCTTACTTCTAATGTCATCCCGACCAGTATACTGGTATTTTTAACTGTCTGTGGTATGTAGCTGCAGCTTTTGTTGTGCTGGTAACCCTCTCTTCCTGCCTTACTGGTTGGGGTCATGCTGGTGGAGACCTTATAGCTATAGCAGTCTTCCTGTTATTAAGGAAGCTGTTTATTGTAATTTGCAACGTACAAACTGTTGGCCACCGTAAAGATGTGGTGAGTTTAAAAGTGTACAGGAAGCAAGTTTTCTCACCTGTTTCTCACCCACTAGGCCTATATGTTACATATTTTTTTTCCTTTTCATAATTTTACTGTGCTACATTTAACAATACAGTTCTGTTAAGTGTATTTGACCTCAAAAGATGAATTTCAACTCATTACCTCAAAATAAAACCAAATTTGTGCGAGTTTTTTGGTGTTTTTTTTTGTACAGATTAGAAACTGATGAAATGAGGACTGACTGCTGAAGATTCCTGCAAATCCAACTGAGCCGTTCAGTTTGTGGAAAATGTTATGACCAGCAGCCTCGTATGACATTAGGGTAATTAGACCATCTGCCTTATCAAGATGGCTCCACAAACGTTTTTCTGTGGCAGCTGAGAGAGTGTAATATTTCATAACCAATCCAGGTCCAACATTTCACAACAGTGGAAACATCAAAGCTTCACTTATTTAAAAAGGACTTTGAGAGAGCATTAGCTGCACTTCTAACCTTCTACGTTCCCCTTCATGAATAGAAACGGAAAGGTGAAAAAAAGACGAGGATTGCCATCAGCCCAGTCCAACTAGACAGACTTCTGTTTCTGAATCACTTCTATATTGGTCCATTAAGACCAGAGCTTAGATTAGCCTTAAAACAATTACACAATCCACAAACTGTTACATACCTGTTGCAACCATTGTAACGGACCTTGCTGCTGGAAAACACATTTATGTATACGTATTGGGAATGTCACCTCCACCTGTTAGGTGTTGTGTGTAAGGAAAATGAAGGAGCACTGTGGAAAAGTGATAATACTTATTCTCTATAAGACTCAGTGGTAAGCAATAACAATGGCAAATCTCTTCAGCTTAGAAAAAAGTAGACTGTGTTTTGTGACCTGTGTTGTAGACCTCTATGATGATTTTAAGATAATTATAAACATCACCATGTTACAGTAGCAGAAGTGAGGGATGTAGCCTATATGAGCTGGGCTGTAAATTGCTTTTACAGGTGGATTGTTTGCCACAAAATGACTACAACTCCATCTAGTGGTCAGTAGACACGTGGCAAAGGATGTAGGTTTATGGCTTACTGTCTCCCTCATAAAGCCATTGCTGCTCTAATCATTTTGTCTAATAATTTACTAATACTGATGCCATTATAGTTTATCCAAATCACTTGTCTGAAGGGTTAATCAGACATTATTCTTCCACTTATTTATTGAAGGTTTAAAATTTGAAAAAAATAAAAATAGATAACAACTAATATTAACAGCTTAAATTGACATATAATCATAACATATAATCTACACCCTAAGCACCAAGGTCCAGAAATACACAAAGTCTCTGCGGACAACATGGTCTTGCAAACACCTCCAGCAGACAAGCGCTTAAGTTACTAGGTTCAGGTACAGGACTTCAAAATGATCTGAGTGTTTACATCTTCTAAACACTAAATGTAAAAACTGTACTTGAGCTCTAGAGTGAAAGGCTAACATATATATTTGTCTTCTAACATCAAATAACCTTTGGCCTGAAAAAACAGCAATGGTGTGTGTGTGTGTGTGTGTGTGTGTGTGTGACCACCTTTGTACTCATTGCGGTTAATGTAGCCTTAATACACAGCTTTCCACTCAACAATCAACCTTTTACCTGAACTCTCTGCCTTTAAAGGAAATGAAGCACATGATAAAGTAAATATGGACCTTTCTGCTTTTTGGCCATGAAATAGATAGTACTTGTAGACAGTACCCAAACTCCTATCTACAGCACACTTAAATCTTAAACGTTAAAGTTATCTTTTCAAAATTCATTACTGTTTTTTTTGTTGGAACATAAAACTACAATCCCACATGTGAAGGTACAAGAAAACATACAGTATAATAGAGTGAAGTGTTTAGATTATTACTGATCTAACAACAATGTGTGTGGCACGTTGACGGTTTAATCTGGTTTTGTAAAAGGGTCTCACTTATGCTACAAGGTGTGAACTCTTCTTTGCAAGAACTATTTTGACAACCTGCCCACAAAGTTTCCGTTGTGAGTTGGGAGGTTGACTACAAAAGGTACCAGGGGGAGACTGTCAGCCAGACTCTTCAGCTTTTTACTTCTGTACAACAGCCATGATCCACGCATACTGCATTATATTTGTCTTTCAGCTGCTCTCCCTCACTGGTAAGATTACATGAAGTTCAATATTATTGCTGAGATGTGACTATATATAATATTTATATTAATAGCAGTTTTTAAAGATTACAGCTGAATATTTAAAGAGCCTTTTTAATGGCTACAGATTACATTGTAATAAAGGATCCCTATTTTTGGGGTCTGTAATAATGATAAAAATAATTTAAATGTTGAGGTATTTGCATTTTGTAATCTGTGTATTAATTTACCTTCTGTCCTCGTGTAAGGGGCTTCTGAGAGTGGCATCGTGGGTGGTAAGGTTTCCAAGCCTCATTCCAGACCCTACATGGCATCACTCCAGTTTGATGGACATCATTCATGTGGCGGGATACTTATTCGGGAGGATTTTGTTCTAACAGCTGCACACTGCAAAAAGTGAGTTTATTTTACATCGATGCAGAATCATACAGGCACACAAAAAATATTGTTTTATGCCAGTCAGTTAAAAAACTTAATGGCTAATAATTATTTGCAGTTAAACTGTTATTTGTCATTTACAAATGATTTGTTGTTAATTACTTTTAACAGTTTAGTATTATAGTGTTATCCGATTATATACATGAAAGTACAAGTTTGTCAGAGCTTGAAGACACTATGAAATTTGCTATCAAGGGTTCTTAATGTTTTGTTCTGTTCCCATTTTTGTCAGGCCGAACCGCAATATGGTGGTGGTACTTGGAGCACATAACATACGCAAGGAAGAGAAAAGTCAGCAAAGAATCCCAGTGGCTAAGGAAATTCCACATCCGAAATTCACTGGAGAATATGATTATGACATTATGTTACTGAAGGTAAATAAAACCGTGTAGATGTTCATATTAAAACTCAATCAATTAATTAAAAAAAAAACAACTTAAATTTCTGTGGAAAGTAGTCTGTGCAATCGAGTTGAGGCAAGCATCTCAGTTTCGTTTTCTTATGTTGAGTTAACGGTGCCCACACACACACACACACACACACACACGCACTGAAGCTGTGGAGGATGTGGGTGAAGTGCATTACTTAACTCTGTTTAAGAAGACATAAACACACAATTAAATATCTGACATATGAGTAAACTGTTTCGGGACAATAACTGCTGTGATTTACAGTTCTACTCCGATCTCTGTTTCAGTTAAAAAACAAGGCCAAACTGAATAAGTATGTGAAGACCATCGGACTACCAAAGAAGGATGGGAAAATCCCAGCCAACATTAACTGTACAGTTGCTGGCTGGGGAAAAACTGGAGTTGACAAGCCTGCCTCAGATGTGCTGAAGGAGGCCATCGAGAAGATACAATTCAGCTTTGAGTGCAAAAATAAATGGCAAAAGTACTTTGACAATGATCGCATGTTATGCACCAAATTCACCAAAAAGAAAGGAGGG
>NW_023340095.1:8223241-8229458 GCF_004916995.1 Morone saxatilis | reverse complement strand
CCGTTGTTGTTGAGTTTGAGAGAAGAGGATAAAGTAGTCGCATGCTCCAACTCGGGCAGTTGAAGGGCTAAGCATTCTCAGTCTTCGGCATGATTTCTTATAGCTTGGGGTGAGTTATACCGGTGCCCCACGACACACACACACACACACACGCACACAAGACACAGACACAGAGCACAGCACAGATCACAGTACACACACACTGACACACAACACACAACACACACGCAACACACCGGCCGACACACAGCACTGAAGCCTCAGGTGGGCGCTTTGTGGGTGCGCAAGCTGCAATTACTCTAAAACTCTGTTTAAGCAAAGGACATAAAACACACAAGTAAACCAGATACTCTGAACATATGACGTAAACTGGGTTTCTTGGGGGCACAAATAACTGCTGTGAGTTTTAACAGGTTCTTACCTCGATCTCTGTCTTCAGTCTTAAATACAACTGCAAGTGGCCAAAACTGGAAATATAGTATTGTGGAACGCAACCAGTCGGGACTACCAAAGAGTATAAGGGATGGGGAAACATCCCAGCCACATTAACTGTAAGTGCTGGCTTTGGGGGAAGAAACTCGGAGTTGACAAGCCTGGCCTCAGGATGTGCTGAAGGAGGCCATTCGAGAAGATACCAATTCAGCTTTTGGAGGTGCAAAATCAATGCAAAAGAGATGACGTACTTTGACACAATCTATCGCATGTTATGCACCAGAACTTCACCAAAAGGAGAAGGAGGCATTTCAGGCCACGGTAGAATAAACTCAAGATATGGTCTCGAACGGATTACGCTCTACACCCATACAACAAAAATCCATCAATAATGCCCTATGAGAACATTGAGAGAAAACCGTGCGTTTCCTTGCTATTTCATTGAAGAATTCTTTTTAGACCAAAACAAAGATAAAACATTTTGTTATAGATGACTCAGACCATGTTCTTTCTCATTGCCTTTTTTGCAGGGGGGTTGAGTCTGAGCGGGGCACTTACTCTGCCAACAAGCAAGCCTTCGACGGGCGTATAACAGCTTCGACTGGCCTCGCCTCAAGGCCATAATGTGATAATACCGAAGTACTCCTCAGTGGTCCTTCGACTCTGAGCGGTTCCATTTCGTTGTCTCCCCCGCCCCCTGGATTAAGAACATGACTGCCGAAGGGATTGGAAGTATGTGAGATGAGCACTGGTTTCAGAAGCCCAGAATTATCCAGTGTTGGTTCTTCATTTGCTTATGACTATTTCTTAGAGAAAGGCAAACATTTAAAGATAAGATTAGAAGTCTTAGTTAAAAAAAAAAAAAAAAAGAATTCATGTAGCTACTACATGTATGTGACTGTTTTGCAGATTGTATTGAAAAGGTCTGGAATTAAAAACTAAATACTTTACATGTATAGCATGTCCTTTCACATAATCTTCCTGAAGCATGTCTTTTCATTTCTAAAGTGTGTTTAACTACAATATCAGATGAAAAAGTGTTCAGAGGGTTTTGTATAAAGAAGACAAAAAAAGAAAAAAACAGTGGGCAGAGGAGCAGGGGGTGCAGGTATAGAGAGTACGTCAATGAGTGTGATGGTTTACTCGTGGTGTAAAAGCCCAAAGGCATCATGGTCAAAACCACAGACCACTGTTGTCATTCATAGTGCAAACTTTTGAAGTTGAACCGTTTTCTGTCCGTGAAACCCGTCATCTGCAGAGAAAGTGAAAGGAATATGCAACAGTTCACTTTAAGGTCAAACCTTAGTCTTCCTCAGTAACAATTTTTTAGGTAAACATTTCCTTTTACCAAAATAATTAGGACATTTGTGATTTGCTTATGTTATTTTTATGTCAGCAATAAAAACTGGAAATGCAAAACTGACTCACCTGACTTGGATCTCTTGTGAAATATCTCTTCTCTATAACCTGTTGATAGATAGATTAAGATTTTACAGAGGTTACTAACCTGATATGTACACTTTGTACTAAAATTACTTATTTTTCAAGATTTAAAACAGTTTGTTACTCATTAATCATTTGAGAGTTTGTTCCCTCAATGTAACACATCAGATAATTAATATAACTGTCAGCAAATATTTCATAGATTGGAGGACGCTGACTGACATTCGTCTACATGGTAAATATTTGTTTCTGCTCCCTGCAGTAGATCCACACAGTGTAGTGTATAAAGTGTAAAAATCTGCTTTTCATATTGTATTTAAAAACAGAAAATAGCACCTCATATTACAGAAGTCTCACCTTGTCAAAAAACCTGCTAAGTTTCACTGCATTTGACGTGCCTGCAGCAAGATACCTCGGGTTGGTGCAGTCCTGGGAAAACAAATAGCACCTCAGCACAAACCTCATAAGAAAGTGAGTGACGGTTTTGTTTTCAGGTGAAACTTTATGTGTAGAGTGTTTTTATAATTATAATTTCTTTCAAATGTTTGTAGAAAAAATAAAGAATCCTGGTGAAGTGTTTTTCTTTCTGTCCTCCTTAATACTACCACTAGATGTCACCAAAGTCAGAGATTTTCATATCGTACATATACAGGCTACAATTCTGGATCTATTTTAATTTTTTTCTTGTAACAGATTGTAACACAGATAATTTATTTCAAACGCACTTAATGCTTGTTCGTTAAATCGTTGAAACTTGTATGAAAGAGTAACATTTAAAAGGTATCAACTCATTGTACTTCATCCATCCTATTTATAAAGCAATGAGATATAGGTTTTATATTTGTGACAACACATGGGAATGTAAGAAGTACTTTCTAAGTCAATCAAAACAACAACAATTTTGCAGCTGATATTGCAATCATTCAAACATCAAACTATACAGTATAAAATATTCTATGGGACTTCAAACATGAAACACACATGTATAAAACATTTTCAGTGCAAATTCCAGCATGCGAAGTTCTCAGGCACCCTATTACAAATTAACTCCATAGAAACGGATATAAGTGAGCTCTTTATAAATGAAAGGAGGATGGGTGTAGGCGTAATGTCACATTAGCCTTTTCCCTACAAACAAGTAATATTTATGTTTACTTTTCATTTCTCTAATCCAGAATTGCTGGAATTTTTCCATGTCAGCTTCATGTTTGAATAATTTATTGGGGTTTCTACAAGGTTGCTTAGATTAGTAAATATCAAGAACAAGACTCCCTCAAAACGCTCATAACCGCTTATAGGAGGTCTGAGAACAGTCTTCTTCTTTCATCATTATTTTCTAACACAGCGCTGTTCTCCAGCAGCTCCGTCACTGTGGTGAGAAAGAAAATAAGCTTTGCACTCTCTATTGTGTGCCAGACGCCAAATAGCACTCAAGTATTGCAGCTTTATTTGTCTTTTTATAGTCGAACAAGGCTTTGTAACAGAGACCTACGTTTGAATGCCAAAAAGCTGTTATTGTAACGCATAAATGCAGTCAGGAGTGTAACAGATTCCATAATTGAAAGGGGCTTAAGGTCAGAGTGTGTAGGAATGAAAAAGTTGACCTACGAGATTGATCTCCTCCGCATTGAAGTCTTCAGACAGGAAGGCCGTCCTGGTGAGGACTTCATTGCGTTTGTTCTCTGGGATCTGGTCAAACTTTGTGCCAATCAGCAGCAAAGGCACCGGGTTCTCAGCAAACTGCTCTCTATCATAGTCACTGCAGAGAAAAAATAGGTAAAGGTAATTTCATGTTTTATATTCTATCTTTGCACGTATTGTATGGTATTGTGTGTGTAATTATGGTTTTATATATAATATACGCAGATACTCCACATTTTCAGTCACAATTTAACCTCTTTAATTGTGCATCCTGCGTCAGTGTGTATGAGTTTTCCACCCTGCAAAAACAAACACCAAAATACTCATCGGCTTACCCATTTGAGACAATAACTCCTGTTGGAGAAGAATCCTTGTTCAAAGCTTCTAGTGACCAGCGGTAAAGATTCTGAGAGGATTTCTTATTTGTTAAATCGTGTACCAACATAATTCCTTAAGGAAAAAAAGAGAAAAAATAACATAACTAAATATAGACAACCGTGGTGATTTCTAATTTCTTTAATTAATCATATAAAATCTTTACCGTTAACAGAATTGTAGAAGACGGCTCTGGTGCTTTTGACACTGCTGGCACTGCCAATGGATCCTCCGACATCCCAGAGTTCAATGTAGTAGGTTTTCTCCTCCGGGGTTCCCTCCTTATAGTCTTGGACCTGTAGTTGAACAGTTATACTCAACCCTCTGAGTATCTGCATCATGTAAGTGCTATACCTATTTTTATTTAACATGAATGTGTTGAATAATCAGTGTTGGAAAGTAATTGAGTACATTTTAAGTGATATACACACTGATGCATCATTAGTCCTTTAAAAGGTTGTTGCATGAAGTGTAGTTTATCTGAGGTTAATTTAAAAGGCCAGCAGCATCATTTCAGATCTCATCTCAATGACATTTTGTAAATGAGGAGGTGTTCGACCTGCTTACCCGTACATCCACGGAGCAACCAACGGTCCATGATGGATTTCCTAACACCTGATTCTGACATAGCAGATGGACCAAGGAAGATTTGCCCACCCCTGCCAAAGACAAGAAAGGTGGGTGGGTGGGTGACTGAAATAATTTATGGGATCAATGCACAAGGACACACATTTAGTCCAGTAGATTATATACGGCTTTCAGTCTTGATGTAGTGCTATAAAAGTTACTACTGCTTAATGCAAGATAATGAAGACGTGGCTCACTTTCATATGATAACCAGGCTCCACTGAAAAAACATGTCAGCGTATAATCTCCATCGTTTCCATCAAAGCATGTACGTTGTATAACCACAGTAAACATCTTCAACGAACTATTTGGTGTCACTCTTTGATTCGGCGAAGATTTTTACATACATTTTCATACATTTGGTGCTGATTCATCTTAAACTAAGCAACCGTCTTACATTCAAATACACTACTTCTGTCGGCAATGACCAGTGTGAATACTGACTGCTTTTAAATTAAGCATCGCTTCACATTTAACCCTAATTCACCGATACACACAGGTATGTTGCGTCAGGTGTGCAGGTTTACAGAGCTGCAACAGACTTTTGACCACAGTTTGAATTCCCTAAATTAAAGGTTGTAAACCGGAAGACATTTGCCCAAAATTAACAAATGTCTTTAAAAATAAGCAGATACATTGATATAAGGGTCTGGATTGCCTAAATTGGGTTTAACTTACCAGAATCTCCTAAAACTAGTACTTTCACCCTGTCAAGAGAAGCCATTTTTGTTCCGGAAGAAAACAGTGGAAAGCCCGCCTTCAAATATTCCTCCTGTAATCTGATTGGTTCAAGAAAAATGCATACGCGTTCACAGAGGAAGCAGTGCCATTCGTCAAAATCTAAATCAATCAACATTCCTTTGTTTCTATTGGCTATTGAGTGCTCGGTTTGATGCGGTTGGGGGTTTTCTTTCCGGTGTTGTCTTCTCAGTGTGATACATGAAGCTAACAAACCTAGCACTTTAGAGGTTTAGTGTAAACGGTGTCCGGTGAGTTTGTTAAAGGCAAAGTCAGCGTACTATGAAGTGACTTAAGGAAAACAGTGAACATAACGTTAAAAAGAGACGTTATCGGGTAAGATAAGATTTTTTTGCAAAGTAACTTCATGTTTGCTTTAGTTAGCGTAAAGCAACATCTGCAGGCTATACGTGCAGATAACTTCTCACTGATAAACCGACTGTAACGTTACTAACTAACTACAATATCCTCAGTAGTAGTTACAGCCAACTTGCTGCTGTTAACTTAGTGTGTGTGTGATTGTGTCTTTGTTCGAGTTGCCACCATCGGATCAGGCAGTGTAGTTAAGGTCTGGCAGTGTTAATCATCACTTAACTTATGTATATATATATATATATATATATATATATATGTTAACACAAAGCAGTGGGATCATGTGTTAGTTTAAAAGTTGTCCACCACTTAAGCAGAGGTATTGCGTTTAAGTAAATCCTCTTAAAGGAAGAAAGATGAAGTAATGAGTACATGAGTGCATAATAATGTCATAATAATAATAATCTCCACGCACCTTTTATCTGTTCACTGCACCTAATATTTTATTTTAACTTGCACTACAATTATACCGCTTACAACCTAGATCATAATATATATATATAAATATATAATATTATATATTAAATAGTATATAAAAGGCAATATAAAATGCAATATAAAAAATGTAATAAAAAGATTAATATAAGCA
>NW_023340095.1:8214165-8223141 GCF_004916995.1 Morone saxatilis | reverse complement strand
TGTCTAGGTTGTTCTCCTTACTTATTGTATTGTTACTGTTGTTACTGTGTGTAATGCTGCTGCTACACTGTAATTTCCCAGCTTGGGATCAATAAAGTCTATCTATCTATCTATCTATCTAGTGTCCTTTTAAATGTCACCTTATTTCCCTCCCAAGCTTTAAGGTTGCCTACCTTCTGATTTATGCATAATGAAGTAGCTGAAGTTTCTGCCTCTCTCAGATCTTCTCATGTCCCTCCACAGCTGAAGATGATAGAACCAGAGCTACTGACCGAGGTCCCTGCAGCACTTAAGCGGCTGGCCAAGCAGGTCGTGAGGGGTTTTTATGGAGTGGAACACGCCTTGGCCCTGGATGTGCTCATCCGCAACCCGTGCGTTCGCGAGGAGGACATGCTGGAGTTGCTCAAGTTTGACCGTAAACAGCTGCGCTCAGTCCTCAACACACTGAAGTCAGACAAATTTGTCAAGTGCCGCATGAGAGTGGAGACGGCCCCTGATGGCAAGACAACACGGCACAACTATTACTTCATCAACTACAGGTGGTTATCTTCTTTTTGGTTTGCATTTAACAGTGCACACTCATAAAAGACACAATAACTCATAAGAACTTATCCATATTAATGGGTAGGGATAGAATCCAGGTGTTGGCAGTGGGGATGTCTCATATCGGCAGGATGCCCCTAACACTTTTAGAAAGAATAAGATCTGTGCTCATCTGTACTTTACTAAGTACGAAAACAAGAGAAACTAAACTTTAAATTACATATAAGTGACAGTTAATAGGTGCCACACGCTCTTCCTTTAGGATTTTTTTGTAGAGTAGACTACAGAAGGTAAGAACAGCTATGTTTGTAATTAATTAGTTAATAATTTTATTCTCATGAAAACAAAAGGTTGTTTCCTCCTATTACTTATTACTTGTGTTTATCAGAGATCAGGAGTGCCATGCCAGCAAGCATAGATGGCATATTATTATAGATAGTAACATTTGACATTTGGTTCAACATAACGGACAATGTATGAGGAATTTTAACACTGACCAAAATGAGCCAGCAGCCAGGAAAAGGTACATGAAAAAAGTCTGGACACTGCGGGATCTTTGAGCTCATTTAATAAATATTCTCCTGATAAAATTTGTCAGTATTGCATCACATTGCCAGGAAATTATTAGCTCAAATTAGTTCTTGGCTTCTGTAGTAAACTAGAATCCTTCCCAATATTTTAGTTTCTTATCCATATTTAAAACAGTTCGTTCTCTCATGTCAATATCTTACATACTATAAAGTTTTACGAATCTGATATTTTTTTAGGGTTCTGGTCAACGTGGTCAAGTATAAATTGGATCACATGCGAAGGCGCATCGAGACAGATGAGAGAGACTCCACCAACCGTGCCTCCTTCCGATGCCCCTACTGCTTCTCCACCTTCACCGATCTAGAGGCCAATCAGCTATTTGACCCTATGACAGGTACATTAACACCATTACATTAACATTAACCAAAAAAATATATCTTCAGTTGTGTGTGGCAAATGATTTGAAGTGCATTGAAATCTGGTCTCAAGACCTGTGAAGTATTAAAACAGTAACACATACAGATAAGTTACATGATATGTGACTTAAACCGTCAGAGGAGAAGGTGCTCAAGGCCTAATATGTTTTGTGTTGCTTGTAATGAAGCCATATGCAGGTTTGGGCTTCTCACAAACAGCCAAATAAAACTTAAAACTGTCTGTAAATCTGAAGTCTCATTAAGTCTGAATTAAGTACCTTTTATGGTCTAAATTATTTGTCTCTGTTTGGTCAGCAAGAAGAAGAAAAAAAGAAGAAAAAATGACAAGGAGAACATTAAATTCAGTCTACCTATAACACCTGATTAGTAAATGTTAAGTAATCTAGACCATATATTTGCTAGTGCAGCTGTGTAACCCAAATTAAACAGAAAAATTGAGTTCAAATACATGAATAATTTTGATTTTCTGTTTTCTTGGATACAATCGAGTGTTTCCATATAACCCAGGCAATATGTGTTTGGCCTGACTTGCTAGCACAACAAAAGGCCTGATGTAACTTAACTTTGATATCTGATTCTCATCTCGCCTCAATAAGGGCTGGCAGCTGTCCCAAACACTGCTTCTAAATAGGCATCACATCACTCCCTTATCACTAGGAGTTATCCAACATGTTCTGTTTGTGTTTATGCATGTCCTTGACATTTGAGAAACAGAAGCAACCACTCTTAAACATCTTAGACAGTGTGGGTGAGGATATGCAGAATGTAAAAAAAAAAGATAGATGGTGCACTTGCTTTTGAAATCATTCATTGATTGACATAAACAAGTCATGACCAGCTCATTTGAGTCACGTATTCCTACTCAATTGAGTAGGACTCAGCAGCAAGGCTTCTGTTTAATCATTCATAACTTTAGCAGCTAGATAGACAAATTAAAAAGTCATTCCCAGTACTAAAATCATTTAGCAAAATGTGTAGAGGTTGTTATCCTCCAAACAAAACCAATTTACAAGAACCCAGTTTGCTCTTAATTCAAATAACACATTTCCTCATTATACCAAATTCCCAGGTGATTCAAGAGTAATTTAACACCAGGCTGCAAAAGCAGTGCTCTGTTGCCTTCTCTGACTGCGAGTTTCAAGCCTGTTTTATGTCTGATCACACCCAGAATCACTGATAGATGTGGTTAAACCCAACAGTGACATCATTGGCTGTACTTAACAGCAGCAAAACCACTGGAGGTCAGCAAAGACAAGATTTTCAAGGGGTGTTAAGATACTACTGAAATTTAAATCTCTGTTTTCATTGGGAAAATAATTATTGTAAATAGTTTTATTGGATGAAATATGAATGCTGTATTGAATTATTTCATTGGATTGGATTTTTTTAAATTTATGCATGTGTTGTGTTTTCACATTTGGGCCCACTGCATATTTTTCAGGCCATTTTTTTTTCTTCCTCATTTGCCGGGAGGCTGAGCTGGAGCTGCAGTTACTGCAGAAGCAGAAATAAATGTGATACAGTTCAAATCTTATGAAATTACTTTTTCCTAAACTTCAAACTTCAGCTCAGAACATCAACTGAATAAAATACTGTTTTAGCTGCAGAGACACATTATATTCTAAACATTATGTAATGCACAGAAAGGATTCTTCTGTAATAATGTAATGTACTACAACCAATGTGCTTAAGCCTTGTTTCTTTTTTTTATCAATGTAATGATTTGTTTTACTTTACAGATGAACCTAATCAAATATAAAAGTGACAAAGTTACTTCACACGAATCTAGCTGTTTAAAACAACAAAAAATTCACATTTTCCTGAGGAGACCAGTTTTAAGTTGTGGAGGAAGGCTGCACATTGCTTACAAATACTTTATATAAAGTGATAGAATAGGCTTCCTATATTCTTACACAATTTTATTAGTTATTTTAGAAAAAAAACATGCCACATAAAACTAATTTGAGGAAAGAAAATAAAGAAACAATACCTCCACATTGGATAAAAACGTTGGATGGCCAGTGTAAATTACATTCTGGAAAAAGGATGTAGCCAGCAGCATCATCCTGGTGACACATGTACAATCATCCTGCCAATTCCTTTGCTCTTGTCTCTTGTTTCAACATATCTCAACTGGTATCAAATCTAGCTGTGGAGGCAGTAACCCTGCACCCTGACAAAGGGCTGACAAAACGAATACCTGCAGCTCACATAGTGGTAGTCTAATGGACTGGGTACTTCTTCAGGGCCAGCAACACTCAGTTTGACCTCATAGAGATGAGAAATGACATTACTGGGCATCTAGCTCATTCTGACCCCCAAGGAGAGCCGGAAACCCTCCAGCTCTGAATTTTCACACTTTGCTTTGTGAATGTGCCCTCCCCTTTATTAGCATTTTATTTTTTTCACTCATTCCACCTGACATGTAGGTCCAACGCAGCCTTTGGCTGTGCATAAAACTTTTTTACCATTTCGTCTGACATCAGTTGGTGCTCTCTTTAAGGTTTGTTTCAGACTTCAGAATATTTAAGGTGGAACCCAACTTTAGTTTGTGGTAAAGACCACCGTTGGGAAAAGTTTGTCTTGTCTCATTACTTGGACAATTTAAGTGTATTTGATCCTTAAACTCAGATCACTTATGTAAACCGAGGTGCATTTTTCTGTTTTTAAACTTGACTGTTAATAGGACGGCACGGTATGACACTTCAAAGTGGGTTTACCAAAAGTGGAGCAAAAACTGACTTGCAGTTATCTTTTTATTTTAAAAAGCCAGTGGAAATGCTGTAGACGGTCTTATCTACATGCATACAGCCTAGATCAAATTTACATCTGTTGATAAACATGCACATCGGTGTTAATTATACATGCAACAGAAACTTTCACTTTCTTCTACTGCTTTTAATAAGCTGAAAGGTGAAAAGATAGATTTTCTGTAAAATCAAATAGATTCTACTTGATTTTATCTGTTTAGTTATGGGCTGTGGCCAACTTATTGTTACAGATAGAGGAAAATTATAGTCAGTTTGCTATAGAGACCACAGTGGAAAAAATATGTCATAAACACTAACCGCCTACCTGTAGTGACACTGAAACACACATCATGAACCTTGCATCATAAAACAAGTAGGAATAAAACTTGGATTAAATGTGTCAATGTTAGGCCTACCAATAAATCATACGACCAGTTGTGAGCAAGTGCTCTCCTCTATTAGCTCTATCTAGCAAAACTCCTGGAAAATGTCCTTGAAAGGTCCTGGAAAGTTATAACCTAAAAAGAGTTATAGAGCAAGTTGTATATTCTTTCCCCACCCTCACACTAATTCCTTTTCTCTCTCTCTCTCTCTCTCAGACATACACATACACATACCCCTACACACACAGACACATATAGTCACAACGCAGACATGGGGTCTGTGTAATAGTGGAACAGTGCCCATTATTGAAACTGAAAACAGCCAGAGAGGCAGATGGCCGAACATGCCCTTCTCTCTCATTGGTAGGAACTGTGTGTGTAGAGCACACAAGATCCATGGTCTAGCCCTAGGGTCTATATTTCTCCTTACTTAATAAGGTTAACTTAACACCCATTCAGTTTTATTTACTGAAAGGAAACACAATGTAATAAATGGAGCAAGAACAATTTGGCTTAAAAAACAAAATATTACGGCAGCAAGAAAATACAGTTTCTCAAAATTCAACTGAGATGCATTTTCAAGCCTGTTCTGTTTAATGTGTGTCATTGTTTGTTGTCTGAGACTCCAGGAATAACTGCAAGGTCATTCATCTGGAGGCTACTTTTAGGGAGTCTTGCTAGCTAGAGACAGCAGACTGTAACCATATGCTGCACATCATAGCACTGCCACTCACCCTTCAGCTGGAAACGGAAACTTCACAATTGCCAACATAGAACTCCAAAATCCCAGTATAGTGGCCATACCTAACAAAAAGACACTGTCCCAAGAATGTAGGTGCACAGTGTCTGCTTTGGCCAAGTGGGTTACCTGAACATCCCTTCTTACTTTTACTTTTTCCTTCTTAACCCACAGGTACATTTCGCTGCACCTTCTGCCAGACGGAGGTAGAGGAGGACGAGTCTGTCTGTCCCGATGCCAGGACACTGGTTGCACGCTTCAACGAGCAGATCGAACCCATCTACGCGCTGCTACGTGAGACTGAAGATGTCAACTTGTCCCATGACCTGCTGGAGCCGGAGCCTGCTGAAATTCCCGCCCTCAAACAGAGGTCAGTTTCTGACCGACCACACCGAAATAAACCGCTTATTTCCCTGAGTCAGCATGACATCACTGCCCTACGAAAGCAAAATGCAGTAACAGTTGTAACCTGTATCTAATCTGTTTTACTATATAAAAATATTATGCCATAGAAATGTGTAATTTCCATGAAAACAGACCAAAAACACAGTATCTGCTCTTTGGCTGTCTAGTTACTGCATTCCTGCTTTCAAAGAGGACTAAATCAAGTGAAAGCTAACTTGTAAGCTAGCTGTGGCTAGCCTTAGCTAGCAGCATTATAGCATTAGCATTACACATTACACTCAGTTTTTCATGTTTACACCTATTAATTCAACTGTCAAGATCATTATTTAAAGGATATTTACTGAATCTTTCCTCCAGCCGTGAACGTGCTGCAGCAGCCGCAAATGCTGCGGGTGGCCAACACCGCGAGGCCTGGTCTAACAAAGGCGCATCCTACGCTGATATGTACACCCAGAATGTGGTTATCAGCATGGAGGAGCAGGAAGAACAGCAGAAGCAAGCCAGTGAGGGCAAGGCACCTAAGGAGAGGCCCGTCTGGTTGACCCAGAGTACCGTGCAGGGTGCTTACAGCGAGCCTGACATCCTCAAGAACCGTAAGTGATGTTTTCTTGTAAGACGATCAACTTCCAGAATTCATTTAGACTCAATATGTGTGGGTTTCTCGCCATTATTCGTTAAATAACTTTTCGTTATTCATTTCCTCTATTAATGCTGAACCCAAGCTAATGCCACATTGGTGCAGTTGTTTGTCCATTCTCCGCCACAATCACAAGATCTCCCACTCCATGAGTCAGAAGACGTTAAATTCGCTATTAAATTCCTGCCCACTCACAAATTCTGATTTCACTGACATTAATCATAAATGCCTCTCCATGGTAAGGCTTGCTGAATGCTCTGTTTTTTTTTTTTTAATAGTCTATTTCTTTACAGTCAAGGCAGGATATTACAGGTCAACCCAGGTTATCTCCCTCTGTCAGAGTGGTCCTTCACCAAGCTGTCTTATTCTGACATTGTTGCTCCACCCAAGGGCATGCAGCAAATCAGGCCTGGCCAGACTCCCATTGAACCATAATTGCTTAATTGAAATAATCAGAGGCTTGATTAGTGCATGACTGAGCAAGGATTGCTCATTAATAAAATCCATTCCTGTGGAAATTGCATGAATTATGCCTTCCAAACGTCCTGTCTCTGAGGTGTGTCTGTGTGCGTCTGTCTGGAATGATCTTGTTGGCCTTTGGAGCCTGTAAACAGACATGACATCCGATGGTGGCGTGGTTTAAATAAAGTTTCTGTGAAGACACTGACGCGCAATAAGTAATGTTTGATGAGACTGTGAGACTGGAGCCTAGACGCACCCCTTAGATCTTGACGTGCTGATCGAGGCACAGTAAAAGGGTTAAAACATTTCTAAAGCAGCCTAAATTTAAGTTCCAGAAGAAGTTAGAAGCATCATTGTTTTGTTTCCACAGCTGGAGACGTTGTCCCCGGAGCCCAGGATGGAGCGGCCGGTCTTGGAATCGGTCAGTCAGATGAAAATGAGGAAGTGATGCGCGCCCTGCTCATTCACGAGAAGAGGGGCGCGGCAGCAGCAGGTGGAGGTGCAGGCGGAGTGAGCACCGCTACCAAGGGACTCACGTCCACCACAGCTAATGCCAGCGACTCAGACAGCGACACCAGCGAATCAGACGACGACTCCCCCTCAAATCCTCCCCCCGCCGCAGCTGCGCAGCATCGGGCGGAGGAGGAGGAAGATGACGATGACGATTTCGAGGAGGTGGGGGATGAGCCGATGGTGATGGTGGGAGGCCGGCCGCGCTCTTACCGAGAGGTCAGCCAGAGGCCAGAGCTAGTGGAACAGATGTCTGCACAGGAGAAGGAGGCCTACATTGAAATGGGCCGGAACCTCTTCCAGGACATGGATTGGCTTTGAGCTCCCAAATATGTATTTCTGCTGTCTCACACTGTCAATAGTGATATCTGAGGAAATATTTGTGGACATAAACTTTTCAAGAAGAACACAAAATGCTGCTCAAGAAGTATTTACAGTCTGCTTCATGCTCTTGCATTATAAGAACCAAGGACATGCTTTGACAGTGTTGACTAAGTGATCACACCTTTAGTATTCTGTCCTAAGTATTTTTTATTCCCATTCACCACACCAGAAGGGAGCTGGCCAGCTGCAGTTTGTGCTGAGTGCCAACTTGAGTAACTTTATTTCAGTCTGTTTCGTTTTCATTTCAGATGTAAGTTGTCTTACACCAGTCATGTTAGCTGGGTTTCCAGTCGTGCATCTCTCATGCATCTGACAGTACAGATATGCTTCAGTTTTAATCAATACAGCTGTCTACACACAAGCGCGTCTTATGCTTTACGTCTATTTGCTTCCAACTCGTGTGTGTGCATAAATACATTGATTGTGTATCGGGCTGTGAGCCCTGCCAAAGGCCATCTGAGTGCATAGCAGTACTGTGGTTTAACGTAAGCAGTGTAAGCAGTGTGATAATGGAGGACTGACGCAGCTGCGGTGTTGGGCTGAATATTTTCTGTTTTTCTGAAACAAGATCAGACTGGATTTAAAAGCTCATCTCAGGCAATACAAGAAAAACAAGATGGGGTGAATTGTTGTGGTTTTCAGTAAAGCATTTGTTATTATGAACAAACTGTAATAAAAAGATACTGCAGTACAACAATTTCCATGTAATGTATAATAATGTGTGCATTGAGTGACAAATACACAGCACAGTACATCAATCAGCCATAGCATTATGACCACCTGGTCACTCTGGTTGCCCAATACGCAACAAACTGCGATGCACTGTATGTTCTGACACCTTTCTATCAGAACCAGCATTACGTTTTTCAGCAGTTTGAGCTACAGTAGCTCGTCTGTTGGACCAGACCACATGGGGCCAGCCTTCACTTCCCATGTACATCAATGAGTCTTGGCCCCCCATGACCCTATGTCCAGTTCACCACTTTTCCTTCCTTGGACCATTTTTGATAGGTACTGACCACTGCAGACTGGGAACACGCCACAAGCTGCAAGCTGCAGTTTATGAGATGCTCTGACCCAGTTGTCTAACATGTCAACTTGAGGATAAAATGTTCACTTGCTGCCTAATATATCCCACCCACTGACAGGTGCCATGATAACCAGATAATCTGTGTTAGTCATCTCACCTGTCAGT
>NW_023340095.1:8205562-8214065 GCF_004916995.1 Morone saxatilis | reverse complement strand
TCCCCACCATGCTTTTTTTAAATATATATATATATATATATATATATATATATATATATAATAGATCTGTTATCAGCTTTACGTCTCATTGACAGTAAAACTGATTAAACAAGGGACATACATAATTTTCAGTACATTTTTTTAGAATTCAAAAATACATTTCTTTTTAGTCGTTTTTTTTTGTATTCTCTACACAGTATAATGCCTTTTAACACGAATCAGGAGGCCAGTGGTCCCACCACATCTCTCCCTCTAATGCACAAGTTAAGCTAATGTGATGGTCTCATTACAGTCCAGCACCAAATCCACTTATGTTCAGCACTGTAAAAGATTTGTATACCCCTTGGCGTTTTGTGTGTCCCAAATTAATGTTTTACAATGCCTATTATTATGCATCAGTAGTATGAAAAAAGCATATTTACTTAATATAAAATACTAAATGACAAATATGTGCAAAAATACAAACAGAACCTACAGCTGCAGATGTTGTAAATTGAACCTGGTAACAGATTTTATATAGTATCAGTGGATTGTAGGTGGATACAAATTTAGAAATAAAATATACTGTGAATTTTAAAAATCTAGAATATGCAGCAAATAATGCCCATTGCTATTAATGCATTTAATGCAAACTCCTTGGACTTCTCAGTATGTTAGTTTATTCCATAATCAAGGACGGCAGGAAGCAGCTTATTATTGAAATAGATGGCATAATCAAAATTATAGACATTTTCAACTATAAGAGAACTGGACAACAGGGAACAACAGGGAAAGATGAATAATATCTCATACCATTTCCACTCTGTGGCCATATCTTCCCATTGAGACATTTCCTGTCTTGTCAGGTCATTTGCAGGTGACAATTATGTCTTGAGGCAGTCCCTATGGGGTAGACACATTCCCAGTTCTCCTCCAGATGTGTTCTAGCCGGATGTAGGGTATTTTGTTATATTACTTTCCAGATAATGACTGATTTGATATAACCCACGGCGCTGGGTCACCCACTCATAATGGGGGCAGTTTTACCTCAAAGCCAAAGCCTGAATACTGACGTGGGCCTGGCATTTACAGGAAACAGGCCTTTTCAAATAAAATGTTAAATGTTGCACCTGTCATGGTGTCTGCTGCAGTGAAATTTCCCCTCTCTCTGCTTTCTTTTTGAGTAATATTTATCAGGTTTTTTAAAAAACATCATTGGCTGTAACTGTAACTCTCTAGTGTGTGATTTCATTTCATTGTAGATTTACATTTACACCCTTTGTACTCCTAACAATGTTCCCAGCATGGTGAAATAATCCTAAAAGCTGTTGGCCAGGTACATGCAATGAATGAAAATGTCTGTCTTGCAGATTCTATTAAATTCACATATAGGGTCAGTACTCACATGAATTACACAAACTCTAGTCCACTGCAGTCCACTTAAGCAACATTGTGGGCTCGGAGCCTGAAACGTTTGTGTGTTAGTGGTCTGTTGCTAATGGTTTTAAATAAAAGAAAAATGTAAGTGCTTGCCCCATGTGAATTCATTGGACTTTTTTCTCCTGGCAGGTAGCAACATAAAGGATTTAAAGAGAATATAAAAGCAATGAAGGGAGCCCATTTTTTCCTTTGTCTTACTAACAATATGACAGAAAATTAAGTGTAGTATCAATCCTCAATACATCCAGTTTGCTCTCTCTTAGTGTAACCGAAATCATACATTTGCATAGTGCATAGTAGGTGATATATGAGTGATATACCCGATGAACCAGTATACCACTTTTAACATTTTAATATTTGAGAAATATCTCTTTAAATACTTAAATACTTGGAGTATTTTATGCCAGTTTATAGTGTTTATACAACTACTTAAAATTATAAACCTATATAAAGGCTCTGTCATGCAAAACGAATACTGTGATATACCTTGAAACTGCCAGAATCTTAAAAAAATACAGTGACATTTTTTAATAGACTGGGATGTTGGTCCTGTGTGCTGTCACTTGGCTTTATACTGTATTCATCAGTATTTTTGATAACAACATTCAGTCAAAAAATTTAGTGTGTTGCTCAAAATCATTGAGAATCAACACCCAGCAGCAGTTGTTTGCCCTCTTTTAGCTTGTGATTTGATTTTACATTCACCGTATGGTCTCACACTAACCCCCTGTAGGCAGCCTTTTCTAGCAAACACTCTGATAAGCCCATATGCTACCTGCCCAGTACCAAAGGGCAGCCTGGAGAAATTATTAAATGAGTAGTGATTGGTGAACAAATGGAGCATCCAGCAGATTAAATACTCCGATATTTATCTCAGGAGATGGAGACCACCAAAACAGAATAACACATTAATGAATATGGTAATTAACATTTGTCAGGTGGCCTGAAACATAATTCCAAATAAATGCTAATGTTGCTCCATGCCTGCTGTGTAAGTAGTGTGTAATGTGTAAGTAGGTAACTGCTCTAGAGGCCAGAGGTTAATTAAAAGCAGGAGGTTGGTACTATAGGAACATCTGCTGGTTGACTCTTTAGCTTTATAGGCTGACAGATAATTTTTCTCTCTCAGTGGTAATACGCTGCATCTTTGATTAGGGTTTGCTTATTACTTTTATACTTTACATCACTCTCTCATGCACTGCTCATACTATTGGTGTTACAGATTTACAGTGTTGTGTGTGTGTTGTTAATATTGTTCTTAAAATGTGTTTTGTTAATATGTTTTAATTTTAAAGTCACACGTGGCTTCCTCTTTTCCGGACTTCACATGCAAATAAATACATGCAATACTGTGCATAAATATCAGCAGGTTTAACGTTGGCTAAACTATACAACAACAAATGGAACTGCAAGATAACTTTTGGTGCAACAGAAATAGTTCTTGGTGTGGATGATGTACTTTTTATACAACATTTATACACATGACCACAGAACATCCTGTTCATCTTGCTGAAGAATAGCACCGGTGATAGGTACACCAGATCCTGTGTAATGGCTAAGAAAAAGAAAATCTACTGGGCATATTAGATTCAGGTGAAAATGTCAAGCTCTGCAAAGGGGCTTGGTGAGGTCTGACACCTCTAGGGTAGCCCTACAAGCCCATACATTTCCTTTTAAGTTAGAGGATGGACACCTGTAGGGCAGAACCGCAAAGGTCAGGATGAAAACAGGACCTGGCCTCATTAAAACATCCCCCACCCATCAGAAAAGCTCAATTAAAAACCTAACCTCATGCTGTGCCATTGATCTGCTGAGGCAAGCCTGAGTGAGGGGAGATAGGCTGGGTTACAGGGAGGGTGAACAGAACTCAGTAGGGAATCCACAAAGCTGTACAAAATCATGGCACCTTAAGGATCAGATATGGCGTAGTGATAGACTTTAAACATATAGTGGAGTTTGAGCATATTGATTTTCATTGTTTTTCCTCATTGCATTAATGTCTGTTGACTGGAACACAAATATTCATACATGCATGTGAGCTAATTTGTTTGTGAAAGAAAGAGAATAATTTAACAGAGGGGAAATTAAGGTTGACATCCAGGGAGCAAGCGGAATTTCACTGGGGCAGGATTTAGAAGGGCGGGGTGCAGAGTTGTTTTTACTTTTTTATGCATGTAGGTGGAGACTCACAAAGGCAGGCTGTAATGACTGATGCTTCATGAGGTTTGCCTGAGAAGATTACATAAGGATTGATTGCTAGGAGGTGTCTCTGTCACTCTTCATCCAATAAAGCGCAAAGATTAACAGCTTAATGATCGACCCTGTTTGTCTGTCTGTCAATCAGCCCACAATTCTCTTTCATCACCGACTTTGAAATCTGAGAGCTCTTAAGAAGCTAAGAGTATTTAATCTATACATCGATTCATCTTCTATG
Organism: Morone saxatilis; assembly: GCF_004916995.1. Classification (NCBI taxonomy): domain Eukaryota; kingdom Metazoa; phylum Chordata; class Actinopteri; family Moronidae; genus Morone; species Morone saxatilis. Next base: position 8,210,212 of record NW_023340095.1, on the reverse strand, counting down.
TGTTGGAAGGTGCAGCCAAAGAAATTTAAAGCCTGGTTAAGTGAGTGGTTTTCACTTGCAAGCTGAAATTTCTCTTCAACACTATTGATTTCTTTATTTTATCACTTTATTAGAACAGTTCCAGCATTGTTATAGTTGGAAAGCACTGCAGCTGACAAAATTCAGACCAGCTAAAAATATTACAAAGCTTATATCTTCAACTGAGGTAGCACTGCACACTTCACCATACTGGTGAAGCCACTCACTGCCTGATATGTGCATCGGGGAAGACACATGGCTGTGTGCACTCTCCTATGGCCAACAGATTGAGTTCCACTGGGACATTTGGGACGATTCCTCTCCCTTACAGTCTAGCTTTTGCACATTTTCCAATGTGTTTAAAAAAAAAACTAAGGATCTACAGCCAGACCGAAAAAGAGGGAAATTCCTCCATATATAGTATGTACATTAACATGCATGTAAACGGGAATATGAGTGGAATATTCATTTTCATTATCCATGTAAATCACTTAGTAGGAATATTGTATTTCTCGGAATGAAGGCAAGGAAGGAATATGTTGTGCATGTGATCAGAGCATTTAGTATTTAGATGAATAGTAATGTCAGCAACTTAACATGCTCAGTGCTAACAGGCTGACTTACCATGTTCATTGTCTTAGTTAAGTGTGTTAGGATGCTAACATTGGCTAAACCCCGAGTAAAGCTAAAGCTGGGAATGTCATTAGTCTTGCAGGTATTTGGTCATAAACCCAAGTATTGGAGAAATACGACAAATAAGAAAAGACAATGGATCACCCAAGTTGTTAAATTCATCCTGAGGCAGACATGAAAATCTGTACCAGATTTCATGGCAATCCATCCAAGAGTTGTCAAGACATATCTACATAAAGTTCATGTTGCTGCATGTCTTTCCCCTTCCCTCTCCACTCATTTCATGCCATCTCACTACTGTCAGAATCACTAATACAGACATTTAAATGGCATTAGAAAAATACATTTAAAATTGACTGATGCCTTGCTGTTTGTATGCAACAGATGCTGAACAGAAATGCCTGCTTCTTTATCGTATGTTTTTCATACCTATATCTTTTTTTCATATCTTGTCATAGAAAAAAAGCAAAGTGGAATAAAGAATAAGATAAACAACATAACCATAGCACTAAAGACTGCAGAAGATTGTTGTGTAAAAAGCCAGGCTGGAATTGAGTGGTTCTGCTGCTGTTGGCCCTGCTGAGCTCCTATCGCAGCAGCCATGACAAACATCTATCCTTATTTAGAAGCTGTTAACCTTTTGTGGAACCATTCAACATCCATTTTGCAAAGAACCATTATTCATCTTATTTATTCATGAGAGTCACCACGCTCATCCTCACCAGCCAAGGACAGTAATGCATCCGAGGAGGTAGGACTACAGTATGGGTCTCTACACTTGGTATTAACATCCATTATGTATCTCTAATGCAACTAAATTATAGCTTTATTGTACTCTGTGATAGAGCAATAGTTCAGTGTTTGAGGAATTTTCCTTTTCTTACTTCTTACCAAACTCAGTCAAACTCATATGCTATTTTATTTTGTCTGCTTGTAGTAAATATGAGAGATGATTGTTTTAATAATGGCATACTATATGTTTTCACTTATTATAATAATTAACTGAATTTCTAAATAATGGAAAATGTGTTGAATTGGGTCATCACCTTCTTGTATAATTTAGCTTAACACAAGAAAAAATCAAGTGGCAAGTTAAGCCAACGCGGAAGTAACAAAAACTGCAGTTTCTTGAACGGCCACTTGAGGCTGTACCCGGTTTAAAAAGTTCAACTTTATAGCAGTTTTAAATACACTTACTTAGTAGGATCTATGAGCAGAAATGTAATATAATTTCATGTTTTCATCCGTGTATAATCACTAGAATATAAGAATCGTCATCATACATCAAACCGCCATGTTTCTACAGTAGCTCAGAAGGGACAAACCAAACACTGGCTCTAGATATGGGCATATTTCTCGCGTGTGTCACGGCCACCAAAGTTTCTCCTTCGCACTTGGAAGGGGAGGGTGAAACAACATAAATCTGCAATTACACCGCTAGATTGCCACTTAGTCCTACTTACTGGACCTTTAAGGCTTAAAGTCATGCATAATGAAGGCATGGCTTCTTTGAGTGACAGGTGGGTGTCATCACAGGCGGCTGTTTTCATTATCATTTATTCAGCCTGACTCAGCTCCACCCACGCTCCTCATCTGCCCATTTTTGGATTAGCCGGGAGCCGACAGAGCCAGAACTGCCAAGATGGCGACGGCCAGAGCTGACCACACTTTGAGCTCTGCAATGGCTCTTCAAAAACCTATGGGTGTCGTCATGGAGACTATGTCCATTTTTAATTATACAGTCTATGGAAAAAATGAGCTTGCAAACAAAGCACACATTTTTAGCCAGTGGAAATGTGCTTTCTTTCCAGTTAGTGAGTACATTTAAAGATACAACTACAATTAATAATATCCATAATATTGTTACTTTAAACCTCTGATGATATCCCAGAAGTCCTTGAAGGAATGTGTAAGTGTGTAATCAATGACCAGCGATGAATGACTGTCATGATCTGTCACTGGTCCTGCGCCTCAAGTGATCCCTGAGAGTTGATTTGACTATTGACAGGAAGAACAATGGCTTGACCTCCCAGACCTTTGATCATTCTTTCTCCATGGGGAACTGTGACTTTCTCTCATGGCTAATTAGCTTTTGAGTAACTTTCTTTCTCCTGCTCTATAGATTGGAAATAATGAAATACTTTTTGTGTTTAGAATGAAACACCTATAGTCAATATCGTGTACAATTCATTCCTTTTAAAACACTCTGCTTTATTGTGATATCAGCACATATTTTTATTTTTTTTGCTAGACAGTGTCCAGAGTCTATTTTAAGGACAAATAAAAAAGCAGATCTTGTTTCCATAATGGCAGACCTTTTATTTCAGTGTACCTGTTGTCCACTTGCAACGAGACCAGATCCAGACCAGACGTCCCCCATTAAAATAGGAGCGCTTCAATTTGCAAACATTAGTCCGGGTTCACCAGCAGGGACAGTCTTTGTCTTGATAATTAGACTGAATTTATGTTTTGTTTTGAAAATTGTTACCAAGGCCAAAAAAAGGCCTGAGCAGGATAATTAACAGGTTTGGTTAGTGTTCTGAATGCAAACTAACTCTCTGTCTGTTCCCTTCCCTCCCATAAAAGAAGAAGGCAAACAGAGAGAATGACCATAACATGCCCTTAACAGGAAGTGCAATGCATTTGTTCTTGTTTTGACCATCTTTTCAAATTAACTTGCACAAGAGGGTTGACAACAGAAGCTTTTTAAAATGGAATGATAGAGAGTATATTATACATACACATAAGAAATATGCTACCACAGTATTGATACTGAAATAGAAAAAGAAAAAAGATTTTCTTAAGATAAATGTAATTATTTTATCCTTGGAAAGAACTCTGTTGCTTTCAGATAGGACACAACATGTCCAATCAACTGATTATCAGCTCAACCAACCACACCGGTCGGTTCTTCACTTCAAACAGGTAGCCTAGCCTATTCATCTTCTTCTAAATTATTCTGATGTACTGTGCACTTTGTGGGTTTATTAGTTTAATTCATACTGCATATGCAGGTCTTTTGTAGGTTCGTCATTATGAATGACCCCTTTCACATTACACATTGTTTTCACAATGTCATTTGAAATTTGTTATTATAAAAGCAGTGGTTATAGCTGTAAGGGCCTGTCAGTGATTTTGGAGTTGAAAGCAAATTCCACATATATGTTTTTAATTTTGGTGGAACAGGTGTAAAAATAATGTTTGAGTTGTGTCTGTTTTGCTTTGCAAGGGTTCTACAACATAGTCTTGTTCTAGTAGGATAAAATGTCAGAGAAGTCAAACTTAAAAAGTAGGAATAGTTAGAGAAGCTGTTTTTTAAGTATTACAAGATGTGCCACCAAATTAGTCACTTGCATCATCAGCCAAGTGATCTCTTTAAATGGAATCTAAAAATAATCAGACAAGTCCCATATAGAGAGGTTGATTAAAAGCTTATGTTTACAGAATTATTTGACATATTTACTGATTTATCATTGAAATAAGGTTAGCAGTATTATTGTAATGTGCTTGAGAAGTGCAAAACTTCTACGTTTACTTATAAATGTAATTCCAGCTTGTATTAAAGCAGGTTAATCAAGGGAGCAGACCCGACATCTACTCTTAATTAGACTGATGTGATTCAGAGAAAAACAGCAAATTATTAGAGTTTAGGAAAAGGCATTAAACCTACTGAGAAGAAAACCAAAATATTATTCATATCATGACTCATCCTTTTGCTGAGCACATGGAATTTGGATACATGGATACTTTGATTGGTGAATCATTGTGCCATTCATCTGAGTAAGACAGTATCAAATATTTTTTTAATTTCACTTAGACAAACCGAATGGAGCTCTGGGTTAATGTGAACACACTTTAGACATGAATGAGTCACACACTAATGAATAGTTGGTTTCCTGAGGGGCCCGAACATTACATTTTGCCAGCAGACAGAGACGAGACTTTTGTTTGGTGGAATAGAAACAAGTCCCTGTATTGGACAACAGTTGCCATAATGAG
>NW_023340095.1:8192535-8205492 GCF_004916995.1 Morone saxatilis | reverse complement strand
AAGAAGAGGTGTGAAGCCAGAGTTGTAGCAGACAATGAGAAAGAAACAATAAAGTGAAATGAAAGATACTTTTTTCAGCAATGTATATATACATTTTCTGCATTTGATGGCCAAAGAAAAATAAAACATTGCTTCCATCCAATTTTTCTTCCTTTCTTTCTTCCTCCTCCATGGCTTTCTGTTTCAGACTTTTAATCCTTCACATCCATTATATCAGAGAAGGTTAACACACTAATATTTTGAGCAAGATGGATAATAAAATTTAACATTGTTCTGCAGGTTCCATGAATAAACTGTCTTGTTTTTATTGGACCGTTGTCTCTGATCAATTTATACTGTCATGTATCTGCACTGTAGAGGTGAAAGTAACCTTTTTATTGTAGGGATGTTTAAGCATGATACAGAATTGCAACATACAACATGTTTCCTTCTTTACTCTCATCAGCTTTCTTCAACTCTGTCATGGTTCACCGATGAAATTATGTCAAATAGACATTCATACACAGACACATTAGACGAGTTGGAGTACACCACCTAGTTCATCTGAAAAACCAACCGATACCAAATAGAACAGAACCATTTGTGCTATAAAGGCTTCTGAACATATGACATGATTAGCCCTGCTGGACATAATAGAGTTAGTCTATGGTGCCATAGCCTGTCTGTTATCTGTATGATTCCTGTCTGCTGCCTGTGTTCTGACCATTCTGCTTTATCACCTGCCTGTTGTGCCAGTTGTTCCTGCTTGCCTTTGTCCTAACTGCTGAGTCTGTGTCTGCTTTTGTTCACACTTTGCCTACCAGAAGTGTTACAAAGTCTATGTTTATTGGGTGTCATGAGAACAGGACTCACCATGAATACATTAACTGACTAAGACAAAACAAATCACATACCTGAGAGACTGACGTCTTAGACTGACTCAGCTTGCTGGAGAGTTTCTGTGTAGCGAAATGTGAGACATTTATTCTGAATGTATGGGTTGCTTTTTCAGACGAACTAGGTGGTGTGCTTCAACCCGTCTAATGTGTCTGTGTATGAATGTCTCTATTTGACATCATTTCATCTGTGAACCATGACAGAGTTGAAGAAAGCTGATGAGAGTAAAGAAGGAAACATGTTTGTATGTTGCAATTCTGTATCATGCTTAAACATCCCTACAATAAAAACGTTACTTTCACCTCTACAGTGCAGATACATGACAGTATAAATTAATCAGAGACAACGGTCCAATAAAAACAAAACAGTTTATTCATGGAACCTGCAGAACAATGTTCAATTGTATTATCCATCTTGCTGAAAATATTAGTCTGTTAACCTTCTCTGATATAATGGATGTGAAGGATTAAAAGTCTGAAACAGAAAGCCTTTGAGGAAAAAAAATTGGATAGAAGCAATGTCTTATTTTTCTTTGGCCATCAAATGCAGAAAATGTATATATACATTGCTGAGAAAAAGCCTCTTTCATTTCACTTTATTGTTTCTTTCTCATTGTCTGCTATAACTCTGGCTTCACACCTCTTCTTCCACCAACCTCCAGGCCCTATGGGAAAAGTCCCATGAGTCTGCAGTGTTGACGTCACCTCCTCATTATGGCAACTGTTGTCCAACAGAGGGACTTGTTTCTATGCCACCAAACAAAAGTCTCATCTCTGTCTCCTGGCAAAATGTAACGTTCAGGCCCCTCAGGAAACCAACTATTCATTAGTGTGTGACTCATTCATGTCTAAAGTGTGTTCACATTAACCCAGAGCTCCATTCGGTTTGTCTTAGAGAAAAACTGTACTTAAGCAAGATCTGATACTGCCAAACTCAGATTAATGGCACAATGATTCACCAAAGTATGCATGTATCCAAATTCCATGTGCTCGTCAAAAGGATTAGTCATAATATTAATAATATTTTGGTTTTCTTCTCAGTCTTTAATGTCTTTTCCTGATCTCTAATAATTTGCTGTTTTTCTCTGAATCACATCAGTCTAATTAAGAGTAGTTGGAGGGTCTGCTCCCTTGATTAACCTGCTTTAATGCAAGCTGGAATTACATTTATAAATATATATTGTAATATATTCTGCTAACCTTATCTCAATAATAAATCAGTAAATATGTCAAATAATTCTGTAACCATAAGCTTTTAATCAACCTCTCTATATGGGACTTGTCTGGTTATTTTTAGATTCAATTTAAAGAGATCACTTGGCTGATGATGCAAGTGACTAATTTGGTGGCACATGTACATTGTAATACTTAGGAAAGAAAACAGCTTCTCTCACTATACCTACTTTTTAAGTTTGACTTCTCTGACATTTTATCCTACTAGAACAAGCCTATGTTGTAGAACCCTTGCAAAGCAAAACAGACACAACTCGAACATTATTTTTACACCTGTTCCACTAAAATTAAAAACACATATGTGGAATTTGCTTTCAACTCCAAAATCACTAACAGGCCCTTACAGCTATAACCACTGCTTTTATAATAACAAATTTCCAATGACATTGTGAAAACAATGTGTAATGTGAAAGGGGTCACTCATAATGACGAACCTACAAAAAACCATCACCTGAATCTGCAGCTTCCCTCAGTTTGACAGAGCTTTATAGTGAGTTTCAGCTTATTGTTTAGCAGTCTGTCTCACAACTTTATTATTTTAGTCTCACTCTTGTTGCTCTCATAGTGTAATTTTGAGCTGCAGCATGCCAAAAAACCTGTAGAAACCCACTGTACACTACCTGTTGAGCACCAACCAGCAGGTAGAGTTAGCGACTATGGTGAACAGTGGAACATTTAGCAGCTAAAGAGCCAGATATTTGTGTCAGGAGTTGGCAGAGACCACAAACAAAGCTAAAATGAGACACGACTGTGAACACAGTTCCAAACAAATAATAACGTTACTCCCTGATGACTGGATGTGTAAATAAGCAACAAGTTCACCATATCAAGAGAAACAGGACTTTTTTTCAATTGTGATCAGGGCGATGTAATTCTCTGTCACCAGCTTACATAATGAACAAAAATCCTCCAACTATGACTGAACCCTGAATCAACCATGTAGCAGCTCCTCTCTGCTGGGCCGACGCTGGCTGCACTGAAGGGCTGACTGCGCTGAAGGGCTGACTGCAGACAGACCTGCTCCACCAGACGACCATATGGCTGTTCCAACAAACCCCTGGGACACAGTGTTAGCTTTCATGATGACAACATGGGCAGCTATTCTTCCAGCCATCATCATTCTACAGGCAAGCAGCACACACAAAAACACTACTTTAAGCGAGCTTTTTAGCACTCAATAGTGCCCATTTCTGTAAATCAATGTAATCTCGGATCAGTATTTCTTTCACTGGTCTTCCTGAGAGGGTAAATGTGGAGTTTACTATCCTTTTTTAAAATAAATAATCATCTACTAGGAATCTGACCTGGTTTGTTACACAGAACCATCTGGGAAGCTGTTTGAAACTGTTTGAAGAAGGGCAGGCGCTTTTCAAAAAAATCTGATATTTCAGAGCTTCCCCTAAATTTCTCAAAGGTAGCTTCCTGGGTAGCTCATGTCTCTTTCAGAGGAGCCAAACTCCCTTTAGCTCCCCGTAGTCCGAGCCCTACAGGTAACAGTGCTTCAACTGGCCCACTCACTTTGCTGCCCATCGATGCTGGTGTTTTCTATTTTGATTTGGAGACACAATCTGCTGCCGCACCTGCCAGCCTCTACTATACAAAACAATCATACAATGCACATCAAGTTACTGCCTCCACCTGCCTTTATCCCATCAGGTAATATTTTTAATTGGGCTGTAGCTTAAAGTAGGAGAAATGAAGGGAATAAAAATGTGCCAGTACTGAAAAGTCGCAGCTTGCACAGCATGTATGTGCAGCTGTTATCTCATTTTTAGACACTTTGCATTTTGGTTTCTTGCCAAAGTGAGCCCCGGCAATTCTGTTCTGTTCACACAGTTAACCCTCCTTAAGCTAATTATATGGAAAAATAAAATACTAAAAGATTAAAGGTCAACTTCAAGGAAGGAAATCATAAGAGTTTAACATTTCAGCAGTGTCACTTCCTGTCTTGCTCTGCCTTAAAAATCTGTCATGTACTTGACTCTGTGTCACGTAACATAACATTTAGGATCCATTAACTGATTTATAACATATGTTTGAGAGGCGACAGGGTTTTATGCTGTGATGGTGAACTGGATCAAGGTCACAGCTGGCTTTTGTCTCCCTGCTGTCAGTTTGCAGTGCTGTAGTCAAGGTCACAGGTGTAAAAATCCAATCTGTAATCCACAATATGCCACATCAGATGCAATAAATAACTTAATAATAATAATGAAAAGATGAAGCTGTACATTTATATCACCAGACATGTACAGGTTTATTTATATTATGGTGTGTTCCCACCAAAGGTGAATAAAATTTGTGGCGTGAGTAGAGTAGAAAGTCAATGCAAAGATGCGAATAAAGGTAAATATGCGCAAATTTTCAATTCTGTGCGAGTTGAAAATATTAAACTTTGAGCGATGTGTTGTATAGGGAGGAGCACAGAGACAGAGCTGTTGCTGGCCGACAGACAGCTGATTGGGCCGGGAAGCCCTGCAGAAGTGAGCCAGGGGCGGACCGGAGTTTCTGGACAAATAGACACCTGTAGTCACACCTGATTCTGCTCTGATCTGGAAATGTTACTGGCAAGAGAAGAGCTCAGAGTTTATTTTTGGGATTATGAAGTGGTTTATTTTGGGCTCATACCACCATTGTGAACCAGCTAATATCTGCTTGCATTACTTGCTAGAGTAACTTGCAAACTACTGCTTATATGCCTGTTATACTGCAGGATAAGACAAACACAGTGGGGATGTTCAGATCATGCTTAGCAGGCAGAGAGGGAGCAGGAGAATATTGTCTCCCTTTTTCTCTTTGCCGTCATCCTGTTTGGCTTTTGTTGCCTAATGCCGAAATAGACCTTTTTCACAGCCTGAAATAGTCGGGTAAACACAGGTGTTTTCATCAATTTCAATTCTGGCCCATGAAATCAAATTCCCCCTCCACTCAAAAATATTTTTTTTTCTTCTTGTTCCTGCAGTTGAATGTTTGAGCTTGTGTAGAATGATGTGCAGAGTATGTATGTGCAGAGTCACCAGTACACATACACTGGGAACACCATCTGTCCAGCAGGAAAAGTTTAGAGATTAGCACAATTTGCAAATTCATAGATTATGATTTTAATGAGGCAAAAGAAGTAGAAGTCTTGGAGTATTGGATTATAATGTAGAAATTATACTTTACTTGTGGGGAAAAAAAACATACCAGACACACATTATTATTATCCACGTACTACTATTTCTATATATTTCTTAATATATGTCTGAAGTGGAGCTTTTTTGTTTTTTGTGTTTATTATTGTCAAACATATCGATAAAGTTAAGTACCTCAACAATGAGAAACCAACTTTCCTTCAAAATTGGTCATTGGAAACACAGCAGGCTACAGACATTTTCCCAAGCAATAGCTCGATTTTCATGGATTCAAATTACTGCTTGAGTACAAAAGATATATTTGATCTTCTCAATGCTGCAGTGCAGAAATTACAGTTAGTGGGTGGCAATGAAGACCTGCAGTTTACTTTAAATTTGCAGTCCTTTTAATGACATGTTGGAAACATGTCAATGAGACCTACTGTGGTGTGTGATTGGATGCACTCAAACACAAAACAATTCATGACAGGGCAGTTGAAAGTGACAGCAGAGGGGATCTTTACCATGACAACCAAGTAGAATAAATAAGGCGATGAAGGTAGATTCCCTTACTGATTATCAGTTTATGTAAAGTCATTGCTACATAATAATACAATTTACAGGTACGTTTTCTAAGATCTGTTGGTTAGTGAGATCCTGAGCTGTCACTTCGGTAGCTGTGGTGTTGGTTTGTTGCCGTACATGTGCAGTATTGATCCATCCAGTAAAGAAAGAATGGATCAATACCAGTAAATACCAGTAACACACTATAACACAACACTATTAAATCACACTCTGTGGCTGCATCTGTGTTTGTGTTTTAGCAGTTTACTTCCCAACATAAAATTTGATTATTGAATATTGAATAACTGGATATTTAATAATTGTGCTGTAGATGATACAAGCCGTGTGTTTGCTGTTTGTTCAGCAAATACCCTGAAGTAGGCAAATGAGGAAATGAGAGAGTGTCTCTCCTTTCGGAGTACTGACACTCATTTCAGTGGATAGTTAGCACAAGGAAATGCCATTGGGTCCTTAGGCTCATTTTGACTCTCGCTATCTCTTCCACTAAAGGTTCTTGTTTGCTTGGGGGTGGTGAGTAACTGCTCTGCACTAGCTTGTTATAAGAAACATACCATCTGCACTCTGCACCCTCTCTAAGAGAAATATCGAACACGCTTTTATCAGCTTTGACATAAGGAATAAATCTCGACTCTAAAGTAAAAAAGGAAAATGGTCATTACTGGTCCTCGTCTTTTGGTCAATAATGAATCCCGGAAATCAGGCGTGCATTTACCAGCTCATTTATATGGAAATGAACGGTCCCTGAAGGATGGACCCCGCCTCTCATGCCCTCACTTCCTCCACCTTGACTCAATTACCAGTGGCCCTACAGACAGCAATGAATTCTTAATTGGAAATTGATTAAAAAACAACTTTTTGTGGCTTCACTTTGCTTCTGAATTTTGCTCCTGTGCACTTTTATCAAATCACCCTGCAGGTATTAATTGGGCCAAAGATTGGTGGGTGGTCTGAGTCAGTATTAATCAGCTTGGGGGGGGGTATGTGATGGGGTGGGGGTGGGTGTCCATGGGGTACATGGAAGTAATTCTAAAAAAAAGTTAAGCTGGAATGTATCTGAATGAGAGAGAGAGAGAGAGAGAGTGTTGCTTGCTTCCAACTGGTCAAACTGTTTCCTTTTAACCCCCTATTTCATTTACAACGTACACAGTACAAATGACAAGCTGGATATTATTAATTTCCTAAGCAGAGCCACTGTATCACACAAGCATCCACATGTAATTCTGTAGACTAAAACTGTGTACATTGTCAATGCGATGCAACAGAAACCTCTGACTGACACCTTCTCCAATCATTAAATTTGAAAGTGTTTTACTCATTTGTTTAATGCTTACCGTGGGTGGAACAAAATTCCGATAAAATTACTCAAACCAATATGTAATACGATGAAGACTGCCCTCTGATCAATTTCAGACTCTCTTCTTTTCTCTTTTTCCTCTTTTTTTTGCTAGTGTCTCTTGTTTGATATCTCTTTAATTAAGTGAGAATCCATAGAAACCTTCTCTCATGATTTCTTTGTCTTCTTTTTCTTGAAATTGCATTTCAATTGTGAAACTTCCAATTCCATTAACCTCATTTACTGCAGCTCTCTTGTGGGCTGTTCCCGGTCTGCAGTGATCAGTACTTATCAAAAGTGGTCCATGGAAAAGCAGTGAACCGGAGACAGGGTGATGGGCAACAAGGCTAACTGATGTAGCCTGGCCTGTGTGGTCTGATCCAACACACGAGCTACTGTAGAGGAAATTGAAAAAGTTAATGCTGGTTCTGATGTGTGTCAGGACACACAGTGCATCAGTTTGTTATATATGGGGCTGCATAACATTATGACCACCAGGGTGCCCAGGTGACCCATAAGTCCTTGATGGTGACTACAGACCTGTTCTTTAACAGAGTATAATTCAATTTTTTAAGTTCTGAAGGTAGAAAATTCCCTCAGGTGTATCATGTACCCTCTATCTTTTTCACTCTGTGCATCTGTGATTTTGTTTTTTATGAGATCAGACACAGTAAAAATGCTCTGCACCTTGCTGGTTAAACAACTCCAAGAGGTGAGTCAAGACCAAATATCTTCACATCAAAGATGACAGGAGGAGAAGCAGTCATGGCTTCCTACAACAAGCATGTGTACATGTACAGCATGTGGGAGGTTCAGTCAGTAAGGAGACTATCTCCAAATATCACACCAGAAGTGGATGAGGATGTGTTTGGGGAGTCGTCCCATTGGGTGTGATGTGTTTGGATATGATGATGGATATTTGATGTACTTATATATATGTAATTTTGAGGTACTGTTACCTTACCATAATTATTTTACATCTTATGCTACACTATTCTTCCACTCAAGTGGGTGTCAGAGAGAAATATTGCACTTCTTCATCAAAGTTAGCCGAAGCTTAAACATAACTACATATGTACTTTAGTAGTTTGCACACAAAACATATTTTGAGCTTATAGATAAATACTACCCAACACTATGGAAGATAGTTGACCTTAGCCCCATCCAGACAACATTAAAATGCTGCATACAGGTTAAGACATCAATAATTTAAAGCCCCAATCTTTGATCCCAATGTAAACCAAAGGTCAGCCCTTCCCACCATAAAAAATTTAAAACTCAGGACTGGAACCTGCTAACACTCCCAAAATGATTGGCATGTCTTTTAGGACAGAAATGGACACTCAATAACAGCTAAATCTAAGTTACTCATTGTTTTATGATGCTGCTGCGTTTACAAGCACACAATTTCTGCATGTCACCCGAATTAGTTCTGCAATGCCTGCAGTCCTCGGTCTCTCTTGAGCGAAGGGTCATGTGATTTAAGGAATTTTTGGTCTGAGGACCATGAATATCTTTACAGTCTTTACAACATCTAATAGCTGTTAAAATATTTCAGTTTGAACCAAACTGAACGGTCTGACAGATAAACATTGCCATCAGATTGAAAAGATTATAAATACTTATTAGTTATTCCTATCACATACACTGTCAGATGTAGTTTTTGCGATATGTTCAAGTACAGCTTCAGACAGAACATGTGATTGCCTTACATGTTCTGTGCAAAGTAATCATACACTCAACAAGGGTTCTAAGTAGCCCTGGCTGTCTGTCAGTTACAATTACCCAGCAACTTGACCTTAATCAATATTCATTTTATGACAGTACTTAGCCTTGGTGTGTATGTCTGTGTGTGTGTGTGTGTGTTTGCTCAAATTCCTTTTGTGCTAAAGTCGTTTGCAAGGACTTTTAATTACATCTGTTCTTAAAAATTAATCCACCCCTGCAAATCATCTCTGAGATGAAGCTGACTGAACACATTCCCATGATACAGAGGTCAAATGTGGAACTATTGTTCAAACTTGCCCTTCTTCCTCACTCAGTAGTGAGTTATAATTATCATAATGGCCTTTAAAATATCCTTAAATTGTTCTTGATTGCAGGCACACATCTCATTGCAAAGGGAGGAAGGAAGAGGGAACAGTATAGTCGACATTTCATTGCTAAAAAACTGACAGCTGAAGTAATTGCACAGCTGCCAGTGACCTTGAGTAATACCCACCCTCTCCCTTAAGAAACACAATTTTTTTAGTTTTCTTCAATGAAAGTCACAAATTATCTCTGGCCATAAGTTAGCTAGTAGCCTAAATACCATGTACCATCCAAAACAAAGCTCTTTGTGGGTGCATGCCCGTGCTGAACACTATTGTCTTTGAAACAAACACAATATCTAGCTCACTTTCTGCATTTGTGTTTATTCCCCATTGCCTGAGGTTTAAACAGTGCACACCCACACACACCTACACACACACACACACACACACACACACTTTGTATCTCTTCAAAACAAAACATTAAACAGTAATGATAGAAGTGCTGTTGAGGGCAGCTTTGCCTAGCATTGAGTGGACAGCTCTGAACATCATATGTGAAAAGCCCCCTGAGGTAGAGCCCTTGTATATCGAGGAACAAGCAAGTAACATATCTAATGGGGTGGGGTGTTTGTGCAGACATTTAAAGCCCTTTAGAGACACTTCCTTGGCCATTACAGCCTTTCCCCGCCTTGACAACTGCAAAGAAATGTGTACCATATATCCAGACAGACACCAAATGGACAGTAAATTTTGATGTCTGCACATGTCTGATGTTTAGCAGATATAATGTTTTGCAGGTTTACCATCTTACTTTAACCTGTTGGCATGGATTTAAAGTTCAGAGGATAAGACTGATCATTTTCCATTAATATGACGTAACAGCACTCGGTTGTATGGAAGGACCACAAGAATGAGTTTCTATTTCAGTTTAGCCTATTTTTACTAGTACTTGACACTACCTCTTCACAACTAGAGCCGATTTGGTTCTTTTTTCATATGCACTATAATTACCACATTTTTAAAAACCCATATTCACACCGTTCATTTGGTTTGTTTTCATGTATTCTTTGCTTCTATTTGCCCGGCCAGGATCAATTCATCAGCACACTGAAATCACCACAGTTTAGAGCTGAGCAAAGAAAGTCTAGAGCTTGATAATTGTGGTTGAAAGTTGCATGATTTAGTCTCAATGGAGCCCTGCTGTGTTTCAAATGTGAAAGCAAACCAATTTGCCATGAAAGACCGAAGTCACTACACACCATGCCTTGCAGTTGTAGTCCCTTTCCAGGTTGAAAAAAAGGGAAGACCCAAATGCAGAGACTTAATTCTCAAAAGGATTGTAAAGCCAGCCGACTTTTTGGCTTGTAGTCTTGACAGCACTCTGGACACCATTAATGACACAGAACCGAACAACACAAAGTGTAGTATTTTTATCTTCTTATCTTAGATTGGAGAATAGGACAGACCGACCATGTGTGCTGTGCTCTGACTCCATAACATCAAGTATCGCTGGGGGGCAGAGGCTGGTGATGTAAGTACTTATGCAATATCCCTGGTCCTGAACATTCAAATGAGGTAATTATGTTTTATGATTCATATTTCTTATAAATACTTAGAATACTTGGTTTTTTCATTTATTTTTAATTGTGACATGTTGGATTCTTTATATATTTGTAGGTATTTTTCGACCATCAACTGTGGGCTCATTAACGGTCTTATTTATGTATTAATTTATTTGAAAATTGATATCTCTATTGCAGTTGTCTGTAGGCACTGCTCTGGTAAGTCTGGGGTTGGTACATTTATTTAATTGGCCAAATTCACATTATACCTTTTACAACATCCGTGTTTGTTTAGATTTCATAGGGCATTAATGCTTTTTGGTTGCTGACTATTTCAGCTGCCAAAAACTGCCAAATTAAACTTAATAATCAGAGTAATAAATTGGCAGTAAAAAAAAAAACCTTCATTCTAATGGAAGCTACTTGTAAGTCTCATCTAGTTGATTTTCATAATGTTCTGAAATTAATAGAAATCAGTTTGTGCCTGGAAGGTAGGAAAGCAATCTAAACTCTTAGGTTTTGGAAAATTGTTTGTGCTAATGTAAAGTATGTTTTCTTGCTGGTTAATGGAGTAAAACATGGTTTTGTATGTTTTAGTCCATTAAAACATTGTGAAAAACGACTCAAAATGTGGGCGCCCTGGTTGATTAATGTTGTACCATGGCTAAGTCCTTGCTGCAGTGGCCATGGGTTCGAATCTGACCTGTGGCCCCTTTGCTGTGTGTCATCCCCTCTCTCTCCCCCTTTCCTATCTGTCTCAAGCTTTCCTGTCAAATAAAGGCAAAAAAGCCCCAAAAACATATTTTTAAAAGATTTATGTCTCTTTATTGTTGATCAGGATAATCTTTGTCATTGAAAATATACAGAACCCTAAGAATATTTTTACCCCAAATTAAAATTCTGTCAATATTTTCTTACACTGGTCGGTCAGTACTTGCAGTTAAAACTGTCAACTGTTTTTTCAGTATTTTCTTACAGTACATCTTTTTTATTTATTATTGATTATTGCTGTTATTAGTGGTGGTGATGGAGATGGTAGTAGTAATAACAGCAGTAGTATTAACTTGTCAGTCAAAGGTCTGTCTGTCAAAGGTAGTGTTTTTCTTACCCTCCCAATGGCGCCCCTTAGCTCGCCACCATCCTCTCTCCTTTCCCCATTTCTCATCCACCTTACATACACGCGCACACACACAGACACACACACACACACACACAAAGGGAACCAGTGGCTCAGGAGGTAGAGTGGGTCATCCACTAATCCAAAATTGTTGGGGGTTCCCCTGAAAGTTGAAGTGTCCTTGGCCAAGATACTGAATCCCAAATTGCTCCCGATGCTATGCCGTCAGTGTATGAATGTGTGTGAATGGCTGAATGTGACGTGTAGTGTGAAGCGCTTTGAGTGGTCAGAAGACTAGAAAGGTACTAAATAAGTGCAGTCAATTACACATACACACACCAGATCACCACAATGCCTGACAACTACGTGTCACGTTGTGCTCTGGTTTTTTTGGAAAGACCTTTTTGAATTGTCCTGTACAGTATCTATTGTTTATTGAACAAATATTTCCTTTGACCTAAACAGCCCACATATCTCAGTGGAGTTCTAACTAACATTGAGGCAAGTATAAAGGGCAGTGCATTCTAGCGCTATAAGAAATAAGAAAAAATAAGAACATAGGAGAAGACCAAAACCATGTAGAATAACAAGAAAGTATGGCATTCGTATTGTAGAAAAATACTAAAAAAAAACAAATAAACAAATGTGTTTTACGTTAAAAGTTGTGTTAAATTCAGAGGGCCTAAGTTGCAAAGACTTGTAAGTTTAAAATAATACATCAAAATCCAGTGAAGAGAGGCTACAGAGGGATGATGTGGAGCATCTACAGCTTGTTTTTTTCTTTAAAGGAATAGTTTAAAGTTTTTGCCAGTACTGATATCAGTGCATGAACATTATCTCACTCTACAGATCCTGTTGATGGAGACGCTTGAGCGAACAGGCACAACACAGCAGTCATTAGAGCTTTAACAGTCCCCCACAACAGGATGCAACAACTCTGATATATTCTCCTCTTAGAACTCTTTACCATGTTACGTTTGATACATTACTCCATGAAGGCACGGGGGTTAACTGCCACTTCCCGGGTGCTTTTTCTTCATCATTCAGTATCTTTGATTTAGAGCTTTCACCCAATCGCTGGTGAGTAGAGGGGAGAGAGAGAGAGAGAG
>NW_023340095.1:8176949-8192435 GCF_004916995.1 Morone saxatilis | reverse complement strand
CATTGTTTGTCCGCTGCCCTGACAGCATTGAGTGGACCTACATGGCCAACCATAACAGCACGGGTAGGGGTGGGAGGCTGGGGGTCGTATTATAGCCCGACAGGATGGTCATAAAATCAAAATGGCTCCCACTGCCAACATCTCTGTGCCAACGAAAATACACAGCTGGGGGGAGGAGGAGGAGGAGGAGGAGGGAGGTTGATTCACAAGCTGAGAAGGATGCTGCAGAGCACCCTTGGCAGGCTAGCTGGCAGGCAGGCAGACAGGGAGGAGAAAGTGCTGGAAAAGAACAGCGTGATTGCCTGGTCCCATGCAGGAAGCTGCTCCTCCTTCAGTGAGTGGCTTAATGCATGGTTGTTACTGAAGACGCTGAATCAACTGAGCCTCTCATGAAAAAGCCTTGAGTGTACAGATATGTCCTCCATTCCCACCACCATCACATTTCTTCAGTGTTTTCTTTTGAAGTCTGTGCAGGTGCAGGTTGTATGTCTGTATTTGTGTGTGTGTGTCTGTGAAAGGGAGTGAGAGACAGCCACAGAGGAAGAGACAGGAAGAGGCAGTATAGTTGCACCAGTTATGTCATTTTTTTCTAGTGCAGACAGGGTTCAAAGTGAGATCGAGAGGTTACAGTATATGTGTGATTGGGCCATTATATCATCCATTTTAGCCAGTATGTCCTTTACATAGGCTATATCCTTTGCTAAAGATATGTTTTGGGCATTAATCTCCATGGCAACCCCATACTTGACAATAACATCACCCCAGTTAGAGCTTCAAAAACATGCTAAAAACTATGAAACACTATCTGAAAGTAAAAGTTGAAATCAGTATTTTGTTGGATGGAAGACTAAGTGCAAAAGAAGTCTTCCTTGTTATTGTACTTCTTGTTATCGAAGAAGGACACAGCTTCTTCACGTGTGTTGAAGATATACACACAGAGACCTGAAGAAAAATGTAACGTCTCCCTTGACCTTTCTCCTCATTCAGTTAAGAGACAAAATATGTGCATACCATACACAGCAGAAACCGGTTTGTTCCCAGTCAGGTTGAAATGAAATGTATGTAAATGTAGAGGTGTTGGATTTATTAAACCCATCCCACTCCCCAAACCGGGTCACCAATAACACATAAATGCATTTGTTATTTGATATAAACACAGCAGGGAGAAATACATGGCAATCACCAAAGACTGCCATATCCATTCATTCAAATATTATTAGATTGTATCTTTCACTTTCTAACAGGGATATAAATCTGTGAGATGGTGCAGTATGTGTGGGAGGTTTTGGCATCTTGGCTAACTTCTCAAAGTTAGTCATGACTTCTGTCCTCACTGTGCAGTGTGGGAAGATGCAACAACTCATTTTTGTTTGGATTATACTGTATTTATATGTGTTTATAGTGAAAAGTGCTGTAGCACCAAGTGGTGAAACAATGTTTTGGTAAAATCTCACTCAGTAGAAGGAGTAAAGGAGGAAAACTGCCTCACTGAATAGGTTTTTGTCAGTTTACAGCAAAATGAGTTTATTTTGTCTTAATGAGAGAAAGTCATAGAAACAGACAGAGAGAGATAATGAGTTGATTTGCATTGTGTTGGTTGGTATTACATTAACTGATCTGAATGATACAATAAGAAAGTATTTATGAGACTAAAGTTGAGGATGTGAGCGACTTTGAGAAGGGCCAATTTGTGATGGCTAGACGACTGGGTCAGAGCATCTCCAAAACTGCAGCTCTTGTGGGGTGTTCCCTATCAAAAAAGTGGTCCAACAGGCGGTGAACTGGCGACAGGGTCATGGGCTAACTGATGTACGTAACTGATGTACATGGGGAGCGAAGGCTGGCCCTTGTGTTCCGATCCAACAGACGAGCTGTGGCTCAAATTGCCAGGGTGCCCAGGAAAGTCATAATGTTATGGCTGATCGGTGTGTATTTAATAAACAAAGAAAAGTTATCATTGTATATGGGTCCAGCTCTGTCCCTCAGTCAGTGCAGCCCTAACCATGTCAGTGTTGTGTTGTCGTTATGATGTAATGGACCAAAAGAGGAGGACAGAAGGAAGGCCAGTGGCTAATGATGTTTGAGGCCAACCAGATTTCATGTACTTACTGGCTTGCATTTCCCACAAAGCACATTGATTGCTTTCAGGCTTATGGAACAGAGACAGCGCTTCTCTTTTAAGTTTTATTGGAAATCAGAAGATTCCACAAAATTGCCGTCAAACTTCTTTTAACCATAACAGACGGTGTTAGCTTAAAATAAGGGTTAAATTGCTTCTTTTTGTTTAACCCAACATTTAACAAAAATGTAACACAAATAACAGAACCCCAAAGGGCTCATGTACAGTTTCCAGAGAGGACATAAAATGGATAAACAGAGGATCTCAAACTGCTGGCCCAGGGGCTATTTCTGGCTCACCTCCCCCCTCCCTCCCCTGTGGCATTTTTTGTTAAGTAGAGGACTTCTTGAGCACTGAGGTGGCCCTTCTATGAAATGGCAATACCAGCAGTGGCCCCAAGTCAATTTGGGTTTGAGACCCCTGACAGTAAGTAGGTAGTAGGGCTGTAGGTGAACGCTGACAGTGAGGGAGTTCAAAGGGAATGACCAGACTTGCTCAAGCTGACAAATATGCAAATACCAGCTCAGAGAAAAACTTGTATGTACAAGGTTGTCTCTGTCTGGTAGTGGGTGGGCTAATTCAGCAAAGGCCACATTGGGTTGTCCTTCTGTTAGCTGTGAGGAAGAAGATAAACCTACAATGAGGACATCATCAAAACTGGATGACTGAACAGGAGAAAAAACATTGCACAATCCAACAAATCCTGATCTCTGGTACCACATGCTGATGACAGGATCAGGACTTGGTGTAAACAGCTTGAATCATGGATCCGTTCTGTCTTGTGTGACTGTTACAAGCTTCTGCTGATGGTGGTGTAATGATGCATGCTTCATTCCAAAGGAGTCTCATTTGAGTGCTATGCATGCAGTATGTAAACATTGTTACCAATCAGGGGTATCCCTTTGTGCCCTATCTCAAATGGATATTTCCAGCACACAACATGACAGCACAATCTCCAGATGTCTAACTAGGAGTCTAACTTTTAAGGTGGAACACAAAATTTGTAGCATGAATGCCCCACTGAACACTCTGCAGGAACCAAAGACCTTAGTCAGCAACTAGCTAATCTATGCCTCACATAATTCAAGGTTTTTTTCGTAGGTAATATTGATTCCTACAGGGAGGAGACAAAATAACCACTTTACTACACAATTAAGGCTGATCATCATTGTATATATATAGCTCAGTTCAAAGTAGTTTTCACTCTGATTGTGCTGTTTTTTCTTTTCACCACAAGGGTGTCCTGTGGCAAGGGCAGGTTAGAAAAGTTAAATTAGAGATACATTCAAAAGAGCCACAAATAATGAGTCTTAAAAATAATAATAATAAAAAGTAAATAAACAGTAGGAATTTTTACATTAACAATGGATCACATGTATGTGATACGAATCACTTGACTCTGAATTCCCTTGGTTAGGGTTAAGTTAGCTTTACTTTTTAGTGTCTTTGAGCACATTATTTTAGTATTCCACCCATTCTGTTCAGCAAAAAAGCTCTAAGAACTCACTGTAGGCAACACTACCTGCTCAGCATCGACCAGTAGACAGTTCATGACTGGCTGTTCAGCTGAGTAAACAGAACTAAAAGGATAGTGAATACTGGACTTACATTCATCAGGTGGATGTTTCTCTGTTTTTGCTGGATGTGTAAATAGGCAACTGTTTGCAAACAAGTTCAAAATATCAACTTAAAACCTTTTTAAAAAAATATGTCAAGTTATCTTCGCAGGTTGCCTCCGCTAAAATGATGTGCCCCAAACGTAGAGCGATCCAGTACAACAAGAACACAAAGTGGAGCATTACAAATTACCACCGAATGAAAAAATCACCCTCTGTCAGCAAAATATTTAAATGATTAGCTTTGCAATAGGGCTATTGAACTGAATTATAAAAAGGCTGTATGCAGCCTGTATATCTGAAATAGAAGCTCTTCACAGTTGGGAAACCACTAACAGCCAGATGTTTGATGCTAATCGTTGCCAGCATCTATCATAATGACTGTCATTTGCATTCTGGGAAGTCTTTACCTCATCTGACTTCATTCATATTCCATGTGCCACTTCTTTTTTTTTTTTTACCCCATCCCCACTCTCAAATGGAGTACTGACTATAGAATTTTAATCAATGAAAAGTGATGTTTTCCATATTGGGTCCTAGTTGTCGCTAAAGAAAATGGTTCTAAACCCATTACTGTAATTTGAATTTCATAATATGCTCTTAGTCAGACGAATGACAGCTGAAAAAATATCATTTATAAATGTTGCCTTAGTCTGACAGATGGCCATATACATACTTACTTAGGTATAACCTAGAAAAATCAAAAAAGCTACAAAGATTCTGCGCTCACACCTGTTCCTGCATAAACAAACTACTTTCTAAATACAAAGTCAAGACAAACTGAACATAATGCATGCATATTTACACTGTTTTAGGAGAAGATGTTCTTCAGTGTCAGTGTCAGCAACACCTTGTATGACCAGAACATCCACAGTTAACTCTTTTCTAAGAGGTGCTCTCGTGGTGCTATAACAACATCAAAGTACTTTCACCTTTGCTTCTTAGAGAACAATCATTATTCACATGGCCACAAGAACTCACTTGTCAGGAAAACATAAACATGAGTTGTTTGGAGAAATGAAAATGTTGTTTGGAGAAATGAAAATATTTTACTGGTGGTTTCAGATCGTTGCAGTTGAAAATTCATGTGTGAACTCAATTAGGTTTTAAGTGTTTTTAATATTTTTGGATCTGGAGCTTGTTAAAACGTGCACTACTGGGACATCTTGACCCCATTCACATTTCTAATCTCCTTTAATAAATGATTAATCTCAAAAGGGAATGTATGATTACCCATAACCCCAGCACAATCACATTTCACATTAGATTGCATTGTAGAAACATAATTTCTATGTCCATAGATTAGGTAGTTATTAGTTATTTTACAGAATAATTTAGTTGTTTGTGGCACATTTTTGTAGCCAGGCCTTCAGGAACAAAAATGGGCATTTTACTTACACCCTGTAAGATTAACCACTTTCAATTCTGTAAAGCTAATTTCTATTCTTCTGTGTATAACCATATAAATCGAATGTAGGGTTATCATTAAGGATTTAAGAATTTTTAGCTATGATCTAGGGATAGCAATAACAGTTGGTTGGTTAAGCTACTACTTTGATCCAGACTGAAATATCTCAACAACTTTTAAATGGATTGTCACAAAATTATGGTATAGACATTCATGTTCCCTAGAGGATGAAGCCTTTTGACTTCAGCATCAGCAGGTCAAAGCTTTCACTCACCCTGTGAAATATCTCATCATCTACTTGATGGATTGGCACCAAATTTGTACAGACATTCATGGCTCCCACATAATGAAAGATAATTAACTCTGCTAACTCTGTTTTTGGTGCTGTTTTTGATTTATTTGTGGGTTTCGTCTGTCAGCAGGATTACAGAAAAACACACTTGGTGGAAGGGTGTAGCATGCACCAAGGAAGAACCCATTACATTTTGGAGCGGATCTAAATCTCTTTCCAATCGAAGAATTATGTGAATTTGTCACACAAGCACCAACCCTCATATTGACACTGAATATTTACAATGGTGTACTAAACAAAACATACAACAAAACATAACAGCCACTTCACACTGCAGAGACAAATGCCGTAGGTACGTAGTGGAGTAGGTATGGTAGTGAATAAATGCTGAAATTAATTAGCTATTAGCAAAATGGTTTTAACGTAATTCATCAGATAGAAAAGCGCACATATTTCATAAGAAAACATTTTATTAAACTCATTGTTGGAAGTTAAGATTTTGCCCCATCCCTGTCTTCTTCCTCTGACAGTGTGAAACATAGGCTTGTATAGATGACATCACCTCACTCCCTCACCAGATCTCCATGTGTGCGATGATTCAGTGGGCTGACTTCCAGCTAGTCTCACATTACCATGTGTCAACTGCCTGTCAGAAGCCACAGTGTGGGATCAATTAAGGAGGAGTTGATGTCAGGCTGAGAAGAGGAGATGGGGAAAAGCAATAAGAGAAAAGAAATGTTCAGTAAACTGTATACAAGTGAGACAGAGGTAGACATATTTTCAAGAAGTACAGTGTTTGTGTTTGTGTGTGTGTGTGTGTTCAGTACGCACTGTCCATCTCAACAAATCACTTAAGGTAGTAGTGAAGCTTTCTTTAACCCCATGGAGTCATTTGCCTTACTCACTGTTTTTTGTTTTTTTGTTGTTGTCCTTTTTTTGAATAGAAATTACATGAATTATATAAATTACACATTACAAAAATATTAAACAGCAGCAGAATATTTATGTGGCATGAGACAAAAAAAAACATTCTTGAGCCGTTTAAGAACTCACTAAGACAGAATCTGTATAATATGAAGATACTATATATTATTTTTTCTGTGTGCGTTTGAGGAAGAGACATTGTCGGCTCAGGATTTTGTGTGGGCTTTCAAAATGCTTTGTCCATTTTGTCTGTAGGTGACGACAGACTGCCTGCCTCACCTCACGCTGTGCAAATATAATGGAGTGAGCTTTTCAAACAGCCCTTCATTTCAATTTTATATCACTTCGCTCTCACATTCTGTTTTCATTCACCTGATCAACCACTGCAGTAATTCGTCTTTTGTGTAATGCGTGGCTTCTTGTGAGAACTAAATCCTAGTCAAATTTTCGTTGACAGAAAACTGTCTGACATGCTTTTTTGTTTTTTAACTTTAAGTTACAATGTTATGAAGGAACACCCTGCTAGGCAACTTTCAATGCGCCACACAATCCACACAGCATTTTTTGTTCTTGTTTCTGTGGCTACATCAATGTTCAATCCTGGGGGGAAAGAAGATTGGAGAAATCAATCATCTTAAAAGGCAGTAAATGCTCAAAAATGACAGATGTCCTGCAAACACATCGACTGAGAAAAAACACTCACACTTAGAGTCATAGAGTCATAAATTCTTTCCATGACTTATGCTGCAGTCAATTGCAAGTCAGAAGTTGATAGTTCCGAGTGGGTTCCCGACTTCCGATCTAAATATGTCTCAGTCCATCTGTTCGGGAAAACATGGACACCCACAGCGACCCGATGTTTGACAGCACACTTTAAAAGAGACGAGAGGAGTAGGCCAGTTCCACAGAGACATCTGTCAAGCACAAATCTGTTGAATGGTACGTTCACAATGCAAACACTACATTTAATAAACAT
The DNA here is from genome assembly GCF_004916995.1 of Morone saxatilis. Taxonomy (NCBI): domain Eukaryota; kingdom Metazoa; phylum Chordata; class Actinopteri; family Moronidae; genus Morone; species Morone saxatilis. The sequence goes on along the minus strand of NW_023340095.1, from coordinate 8,185,100 downwards.
TTGATGGAAAGGTAAGAGTGTTCTGTGCTCCTGTTAGTCAACATCACAAACACATTGTGGAATTTGTCATACTTGGTGAGAGAGGACAAAAAAATTAAAATACTTTCTGTTGGGGCATCATGAGGTGTCCCAGATGTGGCATCAGTTGTCGCCAACTATGATGCACAACACGAGGTAAAACAATCAGTTCTCACACCCAACGCCCATTTCTGTTCCTGATGCCCTATGTCTGTCGAGTCAGGCTATTATCAGGGTGAAATTGTGCAGTCTGAACCCCAGCATTACCGTCTTTGGTTGTTCCTCCATTCTTTAACTTTTTTTCCATCACGTGGCTACTTGCAGAGAAAGATCTATTTCAGTAATCCACACTTTCACACATTTATTTTCATATCTGTGCACTTTACTGTTGGAGAAAACATGAGCAAAAACAATGAAAATACAATGTTGTAGTGCATGATCAAGACTGCTGAGTGGAAACTTTATTATGGAAAACAACTCACTTGGAACTGCAGCACTGCAAAGCTTTAAACCAACAGACAGTTTCTTCCTTGCCTCTTTGAGTGGTTAGTGGATCCCTCTGCTCTTAAGTGCTACTCTTGAGCACTTGACAAACCTCATCTACTGAATGTCTCTCTAAAAGTATCTAAAGGGTGTATGTAGGAGCTGGAGTTTTATTTTTTTATAATAGAAACACAGCTTGTTAAAGGATTCAAGCTTCATTTATGGTACTTTTTCTTTTCGAAAATCAGTCAAAAAGTTCCTACATGATTCCTTGCAATAGTATAGGAGACAGTACATTCAGGAAGGAATTCATTTCTAGTGTTTCTGCATTACATTTGTAAATAATTGCAAATGTTGGCAGTAAATAGCTGCAATAATGTATAGCCAATAAATGTGAATCAAGAGCCTCATTTTGCATAAATAAATTATGCATTGTGCAAAATGAGATAGCAAGGTTCACAGACAGGCTTCCTGTTTTGAGCTCATTGTTATTTGTGACATTTTTTCCATTTGCTTTTGTGTGAGCCTCAGTAAATAATAAAATATCCATCAAGGCATATATATTTGGTAAAAGGAAATTGCATTATTACAGCTAAATCCTTATCTGTCGTAAGTTGTTGTCTTACAAGAAGTTAAGGAGCAAACACAATACATACAGTATGGTGTCAACTGGTCAACAACTCTGCAGAACAAGGTCATAAAGAGGAGCAATGTATCTTGTCTTCTTCCCTTAACCCCAAAATCCAGTCGGAACCAGTTTCCAGCACAGCCCATATGAAGAACTTGAAACACCCTAAGGTCTAATTCTCTTCATGACTAGTCTGAACCTCCTCTGGCGCAAAGGTCACAGTGCCACTTTTGAGTTATTCAACAAATGAGTTCATCAATTTTCTACCACAATAGGTTTTGCTTAATGGACAAAGAAAACGCAATTTTAACTCATTAGTTCCTTCAGTTTTAAAATGCAGTACATCAGACCACAGTGCCATGAAAGTGTGCAAGCTAATCACTCAAGCTAACCACATTAGCTTGCAGTCTGACAACTACAGATCACATCTAAATTTGTTTCAAATTTACCGTCATACATAAATTAAGCAGCTATTGAACCCATACAAAAAAATTGAATATTAGGAAGCAAAACAAAAACTTTTGTTTTGAAAACCAACCGCATGTGAATGTGAGTTCTTTTCAGTAATCATGAGGGGGCAGAGTGACAAGTTACAATTATCTTGTTGTGGGTAACGTGACTATTTTGTCCATTCTTTTTCTGTCAATCAGCATCAATCAGTATGATGCTGATGCCATGACTGATTCGCTGACAAGCCTGCTGTTGTGGTTAAAAGGTTAAACCACATATACAGTACATCCACACATAGCTGGTTTTTGACCCCACGGCTGCATGAAAGCACGACATGAAGCCCCAGCGTACAATCACAACAATCTCCTCCTCCACACACGCACAAACAAGAGGTCTACTGCCTTGCACTTATGTAATAGAAATTATGCGGGCTATATGTGGCTGTTAAGCCCACACTTTTATCTGAAGAGACACTTGCTAAACATTCATCACATTTGACCCTTAAAGGGTTTGTGTTAAATGCTGCCAGATAAAAATACGACGGTGTGCTACACCTATGTGTGGGTATACATAACATCTCGCCCAAAGAAAAACAACAATCATATAGTATTTTGAGTCAATATAAATGCATACATGCTCACAGACACAGCAAACATATACATACATACAAGTGTATCTCCCCCACTGCCTCTGGCCACACACATAACACTGTATAGTCTGCAGCTCTCATACCAATGAGCCCAGTCAGCAGGGAGAGAAGCTTATCCAGGCTCATTCATTCGTTTTCATACTTCTAAGCTCTCACACTGCCTGCCCTGCTCACATGCGTGTGCTGTTCTCTGTGTGTGTGTGCATTCATGTGCCTAGCAGCAAGCACATGGAGGAAGTGCTTATTAGATCAGCCTCAGCCTCAGTGATGAATGAAAGTCCCTTCATCCTTTGGCTGAAAACCTTGAATTACTTTATTCAATGCAAAAGACGTTGGAAAAAAAACATAAAGGGTTTTTAATAACAATAGATCATGCTCAGGCTTGCCTGCTACAGCACACCCTGCATTTGTTATAACTAGTCTTTGTTTTCTCAAATATTGGTGCCACACAGTCATTCCTGTGGTGGCTCTGATCACCTGTCAATGAAACAGTGTGGGTGTTTTTCTTAGTATTTTCATGTCAATGAAGCAAGGTTTTCACAGAGAAGATAATGCTGTCTAGGTAGTGTCACTAGCTTATGATTTGGTCTGGCTGGAGAACTAGATGGTTGTCACAAATCATAATAAAATGTGTCAGTACTGAAAATCAATTAAGAACTCTTTTTTACAACTGATCTAAATTGTCTTGTTGTGGTAGGCCCAAAATAGCTCTTACAGGTTAAAACAAAAGCTTAAAGCTGCTCTCATTCATATTTTTCGATGGGTCAGATGACTGTATGTAATGTGAAAGGTTTCACTTGTATAATAAATACACAGAGAATTAGCACCTGCATCTGCAATTCCCCCTCAGTTCTGCAGAGAGTTTTAGTGTCTTTCAGCTCTTTCTTTTGGTTTTATAGATCACATCTTTAATGTTTTCAGTATCACACCTCTCAACAGCGTTGTTTAAAGCAGTAGTAATTTTAAGCAAAAAAGCTCTTTAGATTGTTAGTGAACAGCTGGTGAATATAATCGAGTAGCAGCTATAAAGCCAGATGTTTCCCTCAGAGAGTTGGTGGAAACCAAAACAGAGCTGCTTCAAATTAATGAGGTGATAATATGTCAGTCAAAAATAATAAAAATATGTTAATGCAGTGTTAAATAAATATGATATACCATTTAGCTGAATAAAAACTGTAAGTTGACATCTAGCTTGCAAATTACAGCTGTTTCACCTTCATTTTCAGTGCTCTACATGTTCAAAGACAGCTATTGAAAAGCTTTTGACATAACATAAGAATAAAAGTGCAATCCTGAGAGTAGTTGTTCTAAGCAGGCTTTAAAATATATTGTACACATATTAGTTTTATGCTATATCTTGGGCTAAATAATAAATAATAGCAATAATGGGATGAATGGGATTGCGCTTTGTTGTGTAACCACTGTGTTTCAATGTCGTCTCTCCTACCCAGCTCAGATTTGCCTCTTTTTTAGTTTGGGCAGCTATCAACTAGATCAAAGGAATTTTAGAACAACCTCAAAATATCTCCCTTCAAAAACTGGTGGGGTAAGCCTTGTGTATCTTTGTTTGTCTGATGGGCGCCTTGACTCTGTAAAGTCTCTGTAAATCGAAATAGATGTATGTGATGGGAATACTCTACTTTTCTCTGCACTACTGTCTCTTATCTTGACATTTAGCCTGAGGGGTCAGGTGCTAAAACACCTGGGTGATGCGGAGGTACAATCTGTATGCACACATGGAACACACAACACACAGAGACAAACTGAATGTACAATATGTTCTTAGAGTAATGCAAGGAGACACAGGCTTTGATAAACACATGTATGTTTATGTCATGTCTCCTTTCTAGTTGACCAAATTCTAATTCCATGATTATGGCCACTGTCCACCAAAATATGTAAGTCATATTTCAGCAGTTTACCATTTACTGCTGACAGTACGAATGTTGACATGACTGAAACACATGTTCATTGAACAAAACAAAAGATAAGCATTTGCTGGGGTGGTTTTTACTGTGTACAATTGTTTTGCAAGTACAATGATCTCAAAATTGTCTGTGCTCTAATAATAACTGGCTGACTGGGTTGTATAGCCAGATGTGCAGAGTGATGCAACCAACAGAGAACATTTTACTCTATTTAAATTGATTTACATACAATATTGTCATGGCAACAATGAAACACTCCCGTTTGGATTTTAAATGCAAGAATACTGTTTCTCATACTTTTTACACTGCACACAACCTCAGAAAACATTAGGCTCTCCGAGAACCACAATTATCACCAACATTAAAATACAGTAGAGGAGACCCTATTCATACAGGAGGCAGGTTTATTCCAAATAATAAATTGATTGCACTACGTGCATGAGTGTGACCATGTAGCTTGTAATATAGTTATATAATACTATATTATAGCAATTTGTAGCATTATATTTAGAGTTAGAAAAAATGTTTACCAGCCAAGAGGTAGCTTAAAGTTAGCTTAAACCCAGAGGTGTCCTAACTACAATTTGAAGCCAAGCGCCTATCTAAAGGACTAACAGGCTGACAAGCAAAGACTTTAAAAGGTTAGTGACTACAACCATTACTGCATCACTAAAAGATTAAATAATATGCTCCAGGAAGCTTGCATATGTGATGGCCAGTAGCCATTTCTGAATGCAAAGCTAACTCACCACAAAAAATACCTGCAGCTGATTTTAAAATATTTGGATATGAATTACCTTTATATGTCCATTGTCCCAATGTCCACCCCACTGACACTGACAATTGCATGATTGACAGGATCAAAGGTGGGGCCGTGTGCTTGTTGTGGAGAGTTACCTAAAAATGTAACAAGCTAATTAGCTATAGCTAATGTTTTCACTGTTTTATTTCTGAAGACTAAATTCAAATCTGGCACATTTTATCCAATGTTCACAAAAAACACATTTAAAATTATGTTGAGATTAAAAATATTTTTTTCTATTTGTACACTGAATAAGGAGCCTCTCTTTGTGGCCTTTCTCTCCATCATTTCCATTTCTCTTTGCTTTTCTCTACTGTCCACACACATACTACTCTCACTATGCATAATTCACCACTTGACAGTGCTCTTGCTTCAAACTGCACATTACAAGTGGCCCCTTTATCCATTCCTCCATTTATTCTTGCTCTTTGTGCACAACGCTTCCCTTGTGATTTTGTAGTTGTGTAGATAAATGTATTCAACCACCATCAAGGTCAGGCTGTAGAGTCAGGTCAGTGCAATGCTCATCTATCCCAACAGAAGGCCTATCTGCTGAGGTTCTGTAGTGGTGTCACCATGAAGTGCTGTGTGCCATATTGAAGGGCCGAAGTAATGAATCAGTAAGTTGGGCCAGTTTCAACTCTCTGACTACGTCTCTCAGTGTGGATCTGAAGAGTTACAGAGATACAATGGTTAGATAAGGGAATTACATTTATTCATACCATGGTCTGGGTGAATACTCAATTCTGACTGGATGCAGACTGTCCATTAATTCCTGATGTAGGACACCTACTATGTACTTCCAGTGAAACTGTTTTAAATGAATGCGCTGAAATAAATTTAATAAAAACAAAATCTGAATATCTCATAAATATATCTCACAACCCTGGGTGTATTCCTTCAGTGTCTCATCCTCTGAACCTCACAGGATGGCAACTGTAACACTGCCCCTCCAAACTTACAACTGTCAGCCGGTTCTGGCCTCCACATCATTCATTAATTCTGATAGTGGACATAGTGGCATTATCCTTAATGTAATGCATATAGGATACGGCCCCTCCTCAGTTGTTTACAGGCCTAAAAATGTAGCCAGTGTCAGCAAGCCACTTTAGTTCATTTTAAACATAACGATTTAGTTATCTGGTGAAGATCATCCTTCACTGCCATGAATATAATAAGGGACTCCTGAGGTAAATCTCTTGTCCATATTGATATGAGAAAATGTATGATGTTTATTTTCGAAGGCATAAGGTGGCGTTGTACTGGACTACTTTATATTGAGAGGTGTTTTGTCCTTTTCACAACACCACCACTGACTATGAACTCAATGCTAAAACATATATTTGAATTTACACATTTATGACGATACAGTGCAGACTCACCGCATCACTCAATGAGACCTGGTCTGTTTTTTATTTACTTAACACAACTATGGTAACTGCATCCTGCTGAATGACTCATGTGACCTTAACATGGATCGGATGACACAAACATCAGCCAACTGTGTTTTTCAGTGATGATAAAGAGCAACTTGTGTGTAATATCTTTTTCTACTTTCTACTGATGCAGTGTGTGTCTGATATAGTGAAGATTTTCTTTGATAATATATAATGTGAAACTAGAAAACTAGCAACCTAAGCTGTCAATATTAATATATTTACTGTAGGTAGGCAATATACTACTAGGACCAACAGTAGCATATTTTTAATAGTGGTTGTTAGAGGCTGTGACGCTGCCTGGATGCATCTGGTATTGATTGTGCTCATTGTTATTATGTCTTTACATTATATGTAAGGTCAGTGTGTGAATACGATAACATCTTTTCAGTCGTGTGTTCTTTTGTGAACTCTAAATCTATGTGCCCAGTCTTTTCAGTAAAGATGGCCTTGTTTAGAAATGGCTGTTCTTGCCACCAAAAACACACTATGGTCATAATTTTCTCAGGGTTAGAAGATTTATCCCAGAAAACCCTATACTGTAATAAAAAAAATATAGTTATTACTGGTATATGGTTGTTTCTAGAAGATTCACAACACAGCTGGTCTTCTTGAACATGCAGTCCATTCTGGTATAGATTGGTACAAGAGAAATTATTTTCAGTTACAGCTCTCAGAGAACAAACATTTTGCCTTTTTGTCAAGGTATTGTTAAATTATTGTTGATTAATTAATATAATCTTACACAGACCACATGTGTAATTTTTAATTGCTAACATTTTATACATTAGTCTTTGCTAAAAAAGAAAGCATGAGAAGAGATAAACTATTGCAAAACAAATGTGTTAGCCTAGTTAGACAGAGCTTATAAGTAATGTTTCATTTTCACACACCCTCAGGCACACAGAGAAATGAAAAATGCACAGGCTGGATGTAAAAAGCGGATACTCAATACCAAATGGTAAAAGCAAATGTTAAAGATTCTATGATCCTAAATAAGCGGCACCACACTAGTGTTAAATTAGTATTATCTTTTGTACCTTTATACTAGTATTAATATTATAGACAATTACTGCAGTCACATAAAGATATATTTGAGAATGTAATGTCATAATTCACTGTGCCGATCCCTGGTTGGAGATATAGCTGCTCAATGCACAATTTGCTGGCAGTGGTAGACATTGGTGCTGCTTGCTATTTATAGAACCTGGGGTCTAGACCAGCTCTGCAGCTGAACGCTGTGTGGAGAGGAAGGATGGTGGGTGGTATGAGGTAGTGCTAGTCTTTGGGGGTTGGGAATGTCTGTGTGGGGTTATCTGATTAAACATCAGGCTTGTGTACATAAAGGCAGTGTATGTGTGGAGGACAGGAAACAACACACCAGGGGAGAAGAGAAAAAGGGGAGGAAGTAGATGGAGAGCAGAGTTGATGTAATGCAGCCTCCGGCAGCCATAACTGCAGGTCCTTTGCAGCAGGTTAACAGTTCCTGCATGGCTGACTGCGTTTCTAAATGTACATCTTGGCTGCTTCAACAAACATACATTTGATTATTCCTTTGTGTTTATTTTCCCTTTTTAGTTTTTGGACTATTTCTGACTGTGGAATAATCTTGTGATAAGTTGGTAACCTATGTTGGTAACCAGCTGCCTAATCAGACTTTAAAATATTGTTACTGAAAAAAACTTCATTACCTCTATTCTAGACAATGGAAAACCACAATGAAATTAAGCTGTGTTGTTATAGATAGATAGATAGAT
>NW_023340095.1:8167409-8176886 GCF_004916995.1 Morone saxatilis | reverse complement strand
GATAGATAGATAGATAGATGGGTGACTGATCGCACACACATATACTACATGTACAAACACCGTTACTGAAAGAGGGAGAAAAATGGCTTTATGGCTTTGGCCTTGAAAAATATATGAGCAGCTCTGAGATTCACCAGAGTAAATGGGCTTCTCATCCACTTCTTGGCTCTCTTGTATGTATATGTGGGGGGTGGCTCTCCTGTATCCCAGCAACAGTGCACCAGAGTTGGACTAGGAAACCTAAATGGACCTGGTGGCAAGACCTGGAGGATGAAGTGTGTGTCTGGCCAGGTTATTCTATGTATGTGCTTCTCCACCGGGTGTGCACAGCCATTACATATGAATGATTTATCTGTGTGAATGTGGCTCTTTTTGTTGTCGGAATCATTTGCTGATGCAATTGGGTTGCGTAATGAAATTCCCCTTTTGATCAGAGTCAAAGTCAGAGAAGTGTTTTTGAGTGTCAGTTTGACACATCACTGCCAGGATCGTCTGCAGCTCTCTTTGCTGCCAAGGGCTCAAACATTTATTGCCTGACACCTTGGATAAACACTTCCTCTTCGCCCTTTTCAACAAATAGTGGTGAATGGGGAGGCAAGTGATTCTTAACGATAGGGCGAAGGCACGTGTCAGTGCCTATTCTATAAACTTTATCCTACTGACTTTTGAACCCTTTAAAATTTTGTTACTTTTGGCATCAAGTCATCTTGTTTAATGCAAGCACACATTAAATCATGGTTCATGGTATATTTCTTAATGTTACAGCCTAAAGCCTTCCAGATTATGTGCATTATTGTGAGAGAGTTACATTTACTAAGCAATACATTTATTTAGTGTTGACTGCATAAAGGAACGTGTATTTATTTAAATAGTTTTTAACATTCAGGCATTATAAAAAAGAAGCACATTTTGTGACACTTTATAATTCATGTTGGGGTTTTTTTGGACCTATTTTATTCAATTAAAGTTCAGTCCGTTCCACTTCAAACTGCGGTGTGAAGTACGCTGTAAAAGATAAACAGAGCAGCAACATTAACAATGCTCAAGATTTCTAATTAGTGTTTGCTGGCTAATTGTCTCAGAAGTCACATTAAAAATTAAATGAATTTAAATTTAAAAATTGACAAGAGAATGCCGGAAATTGTTGTTTGCAGTGTGAGCCCATTCTTAAACTGAGGGACTGGGTATATTATGTACTTTCAAAACAGAATTCAAAGGGATTCAAATAGAACAAGCAAATGTAGCTAATATATTATCATAATGAGGCCATCTTTCTGCAGATTACATGCACTGTATGATGCTAAGTTTACTGTTTTTATCTCTTAAAAATTATGTATGTCATTGTTCATGACTCTATTTGTATGCAAGGCACTCACTGGCCTAAATGTAGCAGTGAAAACCCGCTGTGAATGTCTTAGTGGAGCGACAGATATATGTGTATCTGAAGGTCAGGTACTCTTAATTGGTATGCTACAGCAGTGTAAACACACACACACACACACACATATACACACACATATGCACACACACACACACACACACACTCGTCCATTTACCCTAAATATAACATGAATTGAACATGTCATGCACCATAGTAATGTACTCATAAATATGCAATATGTGTAAATAATATTAGTCATTTTAAACATTTAGCAATATAGACTCACACACAGAAGCTCTTGTTTATTTAATATGAATGGGAAATATGTGCTAAGCATGCACACACAGACACACAAGCACAGACCCATGCTGTGCCCTGTGGTTGCAATTGGATTCAATGTGTCTCTGTGTTGTTTCTCTTTTTCCTCTGTCGAATCTGATCACCATTGAGTGATTTAATTCTGTGTTTTATAACCATTTAATTCATCCATAGACTCTCATTTTATCTTTTTAAATCCATGCCTCTTCAGTATTAATGAGAGCACAAAATCCCTGTTACAGCAATTCAGGCAGCAAAGGTGTTTGTGCTGGTGATGAGGTGTGGGTGTGTTGGGCAACAATGAGTGTTATATTAATAACAAACCACTGATGACTTCATTCTGGGTTCAGAACTGAAGCTTCTTACTTACTGGAATTCATTAGTTTTTTTTAAGAGAATAAAACTATGATCGGATATTTATTAAGTTTTCATTCCTATCTATAGCATGCATGAGGCAAACTGAACTGAGGCACTGCTGTGAAATTTAACATTACTAATGGCAGACAGCTGCAGTGAATGCAGTGCATCTCGGAGTGGTAGTGTGATAGACGGTGTCATTTTGCCTAGTCAGGCAATTCAGTTTATTCCAGATGCAACATTAACAGAAGCTGCAGTTTCTTTGTTAATTACACAGTGTGAAGTCACCATGTTTTATTAATAGAAGAGTGTTGACCTTGTAAAGGTTTTTGAATTTCAATAAGCTTTCTGTTCATTGAAATGCTGATGCATATTTAATGCTTTCTGTGTTCACAAATGTTAAAATGGTGTGCAAATACAAGTAATAGTAAGCATATGTGTTTACAACATTACTTAGTCATCTTTTTTTTGACAGAATTAAAGGTCATAGTTTTAAAAAATGGACAGTTAGCTTTCTAAAATGACAAAGCTTCAACTGGATTCATCGCACAGTTGAATGTCGTAGGGGCAGGAAAAGTCATTAAATGATAAAATCATTTAATTACCCTATGGTCCTAAAATGTTTTTTCTTGTTTAATTAAAATATTGCTCTGTTTTTTTCCCTTGCAGACGGTGCGTCATGGTTTTCCTTACCAGCCTACTGCTTTGGCCTTTGACCCGGTGCAGAAGATCCTGGCCATTGGCTCCAGATCAGGCGGCGTACGAATGTATCCTTTACCCCTCATCTGCTCAATCCCTCCCTTCTTCTTTCTAGAGACACACTAGAAAACTATAGATACATGAATACATAGTTATGTACTGTAAATACATTACCCGGCCTACACTGGTTATTATTCATGATTGTTTTGTGGTCTTTTTTGGAGGAAGCAGTTCATCTCACTACACTGCTGTGTATTAACACGAGTATAATTACGGCATATTTAAAAAGAAATTCATTTGCAATTCACATTATACAAATTAAATGAAAATATTTACTAGACACGGCAGATGCACCTTGACTGCAACTGTAAGTAACACTGATATCCATCTACACAAACCTGTGGCACTACTATAGTGTGTCTCCATGCAGGGGTCTTCCTTCTTCTCATCCTACTTTCAGCCCTGTCATTTCATGTTGCTCGGCTGTCATGTTGCAGGCTCAGAACTGTCCGTCCAGCAGCCCATCCCCTGGGTCATCCGGTCACAGGGATGGGAGAGGACGTGTGAGTGCAACCTAGGTAGGAGATTACACCCTCATAAATACCCAGGGTTCCCGTTATGCCTTTAGGGAACCTAGGGCCGTGGCAGTGAACAATCATTGATGCTGCGACAGTCACACTGCTGGCCCTGCTGGTGTAGTAGATGGACAGAGTGGTTTCTCTGCTGAAAGAAACAGAAAAAAAGAGATAGTGACAGAGGGAGACGTGACATTGTTTGAATATTTGAGTGGAAGAAATGAAGAATAGGAGGCTGGATGTTGAGGAGAAGGGTAAAGGTGCACAGTGGGGTTTGATGTCACAGGGAATAGCTGATGAAAAGAGACACAATTTGACTTGATTACATGATAAGCTCAGCCAAATGTAGATATTTGATATCCTGTACTTTTCCCTCTACCTTAAGCCACCGGTTTTCCCTATATCTCTCTAATGAATGCCTGACTGTGAAACATCGTAAGTTTTCACCTGGATGGAAGCCCTTGAGTGACTTAGCATTTGTATTGACATGCTGCACACACCTTCATCTGCTCCCATGTGGTCTGTCACTGGCTCTCTCTCTCTCTCTCTCTCTCTCTCAATTGCACGCTCTCACATACACACTCTTCTCTATTTTGCCGTTTCTTATTTTGCCTCGCCCTCCATTGCCTTCTGTCCTTCCTCCCTTATTTCTGCCTTTATTTATTCAATTCACCCTTCCTCTGTCCTTCAAAGCCCGTATGAATGTTCTTTCTTTTCTTCCCAGGGCTTTAAACGTCCACCTGTCATCTTCTGTCATGGTCTCTCTTTGTTTTTATCCCCTATTGCTTCTCTAATGGATTTCTCCTCTATATATTCCTTTCTTTGTAGCTATATTAGTACTGAAGCATTTTGCCTCTATATATTCCTATCTTTGTAGCTATATTAGTACTGTATGCTGTATAGGCATTGCAGGAATTTATTGCGCTCCATTTCTGTTTTATAAGTGGCCCATAGTAAGTCCTATGACACAATGTGAGACCTACTGTTAGTGCTGCACACATAACCAAGTATATTTCACAATTCCACCAGATTTGAATTTTTCTCACACAGTCTCTCAGGGTGGTGCAGCGTGTAAAAACAGGCAATTTAAAGCCAGCACGCTGTCTCCTTCCCTTCTGTTGTCTGCTGTGGCTGACCCAACATCATAGTCACTGCTTTCCACTGTAGCAACACATCATTATTTGACAGAAATATATATTTTGTTCCTGTTAAGAAATCTGTATTGATCTCCGGGGGCTCAAAGTTAAACATTCCAATGACACTATTGATCGACCGCGGTTATGTGGGCTCTCTGTGGGAGGTGCCTTTTTCCAGTGTGTGGTGTGTAGGCATTTGTGTCTCCTTGAGAGTATGTACGGTATTTTTGTTTGTGTGCGTCAGTATAGGCAGAAGAGTGATCAATATATATGTTGTCAGAAAACATTTTGTTACCTTGTGCTGATGTCTGTAACTGAAAAATAGAGTTTTTCTCAGATGGGTGTATTTTTATATGCATAATAACCTGCATACTGGCGCTAGGGAGGTGAGCTAGATACAACTATTCTCTGTCAGAGACATGTCTACATATGGTTCACAAGCAGACATAAGGAGTATTATCTTTCACCCCTTCTTTCATGATATTAACCATATTCAGTTTCATTTTCACTCCAAAGCCTCATAAGTTAGAGGATGTCGAGTAACCTAGGCTAAGTGTTTTGTCTGAAGTAAGACTTTAGTACTCAAAGGACAAGGAAGGCTTAAGCTCATTATGATCAAATTGAGTACATCATAAGGTTGAGAGAGGCTCAGGCCATTAATAATACATTCTTGTATGTATCATTCATACTATGTAATACTGGAAAAGAAATGGGTTAGCATGTTTATGGAGATTAGTATTCCTAATACCATTTAGCCATTTACCTTAACCGTGTTTAGAGCTTTACCAATTTTTACAAACTTAATGAATGCTGCTGCATGTTCTGCTGCACAAACAGCACTCTGGCAAGAAATTCTATAGAAGCAGAAAATTAAACTGGTTAAATGGATTTGCCTAAGGTGGCTTTATTGTTTTGGCCAGGTGTGCTTATGTAAATTGATTACTCAGAATAGATTTGGGAGTTGGGGAAAAATATTTTTGAGAATTCAGCCATTGAGGAGTTGCTAGAATCATTGCTGAAGTGCTTTTCAGGGTTAGAAAAAAATATATATAGAGAGTTATAGGAAGGGAGAAAGAGCTAAAGGTAACATTAGAACATTGAGAAGGAGGAAGGCAATGGGATTATATTGTTAAGGATAGAAAGAGTGATGAGATAAAAGGACACAGCAAAAAAAAAGTAGTTGAAGACACTAGTGTAGGCATAGCATCTGTTGTATAATAATGATATGAATAATTATATGAATAAAATATCCTTCAATTATGTGAGCAGATCACTGCACACCCACAAACCCAAATCCACAAAACTTTAACACAGAACTGAATGCCCATAACACTAGCATATCTTTAAACTAAATATTCACAGTTATTTTAGATGTAAGATAGTTTGTATCTGAGAAATCTGCATGATGTTTTTAATGTCTTGATGCTGCGGGCTGTTTTCCAGGAACATAGTAACTGTCTTTAGTAAAGTTTAAACAAACCATATGACATCATAGGCTACTTGTATCACTATATAACCTACAGCCCAGCTTACTGTTGGCTGAAATAGAGACAATATGATGTGTATGAGAATTTCCATGATCATCAGATGGTTTAAAAAAACTAATCTGAAAATGTAAATCTTGCAGCAGAATCACCAAGGAAGGAATTATCTTACATTATTGCTTCACATATGACCCCTACCTCCTACACACTTTCTCCTGGTAGAGATTAGTAAGCAACCACATACTCTGGTAGTAGTAGTTAAATTCAGTAGTAATCTGTGTTATTTGCATTTCCTGAATGACAAATCACTTTTTTTTTCAAAATGCATCCCTTGTCCAATCATAATTTTGTAATGGGTGAAACTTAAAACCTCTACAGTGATCAAGAAATACTAAAGATACATAAGCATACTGACTGTTGCAACAATCAATGTTTAAAGTGATTTGTTTTGGACAGTATTATTGTCAAATGTCACATATTTAATATGAACAGCTGAGGCAGTCACAATAGGGTAGGTCCTGCTCTGGTGAATGGTGCATAGTGACGATGTCATCAGGGTTGGCGCAGTGGGTTGGCAATGAGGCTCTCTGCAGTGGGCTCCTAGGACACTCCTCCCCCTGCCTGGGGCGACATTACCAAAATATGCTGAGATTTGGTTTATTGAGAGCAAATAGAACAGAGAAAGACCATGACAAGTGTCTAGAGGTGTGTCTGTTTCTTTCTTTCTGTCCTGTGCCTAAACCTGTGTGTCTGCTTGCTGAGTGTTCATCCATGTGTGCCGTCTACCTGTGTCAATATTGTGTGCGTCTCTGTGTGCAAATATATGAACGCGTGTGTGCACAGATGTTGGTTTGTGTGTCGGCGCAGTAAAAGTGGACGTAGTTTCAATAAGGGGTTTCAGGTAATAGAATTGCCCAGATTCTGATTGACAGTCACTTCTCATAACGGTAAATCAGATCAGAGAAACGCAGAACAAGAATGAGGTGAGATAGAAATGGAAA
This sequence comes from Morone saxatilis, assembly GCF_004916995.1. Taxonomy (NCBI): domain Eukaryota; kingdom Metazoa; phylum Chordata; class Actinopteri; family Moronidae; genus Morone; species Morone saxatilis. The sequence goes on along the minus strand of NW_023340095.1, from coordinate 8,169,935 downwards.
AGAATGGTGGGAGGGAGGAGGAGGAGGCGAAGAAAGATAGGTTTCATATTAATATCAACAGCTGGTTTATAGCACACTGGACAATCCATGTATCACTTGAACAGCAATACATTTTGAAACATTAGGGCAGGATGACAATTCAATATTATTTTTCATTAACTTTCAGTTTAATCGTATTGTGCTGATATGATTATCACACGTTATTATTTCATATTGTGTCCAAATTATTAGGAACCCAAGCTAATTTTGATTAAAAACAAAATTGGTTATTTAAGTTTATTTTTTCTCATATGTTTAATGAAATGTATAACAGCAGGGCACAGATAATTTAATCCATTCTTTCTTTTATTCATTTATATCAGTGTGATTTTATGACATATAGCAAATGAGTATCAGAAAATTATTGTTATCAGTGCTGTGACTTCAAGCATATCACCCAGCAGTGTCACAGATATACAAGTTTTATTAGGTAAAGTGGTAAAAATGACTATAAAGATGAATCAACACCTCTCTAAAACGGTTTCAACAGAGACTGAACATAATAACCTTTGTGAAGGTAGGATTTATTGCAGGGCTGTTGTATTAGACTGCCTTAGTTGTAGCTAGTATATATGTACCTAATAAACTGGCCACTAAGTGTAAATAATACTAAAACATGGTACTCTAAGCTTTGTTAAATATCTTTGATCCTGATTAGCAACGTCTCTGGGTGTGATATCAACACTGAGCAAATCAATAGACTTGACTTAAGCTGATATTGCATGTCCTCCTCTATCAACTCAAGGCACTGCCAAGACTTTCGCCCAGCCAGAGATTTGTTGACAGTGCTGAGTAATCGAGATAAGTTAGCCTGCGCTGACAACAGTCCTCTGCTTGTTGCTAGGTAAGAAGGCGACTGCAGCTTTACTTTTCGGGATGAATTCTCTCATCAGCAGCCACATGTTTATTCAATGACCAGCAGCAAGCAATTAGTAAACCTAATTTGGCCAATGAAGCGTGAGTGGGCAATGGGAGGAGGTCACTCTGTGTAAACACACAGCTACTGTTACAGTCCATTATTAATCACACAGTCTTTACAGAACGTGTGACAGGACAGCTTTGCTGTGCTAGTCAGGCAAACAATACCATCAAATGGTCATGAATTAAGCATTTGTCGTCACACTGTGTCACTGGTTTTGCTGACTGTGTGAGCAGGCCTGCAGACATAATGACTATTTTGCCGTCAGTAGCTCAGCTACTACAGAAGGTGGTCAGTGTCATAATCAGGTGCTATCCAGATTTAGAGAGGAGGGTGTATTTGCACACACCATGCTCTATTTACATCATTTCTGTTACCACTTATACCACAAACTCTGTTTTTCAAACTTGGGCTCAATATCAACACACCCATTGCCATTGATATGAGCACATACACACAATCACAATGAGACATGTACAGTTCTGCCTAGTGACTCACTTGGTCCTGATTGAATTACACGTAATAGGATTTGCAGCCCTCTATTTGTAAACTAGAGTAATGGCAGTTTTTACTGGCGCCAAAGGTGAGCAAGCAAAAGTGCTGCTCTGGTAGCGGGACAGAAAAGGGATGAAGCAGCAGTATTAAGCTACTCATAACCACCCTGCCCTTTGCAAGTTCCCAAAGGCCGAGGTGACAGTTCAGATTATTATTATTTTTTTAAATAATAAAAATAATTATTTTTTTTGCCTTTATTGGATAGTTATAATGAAGAGGAAAGAAAGGAGTATGACATGTAACAAAGGATGCCGACTATAATCGAACCAGTGATGGTTGCAACCATGCAGCATGTACTGTAAATACTTGGTTACCAAGGTGCTCCAATATTATTACTTTTACTATTAACTTCATTTGAAACAAAGAAAAGGTGAACATCTGCATCTCTGCATTTTTAAATGACCTGAAATAATTCAATAACATTGATTACTAATTTCATTACATGTCCAATTCAGAAAATCAGGAAATGAACATGCTTGATCAGTTAACGTTTAGCAGTCCCTTAGAAATTATTGCTTTATGTTGTTGCTTCTATATTTAGTCTGCACAACATCTCTTTAACAAATTAGCTGTATTTTCTTGTTTTCTTTTTTTTTTCAAGTTAATGAACATTGGCAGATGTTGGCTGTTTCATGTTTCCCGTGGCTGTGGAAACTACTACATTCTGTGATATCAGATGTATATCCAGATGCAAATTAATGAGGAGGCTGCTTTTTTTTTTACAGTTAAATTGTGATACAAATAAATATGTTAGGATCCAAAGCGGTGAGAAATGGATCGTGTGATAGTCTTTGAACAGCAGAGGATGTGATGTACTTTCGACTTTGTTCAACGTCCACAGCATTCGTGTCAGTAGCTGTTTCAAGGCGCGAAGACATGGCAGCTGCAGGTGAAGAGAGAAATTGAAGATACACCATACGGTTTAAATCAGAGTTGTGGCAGCTTTTTGGATTCCCTAAGTCAGAAAATGAAAAAGGTAGGAAGATAAAAAACAAGACATGGCAAGAGATATG
>NW_023340095.1:8161434-8167384 GCF_004916995.1 Morone saxatilis | reverse complement strand
CCCCGGTATTATACTGTACAAGCGCAATTAAAACCGCTCCATACTAGGGCAAATCCCATAAGCTGCCCTGCTGTTGTTTTGGGCGCGTCAATCGGGACAGGACCCGAAACTCCTGCTGTGACAGTAGGATATAAACTACAACTGTCACTGGGTGGCTACCCCTTCCCAAAAATGACGAAAAAGAAAGGCCAGAAAACAGGAGCCTTTCTGGACAAGTGGGATGGCAGAATATCTATTTAGATGTGAAAAGGACACGGCCCGTTTCCGTGTTGCTTGGTTTGTGGGGTTCAACGTGTGGCCGGTTACAAAGGAGTACAACATTAGACGGGACACTATGAAACGAAACACCAAACAAAATTTTAATGTTTTGATATTTAATTCAGAAGGCTGCGGAATAGAAAATGTTTTAAAATATTTTATTTCATAAATGGATGCCATGATGGGTGTTTTTTTATTTGAAATTTGGATTTTGCAATGTTCTCCACTATTAGAGTTATATATAATGTAATAAGAGGTTGCTTTTCCTATTTCAATGTTAGCAAAATTCGGTGTTCGTCCATATTAAAAGGTTCATTTGTTCAATCTTGGCCCGCGGCGTGGTTTCAGGTTTTAAATTTTGGCCCAGTTTTTGAGTTTGACACCCCTGGTGTAGAAGAAACGGTGGCTGTGAAACTCACAAAGGCCCTATCTAAAGCTAGTGTTTGGTTTGTCCATTTAGGGCTACTGTAGAAACATGGCGATTCAATATAAAAACGGATCATTCTAAGGAAATGAAACAACAATGACTTGTCAATCACAAGATAGCAATGCCCTAAAGCATACCCTGCTTTATTATCTATTTTACTCTGAATGGGACCATAACTTACAAAATGAACATTACGCTGTATTGAAGAAGCCTTGAAACTTGCGATTGAGACCTCATAAACTCATTAGGAGGCTGTTTACTGGGATAATAAATAAAGTCAGAAGTAGGGTCATGCAGATAGTAAATTAATTTTCACTGCTGTTGTTTTGGTTTCATATTTCCTTAACATGATAATAGGCTGAATCTGCAAGCTAGCAACTGTGGTATTTTAGTACTCTCATTTTGTCTTTTTGACCCACCCTTTTTTAATTAGTCCTTATCCTTGTTCAGGGTTCCATTAACAACGGTATTTCTGGTTTGGTTGGAAGACCACTCATTTCCAGCTATATAACGATCACATGTACAGTACCATTTCGAGGGGGAAGGAAAATCACCAGGAAACGCACCATGTTGCTCTGCAGTTTGTTGGTGTCTGTCACAATGTCAACCTGTTATCATGTTGGGTTTTTTGTACCATTGACTCTTGGCCCCTGGTTTTCTAATTAACTTAACATTGTTCTTCATTAATGGTTCTCCTTTTTTCCTCCCCTATACCCGTTTCTCTTAAGGTCTTCTTGTTCTCTCTCTTTCTCTCTGATCTATGTCCCCATGATCTTTTCGTTTTGCATTGTACAGTACTATACTGACACCACACATACAAAAAACCCATCTCTTTTATTCTCTCTTGTTGTAATCTCTAACCCTCTTTCTCTTTATATCATCCTTACTTCTCTCTTTTAAAATGATGGCCATAAGTATGTGGATGTGATTTATGCAGTTCACTTCTCTTGGCCATGAGGAGTACAACTCATCTCATGTACAATTTTGTGTACTCATGCACACACAAACACACACATACTAGCAATATTTTTTATTTTTGAAGACAGCTATCTGCTCTAAACTCTCTGTGGAAAGTGCATGTAGTCTGACTCTATTGCTCTCTCCTACAGTCATAAAGATATTGTGTATCTTATGAAAGGTTTAAAATCTACCCTGACTAGAAAGTCTGTGGACAGCACTTGCTGCAATCACAGCTGCTGGAGCTCTGAACTCTTCTTGTGACTCACAATCATCATATGTGTGTTACTGTCCAAATACTCATGATTGATTGCTGTAATTTGTGATAGTTTTGCTATACTTGCTATAAAATCATGAGAATGCTATGTGGCATTTTTGGGAAAAGTTAACAAAAGATTATTTTGTTGTTCACTTTCTCCACCATCCAGTTATCCAAAGGACTCAAAGAGCGTTCACTTTCTGTTTTGTGCTTTAATGCAACGGCTCAGATGTACTATGTTATCTGGTGGCACACAGTGTGAAATCTTCCTCATGATGGTCATTCTTTTCAGTATCCCAAAATTAAGTCGCAAAGATGTATTGACGTCAAAATGTTACGCAATTGTTACACAATTTTGTGGAAGCTATGGGAGGTAGGACAGTGGATCCTTATTCTTTCCATGTGTGAAAACAGTTTCAGTAGAGCTTGATTGCATTCATTTCATCTTAAGCCACTGAACTGTTAAATAGCAGCTGGAGGAGGAGATGACTGTTGTCTTTTGTCCTGATGCAAATTAGGATGCTCTTTGTAGAGAAATTTGCAGAAAACTAACTAAAAAAACTAAAAATGTATTAATGTTCCATATAATCTGTGGCTACTGCTAATCTGTTGTCATTCATTATGACATTTGCAGACATTGGCAATACTTTTTTTTTGCTTGTGGACAAGCTGAAGTTTGCATTTTGAATTTCATCCTTAAAGCAATTGTCTATGCTCTCACTACAAAATGGTAAAATGGTTTCAGTTCAGTATTTATATCCTCCTCATCTTCTTCAGCCCTAGCCTCCTTATCCCCTTGGTTGCCAGTCTTTGCTCTTTGGTCCTTCATCCACTTTGCTAGGGATTGCGGGGTAGTCGAGGAATGAAAGGTCAGCTGTATTAATAGCACCACTGAGAATAGTGTAGGAAATGGCACTGTTATACATTGCGAAATGTAGATAATAAGACAGGAGACGTTTTCAATTCAAAAAGCATAGTGTCATACCAGTAAAGTCAGTCGCCTGTGTATCAAAGGCACGTTTTTCTAGATCATGTGCATTTTAGATAATTTGTTTTCGATCATACATGGAGAAAAGCATCATAAAAGAACAAAACACTTTAGTACATGTTTATGGAATTGTTTGTATATAACAAAGTTGGTATGGTAGCACAAGCAAAACATTTTTTTTATTTTTCTCCAAAAACACAAATAGTTTTCGAAAGAAAAAAGGGCGCTACCTAGGCTAGATCAAGCAGGCTGACCTTTGCCTTTATCTGATGTGTAAAGACTGCTTGCTAACCTTTACTGCAAAAAGGTCACTGAACGCTTCTGTGATTACTGTACTATGGGATTAGTGACAGTGAAAAGTCAAAATAAGTGAAGATGAGAGAGTGTCAGATGCACATGAGTAACTGTTGGAGAATCACTGACCTGAACTAAAAGATAATTTTATCTCTTTGGTGAAACATAGACAAATGTTCATTTTAACTTAATCCACGACGACCTAACTTCCAGTTGCCTGTTGTTATGACTTGTATCTGAAGCATGTGGCATTTTGCAAGACACTGTGGCCTAATTTGACGTTTAGGTATGAGGACTTGTGTAAAAAAAATAGCATTTTGTTTCTGAGTAAAGTAACTGAGATACTGAGATGTGTTAGTCATCGGCCCTCTGGCTCATGAGGCTGTGCTCACTCACATGTGCCGACACACAAACAAACAAGCAAACAAACAAACAAACAAACAAACAAACAGTGAGTCTACTGATGTTTTCTGGAGAAATATCACATCCAAATTCAGTAACATCCTTTGCTTCGTACCCTCAAGCTGAGGAACTTGAAAGGAAAAGAAAATAAATGTAAAAAAAGGAAAGGTCTGTGTGCAGTGTGGCTGCATATGTTTGTGTGTGCACATGTCCATGCATATATTTGAGCATTCAAAATCCTACGATAACAGGTGGCTTGAGTGGGTAGATAGCACAAGGTGCAGAGAAAGACAGACGGAAATTAATGTACCACAGAAGCTGAAAGTCAAAGACGTATAGGTCTGTTTCTATACAAAGTGCAGCGCAAGGTGCAAACACAAATGGCACTTTCACAGTAACTATGTAGTATATAGGTATTTTCCTTTCAGCTTATCAAAGGCAAGTCTGTGATCGTCTGCAGCCTCTAAATGAAGTGCGGCACATTGTCAAGCTGCAATTATGCATGGCAGCAATCAGCACCAGACTTTTGCAAAATAACCACACAGCAGCTTTGCTCTTCCACACGTCCACATCATTCTACACAGTTTCATAAGCGGTTTAAATCAACATAAGTGCTTGAGTCTCACACATTGTAAACAGTTTCCTTGAAAAATTGTATTGTATGACAATGTGGAATATTATCTATTCACTAACACTATTCACTAAGGTCCACTGTGGAGGATTTAGTGTCATCTAGCAGTGTCGTTACAGATTGCAGCTCCTTCAGGTCATCTTCCATGAAGGATGAACTAAGAATGCCCCTATTTAGAGCCAGTGATTGGTTTGTCCCTTCTAGGCTACAGACACATGGCAGTTCAACATGGTGGCCTCCATGAAAAGCATCTGTTGATCTTAATGGCTCATTCTGAGGTTACAAAAACACAATTCCTATATTTGGTGATTCTTCTGGTGTCTTCATCCAGAAGCACTGTATTGCATGTTGTCTGACCAGATCAGAGTGCAGAAGTGTTTGTAGTTGTTCTGAAAGACCTAGTGAAAAATGATAGTTGTTAAATATGGGAATAAAGCCACACATTTTTAGACATGGAAGGCAATGTATACACTGTGCTTCATGTCACATGTATTGGTCAAGATAATGTCTTTAGATTTCTCTGCTATCCTATATATAAAACCTCTTTTAATACATATAGAATTACACCCACCTACCCAGTTAACCCTAAGGAGGCAAATTTTTAAGCTGTCTTAATTTTAATTACAGTGTATTGCATCTTCAAGGTGGACTATATTTTGGTATTTAGGCATTATGCCTTCTAATCATCTTCATTAGTATAATTTTGTGTTCAAGCAGTTTGATTTCTCTTCCTGTCTCTCTCACAATATCACATTTTACCACATTTATATTTTAGTGGGAAGTATGCAAAGGGTCTGACTGGATGGATGTCGGTCATGCTGTTATCACAAACCGCAAAGAAATTCTGCAAATGCAATTAGCTGTGCTGCCAATGCAATGGTACATGTAATCTTTAAGTCTTTAATTAGATCACATGCATGTCCCTTTGAATTATATGATTTGGCATGTTGGGACTTATGTTTACTCCACGTGATAGTGAGGAGGTGTGTGTACGCATACTGAGCATAGTTATACCGCTGTGTCGCCACGTGTAGACACATTACATAATGTGTAGTTCACTTCATTGGAGGCAGAGAAAGCATAAGGAGAGGATGACTGAAATGGGAAGGATGTTGGTGTTTTGGAGTCTGTGTGACAGATAAGAGACAAAAAGCGGTTCTGCATTCTTATCTCTGCGCCCATTGATGTCACGTGAAAAACAGTGTGCATTGCAAAACAATGGAAGATAGGACTGTTAGATCTAGGTCTGTGTCGCATTATAGTGGAATTAAAAAGTCAAGAAGTAATTGGAATGGTAATGAGGGATAGTCCTCTCTTTTTTGAGCAGTCTAATTTTAGGAGATTGTCATGCTAGTCGCCTTAAGTGATGCAAATATAGGCGTTAGAATCATCTATGTGTCTCCAACATACACTTTATTTCTTGTTAACACAACACATAATTTTGACATTTCAATGCTAAGCCAAACCAGATGTTGGCTTCAGATATTACTTTAAAAAAAAAAAAACTTTTTTAAATCATATTTCTGCAAGACCTCAAATATAAGTATGACTGGCACCAGAGTTACAAAATAGATGTCCTATTGCAACAGACTTGCATATACACTGATCAGCCATAACATTATGACTACCTGAGCTACAGTAGCTCGTCTGTTGAATCGGACCACGCACATCGGGCCAGTCTTGCTTCACCACGTGCATCAATAAGCCTTGACCCTGTCTCCGGTTCACCGCTTT
>NW_023340095.1:8149611-8161416 GCF_004916995.1 Morone saxatilis | reverse complement strand
AGGTACTGACCACTGCAGACAGGGAACACCCTACAAGAGCTGCAGATTTGGAGATGCTTTGAGCCAGTCGTCTATCCCTTGTCAAAGTCGCTCAAATCCTCAAGCTGCCCAATTTTCCTGCTTCTTGAGAACAAAATAATCACTTGCTGCCTAATATATCCCACCCACTGACAGGTGCAATGACAACCAGATAATCAGTGTTATTCACTTCACCTGTCAGTGGTCATAATGTTACGGCTGATTGGTGTATAAAAAATTGAAAACTGTGTAAAGAGCTGTGAAAAAATTAACTGTAAAAAACTGTAAGAGGTGTCTATCATTATCATTAATCATTATCTTTGTTTTATTAGGCCACTTGGGGACACTGATAGATATCAGTGAGAAGGAGTACTTTCTGAATTACAACAGGATTTTTAAATTGATTCCCTTGTGGTTTTCTCAAAAGCATTTCCAGAAACCATATACAATCACATATGTTTTAAAAGAGGATCACTCCAAACCAATATTATAAATGTATCACCTATAGTAAATACCAATTTTTTTTCACCCCATAAGCCATAGGGGGCTGCATTCTATGCAGTATTGTATTCATAGCTAAAGAGTCTCAGGTTTTGTCAGTACATACCCACCTTGTGTTCTTCTTTAACTTTACAAAACACACTCCACCAAAAGAGAACTAGATACTTTGTGAAGATGAAAAAGAGACGTGAGTCTGGCTTTATGATGTTGCCATGGATACATTAACACAAAAGTCTCACATTGACAGCCCAAATGTATTTGACCATCTATTTCATACATCAGAGAAGCTGAAAATCATATGCAGAAGTTATTTGTAATGTCAAAGCTACACTATAAAATCCACCCAAATCAATTTGGTGCATCATGGTCTCTGATGATTGTCACTGTGTCCATCCCTATATAATAGTCTCAAAGAAGACAAAAAGAATACATATAGATCAGGGGGCCAAAACAGCAGATGAACCTTTAGTTTTTTTGTTCAAGGACATGCACTCCAAACATATAACACTGTTGCTTGTCACGGCTCTAATGAAGAGAATACAAAAGATGTGCCCTTGGTGAGCACTGAAAAGGTGCTGTGACCGTCATCACAGTGTAACAAGGTGAGACAGTGCAGCGTAGCACATCATATCTCATTAATTCATCCTGTCTATCACCAAAACAACAGACCCTAGCCAAAGGGCTTTACCCATGCCAGCTGCCTCCCTTGTTAATTTGATTCCTCACCTCATCGCTCGGGCCTGGAGCAGTCAGCCACTGAGCTGTCCAGGCGTTTTGTCTAGACATCTGCTTGTGAAGACAAAAGGACTTTTGTTGTTGTTTTTCTGTTTTTTCTTCTCTGTCACAAGTCTGTGTTTGTTTGTGGGATCTAGCCAAATGGAGTACAGGTGCTGGAGAAGGATACAGTTTTCTCCTAATCACCTTTGCAGGGGGGAGCACAGATGAGAGGAGATAGAGATGGGTAATTATGCAGCAGTGAGGGGAATGAGGGGCTCAGTGTGCAAGCTGAAAGCTGAATAAAAGTGATATTAGAAAAAGCACATCAATTCATTTGAAGTGGATTGAGCCTCTACCTGACATAGTTTGCAGTTCCTGAAAGCTTTAAGTCAATACTTTCTATTAGATAGTAAGCAACATTGTTTTCCTGTACGTTAAACAGGATTGAAAGGCTCTGAAACTACCTGTGTTTTATATGATATAGACTTGACACACCCCAAGTAACCTAAGAGTGCTGCTGAAAAGCAGGCTTGCCAGCATGCACAAAGCCTCTATAAAGATAATAGGGAAGGAAGAATACGGAACAATACAGAGCCTATATGAGCAATCAGTCAGGAAACAAGCAACAGAAATCATTGCAGGCCCTCAAAATCCTCTTTTTTCTGAATATGAACCTCTGTCATCAGGAAGAAGACTCCATGTGCCAAAGTACAAATCAAACCAATTGAAGCTGAATTTGTCCCAGGCGCAATCAAGCTGCTGAACTCTAATGCTATTTTTTTGTGCAATAGGGCAACGTGCAATAAATACACCCCATCACTTTAGCACTTTCTTCCTAAGCCACTGTGGACTTTGCCAAAAATTGTTCGAATTGACTGGGTCAATAGATTTTGACTACAGCAGCAGCTGCACATGTAGTTGCTGTGGCCGGTAGACTAGCTTCTTTAAATTCAGCTGTTTTTGTTTTAATTTTTTTCGGCTTCATTGCTGACACATGTATTACCTATGACAGAAGTAGCCTACAGTCATCGACAAAGGAAGTGTGCGGTTTGGATTAAAGAGCAGGCAGATCTGCCGGACCAGCCAACATTCCGGCAGATGCTGCGGTCGCCCCAGGAGGACAGAAAGAGATGAAGAGTGTAGAAGAAGAGTGTTCCAGCTGACACAAGATGAGAGGAGGCAGACTCCGTGTTTACATCAGCAATGCTTGGTGCTCAATTGCTGACCAAAATTGATTGACAGTGTTTCTCAAACGTATTATGTGAAGATGAAACTGCAAACATTTCATTCACTACCTTTCGTTGAATAAAAATAAATACATTTCCTCAAACCTTGTCAGTATTAAATGTATAGTCAAGTGTTTGTTTCAAGCAACGAATTGTAGCACTGTGCCCAAGACAAATATTCACTGGGGGACTATACAGTTTACCAACTAACTAACTCTCTGTAGGTCATTTTGTGAAATGGCAGTTAGAGCATCTATAGCTTCTGTAATGTGACTACTTCTGAGAGAAACTTATTGTGCCAGCAGGATGTAATTTCAAGGGATTTCATCAAATTTCTCAGGGACTTCATCTCTCAAGTAGCTGTGCCTTAGTGAGCATGGGGCCTCTGGAAAACCACACTGATTTGGAGCAGAATACCACCCACAATACAGTTATACCGGACTGTTGGCCATCACCCACACCTCCCCACCTGCTTTGTTGCATCAGTAGGCGGAGGATGTGGGAGAAATGAATAAATTAGACCACGCTCTTTTGGAAATGTAAACAAGGTTTCTGCAAGCTGACATCCAAACACACACCTCCAACTCGTGATATTGCTCTCCAAGCTACTACGACACGAGCTTACAAAGTCAAGTGGGGTGTTAGATGCTGGAGGGGTTAGTTGGTCATCTTGAATCACATTTGATTGGATAATTGTATGTATATGCCTCGAAGTGACACCTTTTAAGGTCAGTGAATGTGGTGAAACACAGATTTCTGAACAAGATAGTTTACAAAATGTACTGTAACAGATCAGCTAAGATAAAATAGGTAAAAGGGTCAAATATTTAAAATCTTGAGGTTGCAGATTACTACTATGACACTGATTGGTTCCTTTATTGCTCCCTGCCATTTTGTGACTTTATACCAGACAATCTTTAATGCTGGTCGTACCTCACAGCAGACTGGAGAGAGGCGAGAACACATGGCAATTGCTGCTATTTCCCCTGGCCTCCTTATCTCATGCTTGGGCTGATAGGTGGCTATTTTATCTGCTCTTCTGGCCCCTGAAAGATGAGGAGGAATGATAAAAAGGGCAGATCAGGGAGAAACAAATTTACAGAGACAGATAAGAGGATACTACAGGGTCATGCTGTGAAAGAGGGAGATGTAGAAAGAAACTTAAAAGAAGATGATATAAAAGGGAGCAAGAGAGCGAAACAGAGGTGTGGTTGATGCGGGCAGAGTGCATTTGAAGAGAACTGTGTTTACAATGAGAGTGAATTTCTTCTAAATGGAAATTTCTATGGACCGCTGTGTCTTTGACTGATTAGATTGGAGGTGTTGATTGTGTGTGCCCATAGCGCAGAGGCTCAACAAGCGTGCACACACACAAATATTGATCCACTTAAGGGAGAAAAAAATGAACCTTGTTTCTTGTGCCAATCAACTTCCTGTTTCCTGAATGAAGTGTCAGTTTGTTAATTACTGCAGCAGTCTGACGCATTCTGATTGTGAAACAAGTAATAAATAGAAAAAACGTCTAAAGCTTTGAGACTTCATCAGTGTGCTTTTTTTTTTTTTTTTCGACTTTGGATGAAAATTACTTGACTGTCAGCTTACTTTCTAGTTTGCAAAGATGTGTTGTTGTTATGATGTTAGCTATAGTAGCAGGAGTGACTTCTGCTGGCTGGTGTGCTCTGGGAAACCATCTCCTCTTCTCTGTTGTTTGCTGCATGTTAGCAGCAGTTTGAAAACCCACAATACATGTAACTTTAGTTACATTACTTGCTGCATTGTTGTTTGCACTATATCATTATGGTATTTCTCCAGAATTGTGTACCCCACCGTTAAAGATCAAATTTGATTGACTTTGGGTATCACAGGGTCTGAGCAACATGTCAGTTGTTAGGGATAAGAACCAATGTCATGAGCTATCCCATGCTGTATCAGCACGGCCATCTGAACCATAATGAGCTATCAGTGCTACTGGACTCACTGTCATTATCAAATTGGCTGATATTCATCATAATTACCATGTAAGATGCTGTCATCCATCATCACCATCATATTGTTATCTTCTCTTTTGAATGTTAAATATGACTGTGTTAATGGCTTAATGGGCACAGCATGTGTGATCTTCTTATTCCATCTTCCTCATCGCTTCCTTTTCCTTTTGTCCTTTTCATGCCTTTTCATTTCTTGTCCCATGTTCTTTTCATGTTTCTAGATCATTCTGTTTGACAGTGTCAAGTGCTTTCGTCTCACTTCCCCTTCTTTCTTTATTCCTTCTAATGTTCCCTCCCTCTCGTATCCTTCCATTTAAATAGGATATTGGGTCTCTGGTTGTTATCAACATTTGTAGTTTCTGGGGTGAATGAGTCATGCCTCAAAACAGCAGCCTTCGAATGTCTTCAGTGAGGCCGCCTGCAGCTTTATAGAGACTGTAACATGCAGACAACGTTACAAGCTCAGTGTTGCATCTGTGTGTTTATGTGTAGCCATGCACACATTCAGAACATGTACATAGTGTGTACACTTTAGTGTGCCTGCGAATGAGAGGAAAAGAGAGAGAGAAAGAGGTTTGAAGGGGTGTTGTAGGCTCTTTTGAAAAGGATGCACGCCTCCAAGTGTAAGCAGGCGATTGGTGTAGGTGTGCATGTGTGAACACAAGGGTGAACACAAAGACGCCTGCAAGGAGAGGAGGAGAGAAAGAGGATGGAAAGAGAGATAGGTTCTTGGCAACGTTGCAGAGTTGGGCTGATTTATCTTCCCACATTGTGACTCACCATTTGTCAACCATACAGTTTACATTTCAAAGCAGCTACTAAAAGACACAAGAGAAAGAGAAAGAATGGGGGGGAAGATGGGAAAGGAGAAAGAGAGAAGGGGGAGCTAGAGAAAAGCAGAGAAAAATAATTTCAGAGGAAAATGTAGAAAGTAGGGCATCAACTTTTGTCTTTCTGTAGCCTGTTGGTAAAAAAAAAATCGTAGTAGTATAGTAGTATATAATTTCAATAAAGATGATAACTTAGGGTTTTTAGCTTGTGTGTAATGCAGAATGTGTTTTTGGGTTGAATTTACTGTAGGCTGACTTGATGGCTAGTTGAAAGCATCCTGATCCCAGTGTGTCTAAATCACTGCACGAAGATGAACCAGATTCATCAACATAAAATCTTTCCAAATGAAGCTTTATGAGGTTGTGCAAATCTCTGATGGGCTGTCAATGTTACATGCGTTCGATGTTATATGATAACACACACAGACTCCACATCAGAATGTCGATCCAAGAGCAAGAGAGTGTAAAGACTGTACAGATAGCATAATATAACCTTGTTACACATGGCTGTTTGACGATGTGTGTGTGGGAGGACTGCAGTGTTTGGGCGACTGCCTTAAGCAATCACCATCATGTGAGCCAAGTAATAATGTGTCACTATTGGAAATCTGTACAGTAAATACCTGGCAAAGATTACACTCGTGTTGTAGTATGGTTTGTAAACTTCTGTGCATGTAAGGCTGACAAAAATGTCAGAGCAATGCTGCTGTATGTGTTTAATGTACACTGAAAGCCCATTTTCTAGATGACTGTCTGTATATCAATGTATTTCTATGAGAGCAGTCATGGAGGAGCTTTTTTCTTTGTCTGAGTTGTCATGATTTTGAATAGTAACATCATGTTTTTCTAGGATTTGCTGCCATGTATTCTATTCCTGTGCCAGTCACAGGCGCATACATTAACAAATATGCCCTTGCCTGATGATTACGTCTCCATTTCCCTCCACTCAGTATCTTATATCTGACTCTTAAAAGCACTTGATGAGCACCATAGTACACTTAATGTCACCAAACATAAATGCATGAATACTGCTATGTGATTGCCTCTTAGGGCCATCACACCAGCTGGGTTATTTAGCTTCTTTACCTATGCATCATGTGTTCTTTCTTCTGCCATGATAAAACTGAGGGCAACAAGAAGAGAGCAGTTTATCCACTGAGCTGAGAATTGAGAGCAGGTGTTCTGATACACACCCAGGTACAGACTTGATGTTGACTCAGAGGTTTATTAGTAAGCCCTCTCAAGGTCCACACAACGAACACTTCAATGGCTGATCAGTTCAACCTAACAAAATACACAACCACTGAATTTCCAGTACAGGGAAACCTACAATGAAGAAAGAAAGAAAACTGCTTTTATCATCATAGACTTGGTATAGGTGTGCTTTCAGGTTCAGACAAACAAAGACAGTTTATGTACATAACATGTACACAGATAAAAAATATGACATCTGATTCTCTACCAGGCGACAAGCATTACTAAAAGCATGAGCTCCGGTGAGTGCCACATACAGCTTTCTCACTGCTGTTTGGCCCTGGAGCGGCACCACAGATAGCAGTCCTGACAACTGCAAAGACTGTAGGTTACACAGGATACTCAGCACTGTAGCGAGGAAGGAGTTTTGACACCTGAAGTGATTATCAATATTCACTGACATAGGCTTGGCTCATCAGTGAACCAATCAAAGGCAAATTGAGTCCCAGAAAAACAGGCCATTCAGAGTACTCAGAGGCAATAATGGTTATCTAAATGTTTATATTGTCACTTGAGGGTAGAAACCATGTAAATCCAATTTTTAAGGTAGACATTTCTAGGTTGGTGGGTGGAAAACAATCTATAATCTGTGTGAAACATTTCATAAAAAGGAAATCAGAAATACATTCACAAATTTAGAAATACATTCCTAAAAAGCGTTGGTGACACACATTTTCTGTATTTCAACATGACCAATCCCTACATCGTAAGTAAAATATACTCCCAAAACATTAGATTTGTAGATTTGGATATCAGGCATTCGTGGTTCGCAGAGAATTAATCCTAATGACTTTGTTGATTACTGGACTTCTAGCGCCACCACAGGTCAGAGTTCAATTAAAAACATGTCTTTTTATTTCTATTTGCTTGGCACTGTCTTTGTCTGTGAGAGCTATTTACTGCTAACACTGTCAGCAGCTTGTGATCACCTGGAAGAGCTCCTATTGAGTGATTAAAACAGGATATACACAATTGTGGACGGATCACACACATCTTACAGATAAAGCCTTAGCCTGGAGCATGGACATACACACACACAAACACATTATTATAGCCTGATAATTGGAATGAATTGCCATTTGGTTACCACACATTAGTCATTGCCTTTTTGTTAACAGAGGCTGTGTTTCAGGTAGCAAGTGTGTACATAGCAGCAATGCTGTTTAAGACAATTCGCTGTTGAAAGAAGTGATAATGGTATATGGCATGATGAGGTGACTTGATATAACAAAGTAACAGAAAAGCTGAAGTATAAAAAGAAATAAAATATACAACATAAACAAGGTAGAACTAGTCCTGTCCAGAATAGGAGTTATCTATATAATCTATCTATATATCTATATAATGGATTCCATTTGCAGTCCATTTCCTGGGGTTTTGAGGAAATCATTATATTGATATTTACAATTTTAGCAGACAGAGTGCAGCCAGTCAGTTAAATTATCTAACTTATTATTATAGGTTCAGTTAGTTCTTCTTTGACTGTGTGTCCATATTTGTGCTGTGTTTTTGATATGATCAAAAGATCTGTTGTACTTACATGAGGACAAAAAAAAAAAACAGGATAGTAATGGTATCTTACATGTTAGCTATTGTACAGCTATAGCTATGGTATCATAAACTGATCTTGGGAAAGAATGTAACCAGGAGAATGTTTCATTTGTATTATTGCTTTGGTTACATGCTGTTCAGCTGATATAACATCCACAGATATTTAGAACAGTTAACAGATGCTATATTTAAGATGTCCCAATTTGAGTGACTGGCACAGCTTGATAACATCGCCAAATATAATCCCAACCTCAAAAGGTTCTTACTAAACAGCAATTTATAAGAACAAGTACTAGCTTATGTGAATTCAAAAACATAAATATATACAGTATATGTTATATATGTAACCAAACTACATTTAAAATACAAAGCATGGCAGCATGGCTCCTGAAATCAGACCTCGCATATTTGCATGCACACACTAAGCTTAGTTCCCTGCATTTAGGATTATATTTGTATATTGCATTTACATTTAAAAAATGTAAGTAGCAGCAAGATGACCCTAAGCTGTGTTTTGAAAGGTATTAAAGACATGTATTAATTTTCTGTTTTTTCTAACACTGAGGCAGAAAAGTGATTAAGGTTATGTTACCTAACATTAGGTTTTAAAACCTTGCTTAAGCTCTTTATAATACCTCAGCACATCACAAGATCTGCCTGACATTTATGCAAGCTTCTGTATATACAAGCAGTAATAAGCAACACATTTTGTATTGTTTATTGTTTTTGCGCCACATAACATCCCTCCTTCTCTGTTTCCCTCACCTTTTTTATGTGCAGTTAACGGTGGCTCGTGGTTGCACATTTCAGCTTTGTTTATCTCTACACTCATCTTGCTATCTTCTACAGTATATCTTCCCTTATCTTTATTTTTTCATCAACCTTCTTTCACCCTCCATTTTGTTTGCCAAAACCTGTACCTTCTCTCTTTTCTTTCCTATCCCCTCCAATCCTTTTTTCTCTTTCTTCCCATTCCCCTTCATTTAACTATGCTTACGATAGCCATCATTATCTTCCCCTCTCTTACCCCTACTGTCAACCCCGTTTCTATTTCTCCACACAATGTCTCTGCCTAGATGGGGAGGCATTAAGGCAGGCAAAGAGGCAGACTTGTCTGGGCTATGAGTCGTAATGATGGTGCTGGCTTCTATAAAAAGCTTGCAGGCGGCTGAATCGATATCTCCTGTTGTCAAATTGCACCTTACCCAGAGGAGCTTGAGTTTCTACTGGCTGCTGTGTCTGAGCCCTCCTTGTGTGTGGTTCTTGAAGCTGTGTGAGAGTACATAGACCTTGTATTAGACACTGTTATGACCCCCAAGTTGGTCTAGGGCAGAGGGGAGTAACATAAAAATATGTATAGAATATGAGGAGTTAATTTGTTCAGTATTTCAATCTTCTATTGCCAGATATAGAAGCTTAAAACTTCAGGTAGAGCAATAAGTAGAAGTAAAATCACAATACTAATTAACTACCCTGAAAGAAAAGTTACAATCCAAAACTGCCCTATCACAACAAGAAAACAGGGGAGACCAAAAATGGCAGTGCTCCCTTACGGGGCTTAGGTAACAGCCCAGATAACAGTAACTTAAAATAATTAATTGATAAACTTAAATCTATCAGCAAAATCACTCCTTCTCTGACATTAACCTGACAGCAGCATTCAAAAGAGCTATGGACTAAGCCCTTACAAAATACAGTAGCTCACACCCAAACACTCTGTGAGCAGCTCCTCAGCCTTTATACAGTACACCCCCAGATGGACTGTGACTGGCTGCAGGTCCCCAGATTCTTCAGCCATTAGCAGCAGGGAGGAGAGGAACTAGAGCTGAGGCCCACAGAGCCTAACCCACCGCATATTAAAGCATTTTAGCAGTTACACCTACACCCATGGGGGGATGTAACAGCCGCACTTAATTTTTTGAAGCAGAAAATCTTTCTGGGCTTGTCACTGCGGTGCCTGACAAACTGCAGGGCTGAGCCCCCTGCTTTTCACAAGCCTGGGACACACACACCTATGTGGCATATAATACTGAGCACTATTAAAATAATATACATTTTCCTCTATCCTTGCACTGCTCATATAATATGTTTAATGGAAATATATCACATGCATATGCTTAGCTAAGCTTGTGTTTGCAGAGTAATTTAGTGGTCTTGTATTGTGAGTGTTTGGCAGTGCTAATAATGCTATGAAAGACAAAATTGTTTTTCCCCTGGGTGAGCTTTGTCA
Organism: Morone saxatilis; assembly: GCF_004916995.1. Lineage (NCBI taxonomy): Eukaryota > Metazoa > Chordata > Actinopteri > Moronidae > Morone > Morone saxatilis. The sequence goes on along the minus strand of NW_023340095.1, from coordinate 8,151,101 downwards.
GGAATCTTGGTTTATAGTGGGTTCACACTGAGGGCAGCAAATCATATCAGGCCATCTGTGCCTGATAAAGGAGCTGATATGTTGAGGTCTGTGTTGTTTTATGGAAAGACAGATTCTGAGGCCATGGCTTTTTAATAAACCTTTTTGCCAACCCTTCCTTCAATTATAACTCTGAAGGTTTTTTTCTATTGGGTCAAAATATACCTCAAATAGCCCCACATACTGTCAAGCATACTTTTTATTTATTTAATCAGTGGTGTTCATAAAGGAAAGACCACTACCTTTATCACAGTTTATCTGTCAAAACTAATTACTGCTGAATTCTGAGCAAAGAGATGCAGTACAGCCAGAGAGAAACAGAAAGAGTTGGGGCAGGGCAAGCCAGTATTGATTGTGCGCGCACACACACACACACACAAATATGGAGGTGTAGGTGTGTACGTGTGTGAGTGTGGAAAAGGAAAACGCAAGGTGAGCTAAATACTTTGTGAATAAGGTGGAGAATTAACAGAATTCAAATGGTGAAATATATAATAAAGAATGAAGAATAATAAAGTGTGTGTGTTCATAAGTATTGCTGCATAACCACCACAAACTTTGTGTGTGTGTGTGTGTGTTTGTGTGTGTGTTTCTGAGATACATTTTAAATCTACTGAGTGTTTTGTTCTGTTGGCTCATTTGATGATTGACAGTGATTTATCTTGACATGTACATGTACTCAATCCAAAGTCACAGTGCTGAAACTTTGTTTCTCTGAAACTTGCAGTCCGCTGTAAATCTCTATGAAGGCTTTCCTTTGCAGCACCTGTTGTGTGTGCATTGCTCAGCAGGTGTGGACATCTGCATCTGACTATTAATATTACATTAGCACGCAGAATCCTCATTGGGTGTTCTACCCTTAACGGGGTATCCTCACAATTAGCTAATTAGGAGGCCTAACTAAGTATATATTTACTAAGTCAATAGATTTAAGGCTTAAAAGAACCATGGAGATGTTTGTTTTCTCTACTTTTGGATACAGGTTATTGTGTTGTTAGAATCCATAACTGGTACTCTTTGAAAGAATAAAAATTGCTTGTGTATTGTGTGACAATATGGAATAAGTGATTTGGTTAACCGGTCATTAACTGTTGAGTAATTAGAGTAATGAGGACATATGGAAATCTGATTAACAGAAATCCAACACACCCAACAACATAAAGATATATTTTATGATCATATCCATGCAAAGGAGCAGTTACCACTTCACATCATTGTTTTTGACAACACTGGATGCATGTAAAAAAAAAATATGGTAGCTGCAGCGTAAAACTTGACTTGTCTTTGTTATCGGAGCTGAATGTGACTCAGTACAAGACCACTTGTGGTTCAAATACAGAAAACTATAAAATGACAGACCTTTTTACCTATAGGGGCACTGATGAGCTAATGTGAGTACAGAGCAATCACATATCAGTTAGTCATACATCCCACCAAGTTGTTGCCTGTTA
>NW_023340095.1:8120513-8149599 GCF_004916995.1 Morone saxatilis | reverse complement strand
ATATAATCTAAATATGTAAAGTATGTACAGTTAACATTAAAAACAAAACAAATGTAGCTTTTTCTAACATCAGCCATATTATTCTTTATTCTTTCTTTATGCCTAAATTGGATCATTCTTGGTGCCAGAAGTGCCACTTTTTGCACTCTTTGTGGACAGAATTGCTTCAGGCTTATCCTTACACCTCTGGCTTGAGAGAAACCTCAGTCTGGTGCATTTGCAGTCATTTTGCTTGACCCGTAAGAATCTCTGTAGTGCATACATGTTTCCAGCTTCTGGAGGACCAATTGTAACGCCTCAAAGCAGGTTATCTGCAGGTTAATTACTCACTGAGCTGCTCGTTAAAATGCAGCCAAGGGTGTACAAAATGGTGTGCAGCCTGGGCGTGTGTATGTATGTGTGTGTGTGTGTGTGTGTGTGTGTGCTTATACACAATAGTAATTCTTGGCAGTGCTGTAAAGCAGTGGCCCATGCAATGCCACACCACTGGCATCTGATGGATATTAATTTTTCTTTCTTTCTTTTCTATATCATTTTAATGCTAAATTCATCCAAAAATGTAATCATGTCACTCATCCCCAGTGTGTAAAACCCCAACAATAATAATAATAATAACAAAGTAAAATAAAACTGAAATTAAAATAGTTTTCTAAAGCTTGTAACAGGGATAGGGAAATATGAAAGAGGTATGCTATTTTTGTTCATATAGTTGCATCAGTGCTAAGTGAAAAAGTATTGGGTGAAATGGACTATAAATTAGGTCTAATCTAATTGCTAATTAACAGCTCTGCCAATCATCATGGCATATGAAGAAATGGGCTCAAAAAAGTGCAGAGACAGCATTTCTGAGTAGAACAATATTTTTTACATTCTGCACAGTGGCAAGACAACATTACATGTGAAATCTGCAACCAAAGGCAAAGTTTGTGTTTGAATGTCCTGTCATGTTATATATTGTGAGTATAATGTTGCCAGACTTTAATTTGCAATGCAGTGATTTACATAATGAAAGAATAAACAGAAGCCATAATAGTTTGCTTAAGATGTTTATAGGCTCAATCCAGCACTATTACAGTAATAACTCTGCTTTATCCTATCATATTGCAATTAAAAATGCATTTTGAGAATAAAAAAATATAACACGACTTTTGCAAGTTGAAAATTAGGTCATAACAGGATTATTGTTTTTCAGATGAGAAAGAGAGAGAGAGAGAGAGAGAGAGAGAGAGAGAGAGGTTTAGTGGGAATGCGAAGACTGAGGTTTTAATTGCATTTTGTACATTTCTAAAGCTATATTGCATTAGCCCACTGTCATTTACACATGAATGCTAATTGGCCCTGTAATGTGGTTCACCAAGAGTTACATTTTAGGGAAAACAAATTAAAATGTTAAGGCAAGGCATGACAAGTTTGCTTATACTTTTACAGAAACTAATCAAAGTGATTCACATAAGGCAGAAAAGGCCTTAAGACGACAGTTCAAAGATAATTAAAAAAGGACGCTAAAATTAGATGTGGAAATGTAGTAAAAATACTTAACAATTCAGCTGCTACAGAAAATATCTGACAAGGCAAGGAACTTAAGTTATTGTACAGTTACAGTGCAGCCTCAAGTTTCTATAGGGAAATAAAAGTCCAGTATGGGAGATTAATCTACCAAAGGCACAGGAAAACAACCATGTTTCTACATTGTCTTCTTTATTTATTCTATTTGATTACCAAAACAACAGTCTTGGTCAGTGATTATTAGCTGAACCTTTCTTTACTACAGATTGTGGCCTGTGTGTCCTTGGATTGGAAGAGGCAGTGGGCAGAGAGCAGATGTGTTTTGGCATTTTAATCACAATGATGTGAAACAGTCAAACAGCCAATTACATGCACATATCTTTAAATTATGCGAGCCTGAGCAAGACAGATGCGTTCTCTCTCTGCCCTTATCAAATCAGAGGAGAGCACTGAGAAGAGGCATCTGTGTGTATTGAGAGACGTATTCACAGGGTAATCTTTACACTAATCAAGAATCCTTTTGGTGTGAGAGATTTCTTTCTTTCAACAAATCACACTGATTATATGAGCAGTCTGGCTTGTTAATTATGTAGACATTCACATATTGTAACGAGAATCCTGTTTTTTTTTAACAATTTAAGTGATCCACCAGCAAAAACAAACAAAAATGTTCAGCTGTCAGCTGTCTTCTTCCTATTTGAATGAGCAGTTTCTAAGATTTAGGGAAAGGGCTTTTGTAAGTACTAGTGAGTGCTGCTTGGGCCAATAGCAGTTAGCACAAAAGTAAAAGATGCTTCTACACCACACATGAGTTTCACATAAGTAATTTGCAAAAGAAATGTTGGGGGGTTATAGTCTCACATACACATACTAATAGAAAGTTTGCTGACTGACAGTGGCTAAGATTTGCTTAACACTCTACAAACATTCATGGCCTGACACAGCCACCTCCTCAGATGATCCAGAACATATTAGTAACCATATGTTTGACTGACACACTCAGTGTGTGGGAGCAACTCCCTGGTGCTTACTATAGCAGTGTTTGCGGATATGTGTGTGGCTTTGTCCTGCTCTTTAAGCTAATTCGCCACATCAGTTGGTGAGGCTGCTGACTTTTTTGCTGTGGGCCTGTAAGCTTTTCACATTTGATATTATGCACTATACGTAGCCAGCAGCAAGCATACTTTACATGGTTCTTACATTAAAACGAGTCAACTGGAAACACCAGAAATAGGGTTTGACTAAAACGAGGAAATAAGATTATTTGTCACAGCGGATAAATTCTGTTGATTAGAGTTGTCATTTCAGCTGGGTAATTAGTCATCCGCTAAAAGTCTTAAACTGGATGACAACATGCTGTGACCGTATGCTACTGTTAAAATTGCTCCCACTATATTTGGACATATGTAGCCTGTGGGGAAACAGTGGAACAACACCAAATATTTTACATAACTTTTTCACATAACAAATGTAGCTTGGTTGACATAAGTCTTACATGACATCCACATTTGTGAACTTACAGTATGAGCAGTTAACTGACCCTAGACTATATGTGTATTTTATTTTATCCATGCAGGTTAGTAAGCCATGTCTACCAGTATCACCTGCATTAATGTATGGGTTCAAGGGCATTTCAAATGTACATAGATCTATACAGTATGTACCAACACAAACAGCCAGCCAACCACACAAATACAACCAGACACAAACCTTGCATACACACACACTGCACACACACCTTTTTCTGTATCCACTCTGATGTGAGATGTTTATACTCAAATCTAAATTGCCCCGCTGTGTCCCCATTGCTCCACCAGCATTATTAAATACACACACTCAAAGAGAGGAAGAGGAAAAGTGAAACAGTAATGGAGGCAGGATGATAGTAATTCATACAGGACAGGGAGAGGGTGAGTGGATCGCAGGTCAATTAGATTGAGAAACTAGGTCTCACGTGGTGATCATTTCAAGAGAAAACCACTGTGGTGTAATTTTCAGGATTTGCATGGCTTGATTCAACTTAAATGTCAGCACACAACCCAGCCCAGGGTATTAAAACTGCTGCTTGTAGAAAAAAAACACGGTCATAGCATGTGTAATGCCATCCAGGGGTGTCATTTTGGAGCTAGAAAATTGATATTTGGCTTTGGTTAGGGCACCTGAGTAGAGGTATGACAAGCAAGTGGCCACCACAACAACGCTGGAAGGCTGAAATGCCTGTCAATAAAGCAAACATGAGCCAAAACAATGTTATGACTACAACTTCTGTTCCATGAACAAACAAGGTGCAACTGCAGGCTTGCAAGCACTGGCAGGCTGCTTGGGTTTCCCATCACATGTTAAAACTATACTGGAGTTAAGCTTCTGTCTGCTTTTTCCGCAGTACAAACTTTGCCTATATGATGTCAGGTGACTGCCCAAATAAACTCTCAGCATATACTGCCTCAACCAAATATCCAGAACGTCGCAGACGGTAGATACTTAGGAGTACACAGAAATATAGTTATTAGACAGTAGTCAGGGAAGCAATGTGACTGAAATTAATAGAGGCAGATATTAGAATTCAGGAGAGGTTAATCCAGTTGTAATCCAGTTTAACACTGTATCCGGGCTCATGTTGTTCATAAACAAACCTTTTAGGGATTTCCAAAACACAACAATTAAGCTGAATTATGCAATTATCCCATGTTGGGTGTTAATTCCCAAATTCAGAGACCTGCATGATTAACAATGTGTCTACCACCGTGTAGGGCACTCATCTCATTATGTAATCATTGTATTTATCTTGTGATTGACAATCTGAGAACCTTTTTCTACTTTATACATTATAGATGCATACAGTGCAAAGATGCTGGCTTGTACTTGATTATGTGCGTGTACATAGTATGAACATCAACCTTTCTTCCAAAGTAAAAATTACAAGTGGAAAAAATCAGTAATCACAGTCCAACTAAATAATAGACGTTGGTTATTACAATCATAGTTATCAGAGTCACTGAAGTGGTCATTAAGGTGACTAACCACTACAAAAATACATCTCAACCTATGAATTGTTTGACAAGTGGTGATTACATATAATAGTTTGAGAAAGCAATCGGCATACATTGAGATCTGATATTTAGTCTGTGGAGGAAAAATTCAAAGATTGGGTGTTTGTCAATCAGATCAAATTTTATTCAGACTTGAAAAGGTATATTTGATATACCGACTGGCACTCCATGTAAATAGTTTTTTACGTAGTTATTTTTAAACTTTAAAGTTGTGCCAGCCCATGCTCCACACCACATACATACAGAAAAGAAACATTTTACACGTAAAATACTTAAAAACAAACACTATGTGGAGATGTGCATCATTTGCGTCATGTTATCACGCTAATCCAGGTGTTAAATGAGGCTGAAAACACTTTGCTAGCCATCATATCACACCACGTACCCATAAGGTGTTTTGACATAAAAAAAATGTATTACATTTATTAATTTATTATTACATTTATTTTTATACACTGCTCTTGCACTTTATTTACATCGGAATCATCTAGTAGGAGCATATGGACATAGCTAATTTTAGTTTTAATGCTATGGATACTGTAAAATATCTAGCATTCTAGCATCCTTCTTCCATCTAATCCTCCATCCACTCCTTTTTTTAAACAAGACATTTACGCAGTGTTGAGTTGACAGAACAGGATGAAAATACCGGGTGACTGCAGAGAGGTCTGTCACACTCAGTTTCAACTGCCGGGGTTGAGAGGAGCCCAGACATGTTAGACTACACCTGACTGGCTACATGGTTCAGCCACAGAGACAGAGCCTTGTTGGTCTTTAGTAAAACCTGTCTTTGTTAGTCTGGTTTCTGGTTATGGATTCAAGATTAATAGTCAATCAACACTGTATTGACCTTAACACCTGTCTCTACAAGCTGCTTCTTTCCAACTTCCATCTCTTTAATATGTCCAATGTCACTGGCATGTTGTTGATTCGTTTAATCCGATTCAGTTAGTGCCACAGCAGTAATTAAATATTACATAAAGGAGGTGTTGAAGGGTTGTTATTTTATCCACTTAGTCATCATTATCAACGTCATCACATATTTTTAGCCTTTATATGCTTGACAAGGAGCAGAGCTTGTGGGCTGGAATATGTTTTGAATTTTGTGTAGTAAAGTAAACTTAATGAGTTCATTACATAAAAAGGAAAAATATTCAGCCGGAAATGAATGGTGCTTTTGGTTCAGTGCACCACAACTGACTTAAGTTTTGCTTTTGATAAATCCATGGTGTGTGAACTGCAGTTACACTGCTACTTTCTCAAAGGTTAATGCTCACAGTAGTTTACTTGATTTATTTATAGCAACTTACTGTAGCAATAAATAAATAAATAAATAGAGCTAGTGTTTGGTTTGTCCATTCAGAGCTTGGATAGAAACATTACAGTTGATTATACACTCATGAAAACATACTCATCCTTAATGTTGGGCAGTGGAACATTAATGAGCCTTAGTGTCAGTTACAGTCAGATCCCTTGCTTTGTATTCATATGGCCAGGCTTGAAATATAAGCCTGTACAAAGCTCCTCTTGCTTTTTTATGCTGTTTGTTCTTCAAACATCATGTAGATGAGAGCCTTCCAATGTTGATTTGCCACTGAAAGAAGCTGATTAGCCTTTCCTCATTTAATCCATGTTGGCCTGAATGTTTACATTAATAAGCCATTTTAGTCAACAATACAGCGATGCAATTAAAATGCCCGTCCCCCCGTCCCCTCTACTGTTGTCTTTGCTTGTTGCCATTGCAAAACAAACAAAAACATTTGTCATTGTTTCCAGCAACAGACTTACTGTATGTGTTGTCTTCCCTGCTGAGATAAATACACGTTTGTGATTGGAGCCTATTGTGTGCAGCTCATGTTTGAAACTAATTTGGTTGTTTATCCACAACAGGGTGAGCTAGTGATAATTTCTGAAAATTGTAGTTGTCTTAGACCTGTTTTAGCATTTTATGCATGCATTATTATCTTAAAGCAGCAAGTGCAAACAATAACCTCATGCCATACCCCATATTGCAAACAAAACCCTCACGCCCTTTCCACACATAAGGAAATAAAATGTTGTTAAGTGTGAACGTGCGAGAGCTGGCAGTTTATATGAGCATTTTTCAAAGCAACACTTAATGTGACTATGACTTTGGATAAGTGCATCTTGAACCCACTTTTACACTGATTTTAGTTTCATTATAGGTAATCATTGTAACTGTAACACTAAACAAAAATGAAACACACTTCTTTGTTGGTTAAATGTTAATGTGTGCTGTAGCTAATTTTCCTGTTGCTCCAGCTATGAAGCAGAAAATAACGTAAGATTTAGAAGTGATAACTGTGTGTCCTCTACTAGGACGCAGATACTCAGAGGAGAAGAGAGGGAACACTGATCCAGTTGATTCACAGTACTGAACATGACTGGTCTGACTTCACATCACCTAGTTATTGAACATTTCTTTTGACAGTAAATGGTTTCCCACCCTGTCTTTCCTTGAAAAGGTCACCACTCTAGTTACACTTCTGAAACTTAAGAAGGTGGATGTTACAACCTTATTAGTTTTACTATCTTTTGAGGAAATAAAGCCCTAGTTCAGCTGCATCAGCTGTCTACCCCAGAGGCATCTGTGTATGCCAAACAGCACATGTTTTTATTTAAATTCGTGCCATTTATTGGCTGTCGCTTATTATTTTTCAAAGCAGAAATCACCAAATACAACAGGCAGGTCCAACAATTTCTCATTGGTATTCTCTTCTGTCAGCTGGTAGCAATACAGTGTTTGTCTCCTGTATGGATGTAGGCGACTTCACCTTCACATCAGCTTTGTGTTTTGACAGCGTCTTACGTGTTTTGATGCGGTCCCGAGTGTGATGTGAATTTGAATAGGGTGTGTACAAAGACTAGCCTGTCAGGGAGAGAATGATCCAGACTGACAGAGAGATGATTTAAGTCTGTCGCCAACCATTCCCTTTCAAATCAGCCCTTGAATCACTCACACACACACACACACACACACACATAAACACACATCCACCCACCCACCCACCAGTTCCTCTTCCTTGAGTGACTGCACTCAGAGATGGCCATTGCATTTTAATTCATTTCCCCCAGGTTCTCTGGCTACAGTGCTGATCTGCTGATCTTAGCTTTCCACAATCACTGTGTTTCCTTCCCTCAAAACCTGAATAAGAATCAGACCAGAGTCAGACAATACAGAATACTCCACAGTATACATTTACAGAAACAAATACACTGTATATTTTATACACAGAATAAAAATAATTACTATATAACAAAATGCTGCCTAAAACGCTACCACTTCTGTGTGACCAAAAAGCTTTGTGCAACATTTAAATGTTCAATATTTTACATGGAAACATTTGACAAAGGGGATGAACAAACTAGGGATAATAATAATACATATATCTTTATATTAATTATCTTATAAAATGAAAAAAAAACTGAGTGCAGAATACACTCTGGAAGACAAAAAATAGATTGATAACACAGATTAATTTATGATTCTGGAATCAAAATTATTTGTTAATTTTTAGCATTTTTGAAATTATTCTGATGGTAGGAGTGAAAACTGGTGCAATCTATGCAGAGAATTACACCAGACAGTTTAGGCTTGTGTATCATAAAGCACCTGTTATAGAATCCACTGCGACAAGCCTTACTCAGATTGTCAATACTGACACTCACAAGCAGCCACCTCTGACTTGCTTTTTATTTAAACCTTTTACACTGAAAATTACCCAGTGTGTGGGTATTCAAAGGAGAAATACATATAGACAGGCCTGTTCCTTGTGCACAGTGTATTGCCACAGGTCAAAAAAATGATTTTCCTTTCAGTTAGGTGGCTCAATGTGGGCGCGTGAGCACAAAAGGCCTCTCTCCTCCAAGTAAGCTTGAATATTTGGCGTTTGATTTTTTTGTTTCCTCAGTGATGTAGTTCAGTTGGTTTGGATTAGAGTGCATGAAGAAGAGCTGACAGACAGACAGGGTGGAAATCAATTGGAAAATTCATTGTTTCCAGTAACAGCGGAGCTGTGCTTGTGTCTTTATGTGCATAAGCATTTAAACCTGCTACAAAATATTACTAGAACACTCTAAAACACACTCTCCTATTTAAGACTGTGTCATGGTCTTAGCCTGCATTGATTTGAAATTTCTTTACTGGAAATTTTGATTTCCCAACAACTCAATGTAAACACATTGATTAATCTCAAAATGAACAGACATCATACGTATTTTTTCAATATAATTTGATATCTATATTTATGCATTTATACACTAACACATGATATGAATACAGGAAATACAATCTAAACAGTGTATGTGTCTGTCTGTCTGTGTCCTAGTGACATTATTTTTGGTGTCCTTGCCTACCCAGTGAATATTATTTTCCATTTCTGCCAATATATTCTGTTACACACTGGACCTTTAGGTTACAAAAGTGTATTTAATGCATTTAACACAATCAAGCTAACTTTGACCATAACCCGATCATTGTGCTTCCTAGTAATTGCATGGTAAATTCTCAACTTTAATGCTAAAAAAAAAAAAAAAACTGTGTGGCCCTGGTTGACAGTATAAAAAATATAGCCTAATATTATCAAAAATACATTAGGACATTATGAATTCATCGTATATTTTACAGTACATGCCAATATCTAGTTTTTTCGTGTATTATAAAGTATTCATGATTACCAAATCACTTCAGCTTACTTTCAGGTTTGCAAATTATTGTTATGTAATAATGTACATTGTAAATATAGAATCTGTAACCACATACAATATTAGATCTCCATATAAGTGTTGCTTGCAGTGAATAAAGTGTTGTTTGTTTATTGGACATGTAATTTAGAGCTGACCTGAAATGCACCATAAAAGTGCAGCCATAAAGAATATACTCATTGCATACAAAAGTTAAGAATTACTTTGCAAACAACATTAAAACCAAACTTTTCCTAGGGTCATAAGCAGCATTTTGAATCGCGGACTGTCTGAGTCTTTCCTCCCCAGTGCACCTGAGATCTGCTGCCTGGTTCAACGAATCACCATATCAGAGACCTTGGCTGCTGTTGCTGTAGATGTGATAAGTCAGTCTACCAAGACTGTCTGGATGTTTCTGCCCTGTTGGTTCCAGAGTACAATGTGAAACTGAAATGAGATGTGCTCACTCTGCATACTATCAATCTGTTGTATTTCTGATTGAGTCCTCTAGCATATCTTTTGTATGAAAAATTACATGACTGAAGTCAGCTAGTGTTGTTTAGGTGGAATCAAAAGCTTTATGTGTTAAGCATTCAGTAATTATGCATTTCGCATTAATGAGTTGTGTGTACATTTGACTTACAGTAAGATATTTACAGATTTAAAACAAATCACTGTCTTTTTTATTTATGTCCTCCTCTCCCGGCCCGGGCTATTTGCAGCAGGTTCAGTCTTTGTTCTTTACTCTCCATGAGGCTGCTCTCATGTTGTGTTTCATTAAAGCTGAACACACATGTTGTTCTCACTGACAAATGTTATTTTTCTGCACTGTCAGAAAACTGAAGAACTATTTGATTGTGGTTCATAACTGTTACACAATCACCTTACCCTGAGATGTTTGTGAGGTGGGAAGTTTAGTATTGGAACACTACTACCTTCATATGCACATGCAATCATAAGAGGCAACATAAAAGCTAGTACATGAAATTAGGTACTGAGAACTGCTTGACTCACTGCTTTTTACTGTTTAACTATATAATAATGTGCTTTAGAAGAATAACAAATATGGCACTTTTATACAGTGGTATCCATTTCCATTTAGTGCATACTGACTGCCATAGCACCATGACTGAAATGTCTAAATAAGGTGGCTTAGGTGTACCCACAAAAGGATGCTAATGGATTTTTGAGACACATTTTCTGTATTGCACGGCCTGCAATAAAGAGAATGTTGTTCTTCAAGCAATGCTGCCAACATTGTGGATTCTGAACAACCTACAGTGATTAAATAACTGCTCCTGTACCTGATCCATCTGGCTCTGTTTTCATGTTGTATCACTTCCCCCTCCTGCTGATTTCCACCTGCTTTGAAGGATGTGCTTGTTCCTCTGGTAACCATACCTGTTTTCCAACCAGACTGCACGCAGCTTTATTGGCTGATCACAAGGTTATCTCTGTACACATTCAGTAAATACAGTGTTCTTGAGCTTGCGTATAATGTTAGGCTGTGTTGCTTACCACACATATGGGAAACTAAGGAAGGAACACTGCAGGGCATGATGTAATAACAAAATCACCAATGTTTAAACTGCCATCTATAAGATTTTGAGAGTGTGATGTTTGACAATTAGTGGGAACACAATTTTCATTTTCTCTTTTCTCATTTGTTGAGGTTTGGCCTAAAGGTGTGTTCAGTGGATAACACAACCCAGCTGAATTGAAAGCACAGACATGTCTTCTCTGATGTTGTACTGTATGCATTGACCTGGTGTATTGGTTTTGTGCTCTGTTTGTATTGACTTGTGAAGCACTATGTGATGCTTGCTATGGAAAGGTAATATAAATTAACTTTACTTACGGTGCTTGCTTGCCCTCTAGCAAACCTGTTGGAGCCTCTCTGCTCTTGTAAACACGACCAGCTACCAGATGGCTACCATTCAACTGATGATCACTTTGGTAGGTTGTAGATTGTGGTGTTTTTTACTGCGTTACACTAAGAGGTATTTCTAATATTTAGTCGATTACATAAATAAGGTAGACAAAACAGAAACACCTCTGCAAACAGAGCATCACAGTATAAACTGAATAAAATTAAAAGGCCGAATATTCACATTTGGCGATTTGAAAGACAGCTATTTCTGACGACTGGCACTTTCTGAAATCCTTTTTGTGACAACACAGAGCCGAGCCATTGCACCAGTGAGGAACAAAGCCAGGCGCCCACAGGATTTGCTCTTCACCTGTTCTTGCACGGATGTTTTGCTTTGAACTTGACTTCCCCGAGGTGGGAGGAAAGGCACAGTAGGGGGTGTGTCAGCAATCATCAAGCATCACAATACACTTTTTTTTCCAAATCCAGTCATCCTTTATAACCGGATTGGACTTTGCACCACCTGTCTGCTTATATGGGGCCAGTGGCACAAGTCGCCGGTAGCTTTCTGTGCTATTTCTTTTTTTTTTTTTGATGAGCTGAACACAGAACGGACAGAGGCAACGATTAAAATGCAGTGTATGCTTCACAGTGTAAATGAATTGTGATTGCTGTCTTTCTTGTCCTTCCCACCACAATCACTGACACATAAACATGTACTGATTTTTCCTACATTGTGCTGTTGTCTGTACACTTCCTTGACTTTGTGATGTGATCAGACTGGGACGACCCGGGGTGGATTGCTACTGTCAGCATGAGAGCGGAGCAGCTGTTCTTCAACTGCAGTTCCTCATCAATGAGGTAAGCCAGACTCCATAACGAAGCAGTAATATTTAAAGCTGCTGTTGTCATACTTGCCTGAAGTCCTCATCATAGCCACAGGAACCTGTCCACTCCAAATGTCTTCTCACTGCGGGCCCTAATTTCTTAATTTTTAGATCGCCTGGGTTTTTTTTATATTTATTATTTGTTGTTGTTGTGGTTTGATGCTGTTTATTCAAAGGAAGAGCTATGTTATGCAATGCAATATGGCCTGTCTGGCTGACAGTGGAGATGAATAAAGATACCTTTTCTACTGATGACAATTCATTGGACCAAAATGGGAACATAAACAGCATCTCTTATAAAACTGACGGGACTTTCTAGAGTGATGTAATAGGTGCCGTTTTACATAAAGCTCTTTTCTCAGATTGGCATTGTGGCAATTATTTCTGGTCTGTGTTAGAATTTGAACAATGTAAATAAGGCGAGGAACCACATTAGTGCACATTTAGGCAAAAATATTCAGCTGTAGGACAAAAAGTATCACTGCAGAGCACAAAGAAGAAAAAGTCTACACACTGATGGGCTCCAAATAAATATTTGTATGCAGACTTTTTCTCCTTTGTGCCCAACAATGTACATAAGTGAATTAAACAGAAAATTATTAAAACCTGTTTCATTGGTGAATCTAAAAATGTGAGTGAGTTGCATTGGCCACAAAACAAGATCACTGAAAACAATATTTCAGGTCACCTGTTGGAAAACCCTTTGAGTGTGGGAAAATAAACTGTGTAGATCAGAAAACTATAATCTTGAAAATGAGTTGATTGGAATCATTGCACGAATGATTAGTTCAATTTCATTCCAGCCTTGTTGGTCTCATTTATTAACTCTCAGTTGTTCCATGTGGATAGGCTAATGTACCAGTACTCAAACACATTTCTTTTGATAGAGAATGGCAGGAGCTAAAACACTATATAATGAACTATTGGTAATTATGATCATTATTGAAGGACACAGACTTTTTTCCTCATAACCTTTAAAAACCATTTTCTCTCACTCCTGCTTTTTCTACTGATAGACCAGTAATGTGTGGGCTGACACATAGCAGTACTCTGCATCAAGTAGTTGATTTCTAAGACTTAAACAGCAGCTTTGCCAGTGCTCTGCGCATTGATGCTTGTTTACTAACAAAGTACTGTAGGTGTATTAGAAAAAAAGGACCCTCTAAAGAGCATAAGCCAAGCCGCACGGGTCTGGAACACCAAGCTGTGTTTCTCTTTCTTGTTTCTCCTTTATTCTGCTGTAATCTATGTGCTCTTCCTGCCTCTCTCTGCTTTTTTTCTTCCCCCACTCTTTTTCTGTTTAAGCCCACTGGCTCTCTCAGCCCACTTCTCCATCACTCACTGGCCTACTTGTGATGTGTCTGAGGCAAATGGAGGTGGATGGGTTTGAAGAGGGGTGTGCGAGTGTTAGTGTGACAGGTATTGACTTTGTTTGTGCGTATGAGTGTGTGTGTGTGTGTGTGTGTGTGTGTGTGTTTGTATGTGATTGTGTGTGTTGGGGGGGTCTAAGTATGTGTGTAATTGCCCAAATGTTAGTGTAAGAGTATCTTCACAGTGTATATCTGGTTGTGAGCATGCATACCACAACAGTATCTCGGTTCAAGTGTGTCCTGTTTAATTTGTGGTTTTATAAAAGCGTGCGTGTTAGAGTGACTTTGTGTGTGTGCGTGCTACATGTTCGCATACACATGGTTCCTCTTACATTAACGAACACTTGCAGTAACCGCTGTAGGTCTTCTCGTTGTTTGGCAGAGTGACTAATAGCAGTGCTGTACGTCAACGCCCTCTCTTAGATTAGGTGTGTGGGCTGTCGGCCGCCCTGGTAATGGTTGACTTGAATATTCAGACCAACCTCTTGACATTCAGTGAGGTGTAATGACTTGTTCCTATTAGAAATATGAACCCACAAAAGAGCCACTTCTTGAAGGTAGCAGTGAATGAGCTAGCGTATGTATTAAGGGTATCTGTCTTCTTTATATCACACAGAAGGCACACAATTCAACACATCTAGTTGTCAGCCATTTTATTATGTTGTCATAATCTCATACTATATCATTCTCATGAGCCTCTCTCTCTCTCTCTCTCTCGCTATTTTATTTTTTTTTTCCTGTCACTGTGTCAGTGGAGGGTATGAATAGACTAATTAAAGTGTTTGTTTGCCTATTTGGAATTCATTATTTTGCTTGATGAATAATACATATAAAGAGGCTAATGGGGCTGCTGTTTGCGTCAGATGAGGTTGGATGGTGGGTTGTAGAGGGGGGAGTCTTAGGGAAGGAAAAGGTGAAAAGGATTGTTTTATCGGTCTGCAGGAGCATTGTTAAGATGTTTATTTCTAAAAGACACAACATATAATCTTGTATATATGGTAAATATAATTCCTGAAATTAATTTTAAAAAAGTATGCTTCAGAGAGTTGATTTTTTAGCACATCCTTCAGACTACACTGACAAACATCTAAAAGAATATGAGATTACTGTTTTAACATTAATGAAGGGGGCAAATTATGTTTTCCAAGCAGTTTGTGCTCTGTTACTTTGTATTTAGGTTATAAGATATTATTGATAAAGACCCTTTTCCTAAAAGATCTGGAAACAGACACTGTAAACATTTTCCAGTATTATTCATTTTTGTAGAGAAACTATTCAGTGTTAAATCCCATTTTCTCTATGTGCAGAGAGGTAGAGAGGAGAAGGACTAAACAAATTCATGTAACACCCCGGGGTTCTCTTCCAAGACAGAATTGGCTTCGTATCAGGCCACACACTGACTTTCATATTGATTAATTAACCAATAATAGATCCTCTGATGCAAAGTGTTTTGTCAGTGCTATAGACAGTTCCCAGATTCCCATTGATCCCCAATTTTTATACAGAAGTACACAAATTATCTTAAAAATAAAAATGTTCACTCTTTGTTTGCAATATTAAAGAACCAGTGTGTAGGATTTAGAGGGCAGGAAGATACCTCCCCTTAATAAATACAATCATATTTTAAAAAGAGAAAAACAGATAAAAACGTTAATTGGAATATATCATTTAAGTTGAAATACAAAATTAATAGAAATTTACAATTATTTTACCAGGTGAGCATTATACATGCATATAAAAATGAAGAAGGCAGATATTAACTGTAGTTATAGAGGTAGATTGTTCCAAAGAGATGGTCCTCTGTATGTCCGTGAATATTGATTAAGAATCCATCTAATCATCCATCCACAATAAACAGTACCTGTTTAGCCAATACATATGACAATCCTTCATTAAATTACTAAAATCATACATATGTACCATCAATTGAGTTAAAACTTCCATTTAGCCCAAAAATACTCTTTATACATTTTATCTAATTCCTTCAAAGTCATTATGAGTCTGGACAGACATCGACGTAAACTGCAACTTGACTGGATGGTGGAGGCATACAGCTGTTGAGCAATAATTCTAGTATAGTCTAGTATAAACTGCAGAGAATCAGTTTACCAGACCACTAATCCTATTTTATAAATACACATAAATACATCCAAAGCCATTTTCTAGATGTTTTTATAGTGCAATTATCTCTCTTCTTTGCTGATTTTAATTTTACCCATGCTGTACCTTGCCCCAGTCACCTTCCCTGTCGTTGCCATCGAGGCATTAAGGTAATTATACCATATTGGGGTTGTGGACCCAGCTCTCACCATGTCTGCCTCTCACGTTGTGATTTTTTTCTGTCTGGTATGATTTCTCCATTAGCTACTGCTACTCCTCGTCTCACTTCTTTAGGTGATGACAATAAGATGAAGGCAAATTATATTAATATATTATCCAAGTCAATTATTGTTCTTAAAGTCATTGTCATCTCCAAGTCAGATAAAATTATACTAATTTGAGGATCTGGGGGAAGTGGAGCATTCAAGAGACACAATAAAAATCCCCCAAAAATTAATCTTCGTATGGAATGACATCAAAAAAGGAAAATAAATCAAATATTGCATCCGACTAAAATTTTCTGAAAGTGCCAGTTAATCATCAACACACCCCCCATCACAGCAGCAGCATACCCCTTTTTATTATTGAGAGCGGGGCGCCAAATAACATCAGAGCCAGTAGGAGGAAAATGCTCAAATAATTATGTTGTTCATTAAATCTTTCTTTCCTGTTAGATAAATTCAGGAAGATACATGATTTGTCTCATACAAAGCCATTGCTCTCTTTGTAAACTGGCTTTTGTGAAGTCATGTTTTTAAGTGAGATGTAAGACTCACAGGTGGCAATGAAAAGTTTAGGTCATTCATTTCAAAATTGGATGGGGGTGGGGTTTAGGGAATTAGTCACAGATGAAGAGTTTTTGCCAGAGAATGCTCAATCATTTTATTTGTCTGATTTTTTTTTTATTGTAAAATGTATGGCTAGTTTTTGAACAACTTCAGACAATACTGACATTGATCAGTGTGTTTGTGTTCTTGGTGGTGCCCAATTTGATATACAGGATTAATATGTGCATCCAGTATCATAATTACTCTTGCTTTTTTTTTAATTTACCTTAAAATAACTGAAAGTTGATGCAACTAATATTTCTGCTATGCGAGAGATTCTGTGAGTGTGGGGAACATATTAACCAGTATGGAAATCAGTGGGAAGCATTTTTTTCATCCTCTCTTGCACTTGCCGCCTTTAATCCCATGATTACGTTTGTAATCTAAAGCTAATTCTCCCTGGGCTCCAGTCTATAGAGTGACGCCCTGGTAGCCAAGCCACACTGGGAATTTTACTGTAATTACAATCCTCAGAGCTAGGGCCGATACCAGCTGACATCATTTGAAAATAATTTGTAATTTTCCTCTCACAGTTTCCATCCAATGTCTGTGTGATTTAGTACAGAGCCAAGGTGGACACAGGACAAACAATGTTTCAACATATTACAAGTGGAACATTTGTCTAAAATTGTCACCGATTAAAATATATTTTAATATATATTTAAATATATTAAAGTATGTAATAATGTCTGGTATTATATAGTAGTTTAACACAAAAGCACAATTTTTAGGAGACAGTTTACATGCATTGGTAGTCTTCTTGCCATACAGAAGAAACAAATGCACCACCGCTTAAGGAAATCAGCAACTCTCAATTTTCCTCAGCAGTAAACATTTCTGGCTGTTGCCTTTTGGTTTCTGCACCTATATATTCCAACTACAAGAATGTGGTGCACAGGCACAGTTTGGCAGATTCTCCGTTAGCTGTCAAAGGGCATTCTGGGAGATAAACAAAATCAATAAAATATAGATAAGGTAAGTTGAGGAAAAAATTGATTCACAAAAAGAAAATCACAACAACATTTTCTAAGCCTCCTTATTTTAGAGAGTGCATTCTTCCTCTACTATTTCAGCTATTTTAGCTCCTACATGTGTACATGAGAGACACTGTACTTCATGTTACGTTTGTATCTTCAACCCTTCGGTATGTCTTGGGTGCCATACAACTGAAATCTACTGTGTTTTTGCCTTTTGTGCTCACAGTCAGACTGGATTTCCCCATAATGATTCAGTACTGATATTTCTTTTTTGGCTTCTAGGGGGCGCTGGTCACTGCCTGTGCAGATGACACGCTACATTTGTGGAATCTCCGTCAGAGGCGGCCGGCTGTCCTGCATTCGCTCAAATTCAACAGAGAGAGGTAAGCATAAAGTCCACTTGATAAAACACACACATGCACACACAGATACACACTTTACATACCTTACACACCCTGCTCCAGTAAAAGATGGATGTGACTGTCCCTGGTCAGAATATACTATTTTACACAAGCAGTCCGTGAAGAGCTTCCCAAAACCACCACCAACTAGCCCTATACACAGTATTGGCCATAGTGCTGTATTTTGTATCCAGTTATCTTTGTATCCAGTAACATCTTGACACCTCTGGGATCCAAAAGAGATATCCATTGTTTAACAAATGTATTACTTGTAGAGCTTTTTCAGAGATTACCAATGCCACTATGCAGTGCCTTCTGTGCTCCAGGAAGACTCCTACTCACCATATCCCAGACCGCCCAGCATATGCATCCGTCCATCTCTTAGCTGCAGTATCGGGAGCGGCCAGTGTTTTCCAACAGGAAGACACATTTAATCAATTCAATCTGGAAGACGATGAAGCAGAGTGTTGACAGGACAAGGCCAGCTCCTCTGTCCAGCCTCTGATCTTTTTTCACCCTGTTTGATAAACCTGAGGAAGAGAGGATCCCTTGGCTTGATGTTCTCTCTTCTGTCTCAGCTGGTGACCCCTTCAGCCTCATGAGACACCCCCCACTAACTTCACTACAGGCTGTGAGAGTTGACTTCCCAGTGGCTATTAGGCAGCTGAATCCATCTCCTTTGACATGTTGCCAACTAAACCTTTGAAATGCCTGTTTTCACATGGTGACTACAAACTGGCAGCAGCAAACAGAGCTGGTGGAATATTTTAACAAGACATTGCTTATGGCAGCCCAGCCCAGTCAGCCTGGGCATGAATATATATAAGTTGTATTTATTTGTTATAATTATAAGTCAAATGAACAACATCTGCAAATGTGTTTGGAATGCTAGGAGCAATGTCATAGTTCACATTTTATTTTGGGGTTGTGCAGATGTGGCTGACTGTCCTCTAGCAGTAAGCCACAGAAGTCCTGTCTTGGAGCTCCCCCTCACTGCGACAGCCTCTCTGGTGCTTCCATATCTGACACCACTCAAGGGTCCCTGAGGTCAGAGAAGAGATTGTTGCTGCTATGTTGCTTTTGCCTGACAGCTAAGGCCCTACCTGTGATCCCATTTGAAGCAATGGTACACGAGTGCTCAATGGGCTGGGAAAAACATGACCACTGCAGAATTCTGGCTGACTGACTGGCAGACACTCAGTTTGTTTGCTAGAGGGATTATTCCCTCTTTGTTGCTCATTTCGTTTCTTGGACTGAAATTTGAAAGGTCCTTATTTTTTCTGCAGCCCCCTCCAACTTCCAACTCCCCTTTCTTAAAGCAGACACATTGTCTTCCTTGTCTATCTCTCTCTCTGGTTTTCCATGTCACATGTCATCCACAGGGTGAGGAGGTAGTGCCACACCCTCAGCAAGCTGCTTCTTTAAGTCAGTCAGCTGTCACTCCCTGTCCATCTCTTCTTCTATAGAAGAGTAGTCTGTGGGATGAGGTGGTAAGCAAGAGCTTGGCTCTTTGCTTTTACAGAGCATAGATTTCTTCTCTCCACCATTATACTTTATTAGCAAACAATGGCCTCTTGGTGCTAATGCTTGCATTTGGAAACTGTTTTTCTTTTTTCTTCCCTGACAAAACTTATGGGGATCTGGCCATACACAGAAATGTCTCGAAATATTTGGTTGTCCTAAATGGCGCAATATTCAGCCAGAAACAGGTCTTATAATCTGGGGGTGTCCACTGCAGTTGTTTAGCACATACACAGTCCACACTAGGATAGATAGATAGATAGATAGATAAGATAGATAGATAGATAGATAGATTAATAGATAGATAGAATAGATAGATAGATAGATAGATAGATAGATAAGATAGATAGGATAGATAGATAGATACTTTATTTATGAGGGAAATTCAAGAGTGTGTAGATAAGGAAGTAAATACCCACTTCAGTCTGGTCAGCATTCATTGGGGTTTTGTTGTTTCTACTGTGTCGTGGCAGGGGTGTGTAAATAGAAATGTGTGCATTGTACCTGCCCTAGTTCTAGGTAGGGCTCTCCGACTTGCTTCTTTGTCATACCAGGCATGCTCAGATGCTGTTTATAATATCAAAGCCAGTTGGCTGGGGGTTCAGCAAGTTCATCCTTGAGTTCAGCAAATTCATCCTTGAACAGCTGATTGTGTGTATCTGTGTGTTTTTGTTTCACTGCACAGTGGTGCAATATTGTCAAGCCTAGATTCCCAAGGCTTTGTCTGCTTTCAAGACATAAAATTCACATGAATGATGAATAGACATTGCTCACCTCTGAATTTTTAACATTTTGCTCATTACACATTTCATACCAGCAGATTTCTATTACGTGTTGAGCAGCCATTACACACAAAGCAAAACAGTATTAGAGAATGGTATTATCCATTAGCAGTAACATTCAAATATTTGGTGAGTGTTATGCTAAACAAAGGAAGAGTCTTCTGACTTACCGTTACAGCCAGTTTTTCAAGACTTCAAAAGTTGACAAAGAAAGCTTTAACTTGCTGACAGAAATCGGAAAAAATGAAACAAATAATTATTCCATTAACTTTATGCTTATAAATCAAAATTATTCCCATTTTCCTTTTCCTATTCTACTATACAGAATATACTAGACTTTGTGAAAATTTTCAAGTTCTTCATATTCAAGTTGAACTTATATAACTCCTATAACAGGAGATATTTTCTGTCTTTCTGCAAGAAAAAACTATTCTTTCTAACTAAAACTTGATTTCCACCACGTGGCACATGTGTCATGGGCAAGGACATTTAATGAATACAGTATGACTGTATTCCCTCTGAATGTGATGAAATTTTATTATGCTTTCAAAAAGCAGATTATTTATTTATTTTTACCACAAACTTTCTATGTCAATAGAAATGCAGGGTCACGGTGTCAGATCAAGTGTTGCTTTTGATGAGCACATGTAATAGCAAACTCAGCCCGGTCACAATTACAAGTCAAGGACTTCAGCTGAGTCACAGGATATTTTTCTCTCTACTGAAACTTTCTATCACAAGAGAGAAATAAGCTTTCTCCCCAAGACAGAATCTCAATCCTACCATGAAAAAGCACATAAATCTCGACCAGTGGCACTTTCACAATGCAACAGAGACTTAAAGGATAATGGGCCAGAGGAGTTTGTTAAATCCATGTACTGTCTGCAAGTTGTTAAGGAAAGAACTTGGTGTCTTGTTAATGCAGTGACAGGTTTCAAGTCATTAGTAGTGTATGTGAGAACAATAGACATATTTCAAGATTTTTTTATCAAACCTATATCAAAATTTTAATGACTTTTAAACTTAGAAATCATGTTGTCTAAAAACCCTAAAGATACTTTCAGACAGAAACAGGCACCAACTGCTGTAAACAGGATGCCAGTCATGCTGTCAAAGAAAGAGAGGGTGGCTACCACTGTTGTAAACACACACAGGTAGTATTGATAACAATGATAATAGTAATAACCTCTATTTGTATAGATTTTTGAACCAAAGTTACAATGAAATACAATCTATAATTGTATTAATACAGTGGAAGTATCTTCATAAGCCATTGTTGGCTACATTTACAGTCAATCAATTTATTTGGTGGCTCGCTATATTTTATTCATTTACTGTAATTCTCTTTTTAATATTCTATTGATGTGCTTTTCCCTGATTAATCATATTATTTTTGCTGTTGCAGCAACCTCATTACATTAATCATTTATGAAATCATCTCATGCTTGTCAATGTAAAACTGCCCATATCACATATTTCATATTTTAAATTCATAGCCTAGCAGCTTTACCTGTATCACTGTGTGGTGTACATGCCCACACAAACACACAGAGGTGAAGGTTAGGAAAAATGCTTTGTATCAAACCCTCTTTCAGTAGCTCTCCACCTGTCTTGTAGTGCGATGAGGTAGGAAGCACAACCACTCGTTCTCAACAGCAGAGCAGTGAATCATGCTCTAAGATAAAAGTAGAAAAAGGGCATTATGAGTCATCCGTCAGTGGCTGGGCAGTGACTTGCCATTTAGCTCTGTGTCTCTAAGCTGAACCTCTGATAATTAGCACCCTAACACCCCCACAGAATCCCCTAAGAATAATGTATGAATCACTGGAAACAGTGGAGAGAATTGTTTTGTGATAACTGTCAGTCAGCATCTCGTGCGTGCCACCCCTCCTCGACTCATGCTGCTGTTAAAAAGAGTTTGAAGACTTTCAGTCCAAACAAAATGCACACAACACTACATGAGACATTGGACACTTGCAATAGTTTTTGCACAGTAAAAAGAGCCATTTGTGCTAATGTGATCATCTGTGATTTGAAGTTATCCAACAGGATTGTTCTTTGCTGATATATGATATATGGAGTCGTTGTAGAATTCCTTAAGCAGTTAAGCAGATGGCAAGGTCACCAATTCCCTAGATGATGTTACGAATTCAATTAATCTGTACATCTTTTTACTTAATTAATTGTATTTGCTCCTCAGTTGGTCTCACAGTGGCAGGTCAGCTGGCAGCCACAGCGCTTCCTGTTCTCTTTGGTTGATACTAAAGTTGATACTTAGTTGATGGTGCCTGGTAGATTGTATGGAGTCATGCCTTCGACTTTCTCCAAATTGTCCTCTGGATCTGTATTCATCACTACTTGCCTTGTTATTCTTCATCCCATTCATCATCTTCTCATTTTTTCTTCAATTGATTTTTTCCCCCTTAAAACTTTGTCTTTTATTTGATCCTGCCTGTGACATTTTTATGTAAATGGTCAGCTCATAATGGAGGTAATCAGTGCTAAGAGGCTTTTCTAAATAGGCCTCATTTTATTTGATATTTTTTCACTGGGAGAATCTTCTGACTCACTTGGGTTACTGCAGATAAAGTCTTTGAAATATGACAATTTAGATGAATAACTATCAACATTTTACACAGTGACACATAATTTGCACAATGTCCTCTGTGCCTAGTAAGTCAATGAAGAGGTTTGGATCTCATCTGTTGTTTTTATGTTAAAGAATTAGACCTAATAATCCACAAAGGTCAATCAGGATGCTTCCTTCAGCACAGAAATATGTCAATTATAGTGCTAAGGCTGAATGCATGTTGTAAAAGACAGTAGACTGAATAATCCTCTGTTGCTCGTATAGCACTTCTGCCCCCCTGCCAGTTTGAATATTGTCATCTCCCCAAGCCCCTAAAATCCTTATTGAATTGTCTGCCATCTCATTTGTCTTCTATCTAATAATCCTGTCGCTTGCTGGGTGGGTGGCTGTGGGGCTGTAGCCCAATGATCTACCCACTTCTAAAAGGTAATCAGCATGGATAGAGGATAGTAGGGCTTAGTGTGTGCTGATCTTTCTTCCCTGGTTAAGATGATTATAAAAATGATAGATGCTAATGACAGAGCAATAATGGTTTAAGCAGCCTTGCATCACATCAGAATTATTTTCACACAAATACCTTAGGGGTATGGGTCTCATGATTATTTATTGATTTGCGAAAAGCAATTATTAGGATTTTTGACAATTACATTTTCAAAACCTGGAAAAGTTTTAGAAAAATGTAAAATCCCAAAAGATTTGGAAAAGTAATGGAAAATAGTTTCATGAACATCTTTAAAACATGACCTGTCTATTTTTTTCCCAATCTGGCAATGTTATAAAACAGACATGTACTCACTCAGGTATGGTCATTGGCTACTGTAGTACCTTTTCTTGCTGGAACAGTTTTATATATATGGGCATACACCGATCAGCAATGGTGCTGCATAACATTATAACCACCTGGGCACATTGGTGAGCCTTGGCCGTCCATGACCCTGTCGCCAGTTCACCACTTTTCCTTCCTTGACACTTTTTGATAGGTACCTGACCATTGCAGACTGAACACCCACACTGAGCTGCAGTTTTGGAGACTTGCCACTGAACCCAATTTGTCCCAGCCATCACAATTTGCCTTATCAACCAGTCGCTCAAGAATCCTCACGCTGCCATTTTTCCTGGCTTCTAACCACATCAACTGGAGGACAAAATGTTTACTTGCTGTCTTATATATTCCACCCACTGACAGGTGCCATGATAACAAGATAATCAGTGTTATTCATTTCACCTGTCAGTGATCATAATGTTATAGCTGATCAGTGTATGTATGTGTATGTGTCATCATGTGAAAATATATTTTGCATTTGGACAAGGGGAGAGGCAGCCATAGATTTGTCATGTTGACAGTGGGGGTCTGATGTGAACTGAAGAAGTTTAAGAAGTAGTGAGTGAAGCAGTGTGTCTATACAGCAGGCACAGCATGAGCAGCAGCAGCTTTAGAACTCCATCTGTGTCTACACAGTATTGAGTGTAGGTCACTGGCGTTTTGGCAGCGCTCAAACTCCACACACAATCACTGTAATATGCACATAAAACCAAAGAAAATATACTTGAAGCAAAATTCTTGGTTTCTTTACACCACTCATCTTCTCTGTACACTACACTGGTTCCCCATTGCTGCTCACATCCAGTTCAGAAGTCTATAGCTGGCAGTGAAGGGAACTGTTCCCTACCTCCAAGCCATGGTCAAACCCTACCCCCCAGCCCAGCTATTGTGTTTCTCTGCCTCTAGATGTTTAGCTGTCCCATCAGACTCTGGTCATTCATCTCAGTCAAGGCTCCTGTCTGTTCTGGCTAGAGTCACAGCCGTCAGCCAGTCTTTTTCCGCAGACTAAAAACCCAGTTTTTTAGACATAAAAAGGCCTTTACACACCAGGGGCATGACGATTAAAGGGCACAAATGCTCACCTGTGTAAATGTTGCATCAAAACTAATCATTCTGGCAGTGATTGGAATTAGCGACTCATTAAAATAAATAATTAATTCCACACACACTTACTAGGGAAGACAGGGACTGGTGAAAAAATGGCAGCAGCTTGCAGAGCTACCGGAGATCACACTGCATAAACAACACACTGACAGACAGGTCACATTCACCGGGGTTATCTCAGCTGCCTGTCCCGGGGCTCCGGTTCAGTCTGTTAAGATGTATTAATATGTTAAAACACCAATGTCACACAAGACCAAGAAACTAATCAAGGCAGTGGTAAACCAGAAACTCTAGTGTTGTATGAGGTAAAATTACTGTTTTTGTAGACTTTAAAGGGATCAGATGAATATAACAGCTTCAGTTCCCCATCGGTAAACCCCACATAGCAGTCTGTGCGCTGCATATTATTGGCTTCCTGTGAAAGTACTCATTACAAAAAAAAGGTCGAAAAACTACATTGACCTGCAAATAATTTTTACAATAAAACGCCTCTTGTGTGTAAAGGTCTTAAGTCTTAACAAGTTATGTATTCTGGATACTTGTACTGGGTAATAAGGTTGATTGATTCTCAGCGCAGTTAACTTTGTTCCACTGTGTGTGAAATTTGTAAATGTTTTGTAAAGCAAAAATCTTAAATACATATTCTGCAGTTTTTAGTTAGTTTCCTCTGAAACCATTGATTTGGGCTGCAGAAAGTTTATAAAATTAACTTGATATGTTATGAATTTTTATGGTTAAAGAAAGAATCTGGTTATGAAAATTAATTTAAACCCAAGGAAAAGGCACAGAAATCTATTGGAAAAAATGTGCAGGAATAATAATTAGTATTAGTATTAGTAGTACTAGTTGTTGAGTTGTGAATATGTATGACATGATGGACCAGTTTAGCCTGTAGTGCACATGTCAGTATGTCAGCTTTCGGACTAATGAAACAGAACATAGAAAAAGTTCAGCCTTCTATTTTTGAGAGTAATGCTGAAGGGCTCTTTGAATAACTATTTATACTGGGCTAAGTGCAAAAGTTCTCTGACAAGAGAGAAGCAGAGAGTGGGGCAGGTGGAGCAAATGTAGGCAATAATATCTATATTGAAGGTGCTGCATTGCTCATGAAAATAGATTTTCACTTTCCTGTCGACCACTAAATTAAACCTTGATTAAGGGTTAGTCAGTCATTAGAATGAGTCATGCCATAACTTCCGTGAATGAGTCAGGGTTTGACGTCTATGAAGGACAGTTATTGAACAGTGGTTCTGACAGTGACATAGTATATAGTCTATTAAGTTTAAGTACCATGGACAGTGCTGTACATATTGAACGTTTTAGAATGCTAATTGCTAAGCAGGCAACTTGGCTAGAATGCAGTTTAGTCACTTTATTTGTTATCCAACAGTTGCTTTATTGAACAAATGCCTCTTACCCCATGATTTTCAATTGTTTTGTTTGTATTATGCCCAATTATTGATTTTTTTAAAGGCATATCTGTCATATTTTAAAATAGAAAACATGTTATTCCAACAAAATACCTTGATGTTTCATTTTCTTTAATAATTTTAATAATAGAATAGCTTTCATTTTTAGTATTGCATACAAATAAATACTGTACACACTGAAAACTACACTTCACACAATCATATAGTCATGATTATAAGCAGTTTGAAATGCACATTGTTTGTCTGAAAGCAGAAGTATGCACAATACTCTTTATATGTACAAAAGTGTGAGAATACACAGTGTTGAACCATACTGCATAGACTTGATATAACAATCCTTGAAAGCAGAGCCCCCTTTGTGACTGTTCATATTCTAACACTCTATCTCTTTCCTCCTTTGTTTCTTGTTCTCCAGGATCACGTTTTGCCACCTTCCCTTTCAGAGTAAATGGCTATACGTGGGGACGGAGCGCGGAAACACACACATCGTCAACATCGAGTCCTTCATTTTGTCTGGATACGTCATCATGTGGAACAAGGCCATAGAACTGTAAGTTGCCCCTTCTAACAAACAACAGTTATCTGGGATTGGTTATCTGACAGTGATGATTTTAATGTGCTGATACTGGTGTGAATGCCAGTGGGTCAGGGTCAGTAAATTGATGGCCAAATATTTGGTGGGTCTTGTATGGATTTTTAATACTTTGTGTTCCCTAAAATAAGGTTTGGAAAAAAGGATCTGTCAACAGAGGACACAAGTTAATTGTTTTTTAAGCCGTTTCAAAGTCTCAAGGGCAGTGATCTCTTTGAAAGCTAACCTTAAATCAACAATATTGAGTCGAGTTTAATTAAGAAAGTAAATCTAGAGTTGTGAATTTGCAATTGAATAAGTGTTAATTGTGTTAGTGGTCTCGCATAACGTACAATTAGAACAGTTGAGAAGTTAAAGTTTACTACCATTTTGTTGCCTTTTATGTTTGAACAAGAGGTTCATGAATTAACTAGTCAGAGAAGTTTTTCCATATTAACAGTGAATTTTTTCAGTGATCATATGTTTCTTTGTATGAAAAGAACTGAACAACAGATGGATTTCAGTGTTATAGGTGAAACTTTAGGTGAATACATGGATGGTTATTTTATGAGCATTACTAAAATAACCTGTCTGCCACTCTTTCTCGACTTCAAATAGCCTACACACACACAAAGACACACACACACACAGACACACACACACAGTGAAATCTAGGACTTCATATAGGATTCAAAATTATTGGGTTGTTGTTGAATTGATTTTGTTGTGTGAAGTTGGGCCCATTTCTCAGGGGTATTCATATGTTATTGCTGTTACTTGTTAGCTTGAGCCTTATTATCTATACACATAAATACATACACATATACACTCTGCAGTACATCTTTTGAATTTGCATCTGGGGGGATGTAAACAGCAGTAACAAGATAGTGATACCTCTCAATTGTAATACTTCTACAATATTGTTAAGAATAGTTCAATAAATAAGACTACACGATAAACAGAGGGCTGCAAATAGACCCAGTGATTGGGAATTGTTATCATCAATGCTGCTTTCAGCAATCAGTGGTCTGCCCATCAGAGCGCCAGTATTGTTTAATTATTCTGAACATTATGTTGCTGTTGCTATTGCAAACTGAGCCATGTGCCATCTGACATTTGGACTTTCATGAGGAAAACTGGACTCAGATCTATGGTCATTAAGATGTATTTGAAAATTAAATAAATAAAATCGAAACTTGATAGTGAACTTGATAAAACTAACACATTTGCAACAACTGGCAGAACACTAAATGAGTTAAGTTGAATATTTTCAGTGTTAACCGACTATAAAGAAAACATCACACTTGCAGTGCATCAACAGGCTTTATCCTTCTTTTGTGGTAATGTTCACAGAAAGCATACAGTAAGCATAAGAAAGTGTCCACAATGTAATATAATATTTAGGCATAATACTACTTATCAGCCTTTAATAATTAGTTGACATGCACTTTTGTTGGTTGCACGAGTTGACTGTGTAGCTGACATATGCTGCAGATTGACAACTGCTGCATATGTCAGCCATTAAATACACAAATCGTGCTCAGTTGCATTGTATGCCCGTTTGTTTCTCTTGGTTACACCCACCTACGCGCCATTCTTCTGGTGTTACCCTGACAAGTCCCCTGCTGCAGTGTCAGTCACAAGTCACTCTCATACCAAGCCATCTTGTTGCCTTGTGACAGCCCACACTATGGTGAGCAGCCATAACACTGATGTGTATGTGTGGGAGGGCTGACTGCCAATCACTGCTAAAGTCTCGGAGGCTGAGACAGTGGTTGTGATTTTTAACAGGATATTTAGTTTGTTGATTCCTCACCACAGTGTGAGTCAACAGAGAACTTTCAATCTTCTTTTTAGCATCACGTCAGAACTTCTTTCGGTCTAAAACTGTGTGAAAGAAATTTGTTTTAATGTGTTAGGATGTCTACTTTGCTCATAAATAAGAAATATTTAATTACTCAATCAACAAATAACAATTATTAGTGGTTAACCGATATTGGTTTTTCAGTGGCTGATGTCGATATCAATATTAAGAGAGCAGGGTGGCCGATGGCTCATATAAAATGCAGATATAAAAACAAAGGAAAGTAATGTATATTTCCATTCCATGCACATTACAATCTAATATACTTGGTTAGCCAGTAACATGTTCTTATAAGTCTGATTATTTATTAAAACAAAACAATACATGGGGTTATGTTGTAGATTTCCGAATGTGACTAGTATTTAAGAGAGAGCGGGGTACAGTATGTCAGAAGTGATGTCATTCAACTGCATTATTCTATAATCCAAAACTTCCAAAACTCACAAGGGGGAGCTCTAACATGGTTCCACAGCAGCCACAATGACAAGGTTGCCTGCAGACATTTTTGGTTCATTGGCCTTGCAAGCGCAGGCATCACCCGATGGCGATTATCTCAAAATGCCAGATAATCGTCACCATCAATCGGCCAACTGATTAATGCAAGGGAGCCGCCAAAAACAAAATCGGGAGAGGTGAAAACTACTATTTGTCTATTTACTGACATTTCAGAATTTAGATCTTTAATGTAATCTGGCCTATAATGGGACAA
>NW_023340095.1:8052388-8120488 GCF_004916995.1 Morone saxatilis | reverse complement strand
GGGGGGGAGGAAAGATCTGAGACAGTGGTTGTGGATTTTTAACAGGATATTTAGTTTGTTGATTCCTCACCCAACAGTGTGGAGTCAACGGAGAACTTTCAATCCTTCTTTTTAGCATCACGTCAGAACTTCTTTCGGTCTAAAAACTGGTGTGAAAAGAAATTTGTTTTAATGTGTTAGGAATGTCTACTTTCTCATAAATAAGAAATATTTAAATTACTCAATCAACACAATAACCAATTAATTAAGTGGTTAACGATATTGGTTTTTCAGTGGCTGATGTCGATATCAATATTAAGAAGCAGGGTGGCCCGATGCATCCATATAAAATGCGGGTGGAAATGCAGTATAAAAAACCAAAGGAAAGTAACTGTATATTTCCATTCCCATGCCACTTCACCAGATCTAGATACTTTGTTAGCCAGTAACATGTTCTTATAAGTCTGATTATTTAATTAAAACCCAAAACAATACCACATGGGTTATGTTGTAGATTTCCGAATGTGACTAGTATTTAAGAGAGAGCGGGGTACAGTATGTCAGAAGTGATGTCCATTGTCACTGCATTATTCAATATAAGAACAATATGTAATCAACAACCCAGCCAGTAGAAGGTTTTCAGATTAGATTTACGGAAAAAGACTGACACAATTTGAGGCAAAACGTTTCCAGCAAGGATGTGTGAGCCGGGTTATCAAGCACAGGGCTCCCAAACTAAAACCTCTTTCTAAAAGCCCAACCCCTTTCCGCGCCAAAAGCTCACCAAGGGGGAAGCCCTCTAACAATTGTTCCACAGCAGCCACCCCCAAATGACCAAGGTTTGCCCTGCAGACATTTTTGGTTGCATTGGCCTTGCCAAGCCGCAGGCCAATCACCACGATGGCCGATTAATCTCAAAAATGCCAAGACTAATCGTCACCATCAATCGGGCCCAATACTGATTAATGCCAAGCGGCAGCGCCAAAAACCAAAATCGGCTGGGGTTAGAGTGAAAACGTACTTTTGTCTATTTACTGACATTCAGAATTTAGATCTTTTAATGTAATCTGGCCTAATAATGACAACCCCAAAGGAAGATGCAACCATCTCAACAATAGATTTTTATACACTGCATATTATGTTCTGCTTGAGCATGCACTATAATATATTCTCTTTTTTCAAACCGTCAGCACTCTGTACCTTTCTGAAGTCGAGTTCATCATAAGTTG
Organism: Morone saxatilis; assembly: GCF_004916995.1. NCBI lineage: Eukaryota > Metazoa > Chordata > Actinopteri > Moronidae > Morone > Morone saxatilis. Next base: position 8,119,280 of record NW_023340095.1, on the reverse strand, counting down.
AACTAGTAGAGAATGAATCCTCTCTCATCAACAAACAGAGGAACCTGGGAGTTACAAAGGCTGGGGAGGATTTCCACTTAACATGAATAGGTATGAGAGGGGACTTTGTGTTTTTCCTGCGGTGGAACATTGAGTGAGGAAGGGAGAACTCATCCACTCTTTCCACTGTGTAGAAACAGCACAATGTGAGTCATGCAGTATTTGGTGTGTGTGCATTCGTGTTCTCACAGTGCTTGTGCGACAGCCATTCACAGATGTATTAATTTAATTGTAAACCAAAGTATGCTCTCTTGAAAATAATCTGTTATAGCGACAATTCAACTGGGGCCAGTGTTCCCAAACCGTAGGGCCGGGCTCTCATTGAAATTCAAATGGGTTCGCAACATATTTAATGAACAATTTCATCTTCAGAAGATTCATTCCAAAATGAAATATAAAAGAAATGAGATGCAAGGAGAAGTGGGAAAACACAGCAGCCCAGAAGACACACTGTTGCAGTTCATAGATCCCTGTGATGAACAGAAATGTGTTTACGCCTGGCATCATGTCAGCCATAATCAACATTGGCATGTTAGACTATTTCTGCTATTATGATTGTAAAATAAGCAATGAGTTTTCAGCATCCTCCTGGTCCCTTAACTGTTTTATAATAAGCAGTCTTAAAATGCAAGCACAAGCTCCAGAAATGATGTGGCAACAGAAATACTTGGCAACAGCAACCCTTTCTCCTAAAAATATACCACCACTAATTTTAAAACGCAATGCAATGCTGCCTGGATTTATGTTACTGCTGGTGTTTTAATAACATAATAAGGAAATATATTTAATGAATCTGCAAAATGTTTATAGAGAGCTTTCTGCAAAAGTTTCACTGACAATATATCCCTGTTGTTTTCCCATATCCACTTGTGGTAACTAAATTCATATTGAACTATTTTCTAGATGTTTAGGCAACTCAAACCACTTTAAAGTTAAAGTTAAGTTAAAATAAAGAAGTTAATGAAAGAACATTGTCTTGGTTTAACATCAAAAAAGTCAATGCTGACTTGTTTACTTTTTATTTATTTACCCAAAACTAATATCTTTTCCCAGCCAAACTGGTTTTGTGTGAATTCTGGTCTCCATCATACGCACTGGAAAAAGAGATTTGTTGGACCAATTTAAAATGTTTTAACTGTAATTGGTTAAGCAAATTAATTACGTTTACAAGTTTACACTGACTAAATCAACAACCTACATTGCTACAACCTAATGCTACTACAAGTCAACTTGAAATGACTCACCATATTATAGTCCAACCACGTTTTGCTTTGTAAACTGAGACAGGAAGGTCAGAAAACTTACCAAATTAGTAATAATCAGTTTATTTATTTTGCAAGGTTGTACAATATTGTGATATCGCCTCTGCGGTTCTCGTCTCTGCCTGATTCATTTTCTAAGACAGGAAATGTTGGATGAAGTGAAAATTAGAGTGAAAGTATTGAAGGAATACACTTGACAGTCAGCCAACTGTTTCAGACTCCCAGTGCTCTCTCCACAAAACCAAGAAATACTATAGCGAATATTCTTCATGGAAGTTTGACATATTCAGATGGATGATTAATACATATGAAAACACACTTACCACCATGGGAACTCAAAGTTGATAATATTGTTAATGGTCTACCTACAGAATTATACAGTAAAAAACTTCACAAAGACTTGCACATCTTGCACAGTTAATGTAAAAAAGCAGCTTGTTCCGTTGTGACATTGGATCAAAGACAGTTTGTTGCACATTCATACCGAAATGAACTCCCTGCATGCTTTAACTCACACCAGTGTGTTTTTCTACTGCGTCTTCCAGTTAATCAGCAAAAGATTTTTATTCCTCTTGATTTGATAATTGTACAGAAAATATCCTAGAATTAGATTCAACAGATTACACACATTAGAGTTGATTCAGTTTCCAAATAATATATATTATATATATATAATATATATTATATATATATTATTAAATATTATATTTACGGGTGACTCTACAGAAGTTATAGACTATAGGACCAAAACGATAAAAGACAAAGCAAATCAGAATAAGTGAATGGACTGATAGCCATTTATATCTAATCTGACATTTAATTTTACTTTTGTGATAGTTTTAGGTATTGTAGATGTGTAGGAGAAATCACAGTGTTATACAAAGCCTCTCTTCAAATGTAATGCCATGTGATTGTATATTATATGTATAAGACGCTCACTATAACTCAATTATTTGACGTTACTGTTGACATGCTATTTCCTGTCATTCCTTGTTGATAATTACATAAGATAAGCCTTTATTGATGGCTCCACTGGTCCTACTGTAGCTCAAGGTCTTTTTGCCTTTGTGTCAATACCCTTAGTAGTCAATCTTTGGATGACTGTAATAAAAAAAAAAGAAACTTCAGAAATTTTTTTTTTTCTGTAAAACATGCTACAGTAATTGTTTTTTTTCTTTGTTCTTGACTCTGTATTTTATTCATCTATTTCATTGTATGTACACACCTGTTAATCAATATGCTGGAGCCTTTTCCAGCATGCACTGGGCAAGAGGCAGTAAAGCCTGTTTTCCAGATCCCTCGAGCCACAACAGGCACGCTTGTTTAACGGTTGATGTTTTTTGGCAGGCTTTGAGAGGATTTGGTAACATCCTTGCTTAACAAGCACAGGGACACTAGTACCTTTAATGAAAGCTTTTAGGCTGAATAATTTGCTTGTCGGTTAGTTTAACAAAACAGTTACATCTCTGAAGAGAAACAGAATCATCTAATTGAGCCTGCTGCCATACAACCACAACATACAAACAGGGCTGGGTACCAAACTTCGATTATTTTATGGCACCGACTGAACTGCATCAATACTACAGAGTATCGAAAAACGTCTTTTCATTCTGTACCAAATTTCGATACCAACAGATTAAAACTCTACAGTCTCAGTACGCCCACACTGCAACAGATTGTTAATGTACATTTCACAGCTATGCAGGAGACAGTTCTCACTTTACCTCAAGCTGCTTATGTTCACAGACAGCTTGTGAACTTTGTGCTGTTTGGTAGCCAGTGCAGGTAACTTTCATCTGCTCATTGGTGAGTTCGTTCACCTCATCGTCCACTGGGATGGAAACCTAGGCACATCCTCTCCTGGCCAATGGGGGGCCAGAGAGCCTTTCAGACATTGTTTAAAGACCGACAGGAGGAGAGAAATGAAGTTGATTTGTCAGACCCGGGGGATAGCTGGTCTCCAGCACAGAAACAGTAAGAGGTCTCACTCTGCCACTATTTCCCAGTACCATAAATGTCCCCCACACAGTCTTCTTCTTTGAGTTAGACTAGAAATATTGCTGCCATACTGTTTGTTAATAATGTTCCTTTCACAGTTATTTATAGTTTTTTATATAGTCCAATGCTCTACATATTCAGTTTTATTTGTTATATAGGTTAAGTAAAGTGAGTAAAACACGTTTCTCCAGCTGCTCCCAGGTCCTTTAATGGCTTCCTTCTTGGAAGTGAGTAATTGCATCGAAAATCATTCAGGAACTACTATTGAGATTAAGGTATCTGGAAAAGTTTCGAAATTTAAAAGAGTTTTTTGAAAATCCTAGTACTAGATTAATTAAGTTTAATTTTCTAAGGAAAGTGGCATTAAAGTTATCTAATGTGTTTTTCAAATGATATATATGTTTTATAACATTCAGCAATATAGCCTCACAATTTCTCACAATGTGCAGCTGTGCCCAACATTGGCAAACACTCTTCATGAGAACATTTTTCTTAAAGCATTCTGATTCGCTTTGTGTGCATTTTAAAGACTAGCCTTATTAGCTGAAAGGCAAACTTTCTCAGGAGTCCCTAAGTAATTCAGCAGCTCTCCTCAGATCACATATTTGTGATATTTAGTGTGAACACTTTCATCAACCAAATAAAATGGCCTTACATGTACAATAGCAAGCCTTTGCCCTTCGTCACAGAACATTTAATAACTGCTATGAACCTTTCCTTAAACAATGTAATAACTTTTTTTTATACCAATAAACTCAAAAAGAACTTCATCCCTGCCACAGTGTGAGTGTGTGTGTGTGTGTGGAGGGTGGGGTTGTGGGAGGGTTGGTGACAAAAAAGTCTGGGGTCAAAAGTGCATAATTCATCTTATATTGAAAAGTGCATTTCAGCTTACTTATTTGTTCTGGGTGGCTGGTGTAGCAAGATTAGTTCTTGGCATTCACCCATTGTGGCACTTCAGTGATTGGACAGGTGTTGTGTGTTTTGCTGGATGGTTTGTGGATACCTTGGCTTATTACTACTTTAACTGCTGAGTAGAAATGTATTGAGAGCTTGCTATGCTTTTATGTTTTTATCGCCTTCTGGCAGCAGGCGTAGCTAAATGGGCCCATCTGAATGTGTCAGTCACACCTCAGCTTCCCAGAACAACTCGCATTTCAACCTCTATGCTAAAATATCATGATTGTGGATGCTACAGTGAAGAACCAAGTGGCCCTCGTTGGGCTGTTTAGCTCGGAGATTCAGTGGATAATGTCAATATAATGAATTTTACAGCTGCAAATTTTGGTTGGGAGAACATGCCATTACTAAACCATGACATGACATCCCCCTTCCCTTTTGCGTGTGTATAATTTGTAATATTGACAGATGATGTGACTCTCTGAGCTCTAAGAAGCAGATTTCCCCGGCTGCTGCTGTATTTTTTACCTCGCTTTTATCTTTGCCTCTTGTCACAGATCGACTAAAACTCATCCAGGACCTGTGGTTCACTTGAGCGACAGCCCAAAGGATGAAGGAAAGGTGAGTAGGCAGATAATAAAAACACCTCCTGGTTCTCCACAAGCACCAACTCAAATGTGACCAATCTACAGAGGCTCTCTCCTTTTCCCACTTCTCTGCCTTGTTTTTTTTCTGGTCACATATCTGTCCTCTAACCTCTCCTCTGCCTTTATCTTATCTTCTTTCTTTCTGTCTTTCTATCTTCCATTCTTTCTTTCTAAATTTCTTACCTCTCTCTCTGTCAGCCTGGCTTTCTTTGTGGCCCACAGAAGGAAAGCCATTCTCTATACATTATCGCTCTCCTTTGTTGCTCTCATGTTTTTTTTTTCTCTCTGTCCCTCGGCTTTTCACAAATACCAACTGAAAAAAAAAGGTGTGTGGGACTGTAACATATCCTTTGAGGAGAGCTGAGCTTTTCAGGGTCATGCTGCAGTCAAATTGGTAGGAAAAGTGGCAGGTGGAGGTTGCTGTAAAAGAGAGGTCATTCAAGAGCATATTGATTTTCCCAATGGATTTTGCCGTCTCTGTGTGAAACCAGACTTGACAAGCTGTGAAGACATAAAAACGAGACATGAGTTTACAGCTGCTGTCACACACTGCCATCACTCCCTGCAAGAAAACACAAAGTTCTATTAAGGTTGCTATGAGAAAATGAAGGAACTTCCCCTTTAATTTCTCAAGGCCATTTTTGCTAATTCTTCACTCCATGTTGTGATAAGTACCGTAAATAGCCACCAGCTACCCAATTATGACTAAGAAAGTAAATCTGACAACAGGGAATACACATTATTGCTAAGAAAATGTATTTGAATCATCTGTAGCTGTGTGCGCTCCACAGAAAAACCTATACGATAACCACTGTTACAAATAATGCAGGCACTTTTACTTTTCTTAGCCTTACTGGACATCATTAAAAAAACAGCTCTGACTGTGCATTGACAACTTTAGGATCCTGTGAAAAAAAAGAAGAAAATAGGGTGATAACCTGGTGTTTGAAAACAGGCTTTTACTCACAACATTGATTGCTCGCACATGGTTTGGAAAAATTGACAAAAGGTAAAAATCCAATACTGATGAGACCACAAACGTTCTTTTCACTATAGCTATGAAAATTAACATTTCCCTTGTAAATTAAATAAACAACTGACACTGACTGGCCAGCTTCCAATTACAGACTTTACAGACTCATGGCCTGTTATGAACAACATTTAGCGTATTAAAGGTTATACAAAAATTCACTTGCAAGTAGATGCCGCACTAGAGCACCAGCATCTCAGACCAAAACAACAGGAAAGAAATAAAATAAAACTCATCAAAACAGAGGAAATTAACCTAATGCAATTTTTCTTCTTACTGCAGTGCACCAAAAGAGTACATCATATTATAAATGGAAATAGCTGTTTTCCATTTAAATACGAACTTGTTGTAAATTTATTATGTCATAGTAGATCTGCATCCACATACTACATACTTTTGAGGGTGCACAAGGGAGTTACAATTCATATTGCACAGATTTTTAGGAAGCCTGTCATAGTATAAAGACTTCCATATACATTAAATCTAAGTTTAAAAAACACAACACAAAATAAGCCACTGCCACAAATCTTTGCATGTAAACTATTAATTAGAAGTTTATCGATATTTCATAACACCTCTAATGCTAATCAATTTGTTACCACTTTAGACATTTCCATTCACCGCTTTTTTACATTCGTGACTGCTGGTGTTACTAGTGTAAAGCTTAGGGTTGAAAAATTTTTGAGAAGCATTTTTTTTTCTACATCTACTGCCCTCTACTTCCTATCTTATGATTTGAGATGTCACAGAGTCTTTCCTCTCAGCGGGAGAGTTGTTTCCTCCACTCTGTCTTAAAGGCTGTGCTCCTCCAACATCACTCCTCCTCTGATCTGTGATCAGATTGTGTCGACTTTGCTCTCCCCTCTTATCCTCTGCGTTTGTAAGTGTTGTAGTGTGTGGGTGTGTTTGTGATGTTGTTTTTATTGTGCATTTGGGAGCTGCCGTGTTTATGGGTGCCTGTTTTCATTGACAGTGTATTTTATATAAGTGTGTCACTAATGTGGGAGATAAGGTATGTGCAAAAGATTGTGTGTGTGCTTCTGAAAGTGTTTTTGTATGCATGTGTATTGTATGAATAAATAAATCTATAAGCGTGTGTCTATAGATAAAAACATATAAATTTAAATACAGATACCTGAATCTAGTGCGAATATGAGAAATAAAGGCTTAAAAGAGGAAGGAGGAGTAGGAAAGATATTTTTTGGGATGCCACAGGCAAAATGGTTCCCCTACATTACAGAAAAGAGTGAAATTATGTAAATTACATTGGCATTGTTAGTATTTGCCGCGCTCATCACCTCATTTTGGGCTATTGAAAATATATTATATTTAAAATGTCTTATTTTCCATTCCTTATCACTTCTACAGCTGCTTATAGGGTTTGAGAGCGGGACAATCGTACAATGGGACCTACGGGGCAAGAAGGCTGACTTCAGAATGCACTACGATGAGGTAAGCTCCACTGTGAACTCCTGCATCAAGAAACTTTACAGCTTAAGCGAAAATGCTGTCAGGTGAAACATTTTTGTTTCTAAACAGGTCTACCCTTGAAATTTTTCCGTGGCTTTCACTGTTTCTTGGGTCATAATATTCATAAAGATTCTGTTCAAATTTAGCTATCTCTGTGGGGATCCCTTATTATCGCAGCGGGAATCAGGATATTAGAATGTGATGAAATTGAGAGTAGTGGAGAAATTACAACAGAAATGAGTCATGTTCACACAGAGGGGTACATGATTACAGTTGGTGAATATGTACTCTTGACACCCAAATCCTGTTCCAAAAAAAAATATAAAGACTTACTTAATGTCTTTCTTTGCAATTTTCAGGTAACTATGAGAGCCACATTTTTAGAAACTACGCAACTTTGTAGCCTGGGCGCCTGTAATGATTACAAAAATTATCCTACACAAGTGTTAGACTCTGATTCAGGTATTCAGTCATTAACAAAGTATAATCTTAAGCAGATATCTTCAAGACAACTGAGATTCAGTTATGATAAAAGCAAGTCTTAAATCAGTTTAAATAGAAAAGGAAAAAGGCATAAGGAATAAGGTCTTACATGAATGAATACTGGGGCCTTGACAGCCTGTCTGACGATTTCATCTTCCTCCCATTGTTAATCCTATTCAGTGACAGAAATTAGCAGTTTGTCTGCCAATATTTTGAACCTCAACAAAATGGAGGGTCATTTTTATGTTTGAATACCATGAACTTTTTTTTCTATTTTCAACAAAGTGTCTTTCTTATCAAGTGCTTGTATTTGCCTGCCAACCAATTACTGCTTTTTGAACAAGAAGCAGTAATTGGATGACCCAGGCATGCTCACAACTCGCACAGCACTGTCAGCTCAAACAGGTGCAGACTACAGTGTTTGTTGCAATTTCAGCCACTTAGCAGTGGAGAGTATTCTTGTTGTTTAAAGTGTTCTGTTTTTATTTTTAACTAAAAATAGAGTGCCATTATTTGCTGATCCACTATATAATAGTAAAATAATTTGTAACATGTAGTGCAACTCTTTCATAGCGTCCTGTTTTTTTAGCACTTCAGAGTGGTAAGAAGGAGGTGCATTACCTGCATACAGACATAACTAAAACAGTTATTTTCTACAGAGTAGTCTCAAAATGGTCAAATTTACACAGGTACAGTATATCTTTTGGACGTTTGGACATTCAGGGTCAGTTTGAGGATTTCCGAAGCATGCACACACACACACACACACACAGGCGAAAAAACACTCTCAAACACACACAGCATCCTCATTTAATCTGATTGGTTGTGGGTTTTTTTTTAACTCCTGTGGCCTCAAACCCAATTTGCCCTGTGGACATTGTCACCCCGTGGCACTGATCCTCTTCATCCGCTGCCATCGCTCATCTCCTGTGAAGAGTCACATCCTGCTAACATTCATTAATGGGGTTTCATGTGCATCACCTCCAGCATAGCATGGCATCTCTGTCTCACACCTCTTCAGCCGAGTACAAAAACGAACCAGCACCAGTCAGATCTCACAATAACACAAGGGTGGAAGTACTGAGTTCCTGTCACTCTTACTGGTCTAATTGGAAAACTTTATACTTTATAACTTGTTGTTAATTCACAAGTTACATTTTCTATTTAGCATCCCTTATGTAAGCACTGTGTCAAATCCACACATATGTGCTAGCAGTTGTAGTAGCTTCAGGCAACCTATGACCTTTTTAAGTCAAGTCAAATTTGATTTATATCCCTAAATTGCAAATCACAGTTTGCCTCAGGGGGCTTTACAGTCTGTACAACGTTCAACACCCACTGTCCTTAGACCCTTGATTCAGTACAAGAAAACCTTTTAGCAGGTAAAAATAGAGCCACAATGCATCCAGGAGGACATTGAAATAACTTCAGACGTCGACTCTCCACCATGGAGAGAATTAATCAGCAAAAATTCAACATTCCATGTTTTGATAACCTCTGTGCCTTTGTATGATGTGAATGATGAGCTCCTTAAGAGTAAACAAGATACACGTATGTACAAGGTATATTAAAATTGTGATTATCTAAAGTGAGGGCAAGAATTACACTATTATGGTGTTTAAGATAACTTTGACCAAATGGAAGCTGAAGCAAGTTTAGTTGGTTTTGTGCATAAGAATATTTAAAAATATTTATATTTAAAATTTATTTTGTTACTGTATTTGGAAAAAAGCATCAATTACAAACCACACTGAAATACTTACAAAAAAAAAAGCTGTTTGTTCTTTGCTAATGCATTTCTGAAGGATCATTTTTGACATGTTAATCACATGTTTGTAAAAAAAAATCCATTCCCGCTGTTTCATTGGTGCAGGCCATACATTCAGTCAGCTGGCATCATGAAGGGAAGCAGTTCATGTGCAGTCACTCAGACGGCAGCCTGACGATGTGGAACCTCAGAAACACCACCAGGCCATTCCAGGTCACCTTTCCTCATGGTGAGACGTACACCCACACAGCATACTTATTTATTTTAATGACTAAACAAAATGAAACTTTGCTAATCCCTTGCTGGGAAACCGGGTCCACAGGCTGTTACTTAATACAGCAGAGAGAAATAGAGCATACTCCATACTGATTTATTTATGTATTGTGGAATTAACTCCTATGGTTGCCGATGGATGGAGTTTTAAACAGTTACAAGACACTGTAGGCAGAAAAGAACTCCAGCTTCATGTTTTTTTTAGTTCAGAGTTGCAGAATTGCAAATGTTTGTGTTTGATTTGAGAATATTAGTCTAGGATTTTTGGCTGTCATCTGAGAATACTTTAACACAGGTTTGACTGAATGACTTCCAAGCCACATGTCATTCTATTTACTCTTCCTCTGACTAGTCCTCCTTCTGTTGCTCTCTGGTGTGGTTTGTGTGCTGGCAGGGCATCCTGACCTTGTCAGATCTCTGGTCATGAATAGTCCCCTTGCTATGAGCTGTAATCTCAGGCAAAATCACAACACAGAAAAGCAAGAGGGGAGGACGGGGGCAGAAAATGCTAGGGACAGGGCAACAGGCCTTAGGAAGTGGTTAAATACCACTGATTGTTTATGTGCCAGATATTTGTCAGATATTTGCTATAACGCAGGGCGAGAGTGAAGGTGAGGGGAAGGAAGAGGACAGCTGATAATACAAAGAGGTGAAGTAAAAACTATAAGTAGAAGAGTAAACATGTTATGCCTTGGGAATGAAACAGTCACCCTCTGTTCTAGGTAGTAAATAAATCTTATTCTGTCCCAAAATAGATACATAAACTGATCCTAACAGGACACAAAGTCAATCATCACACCACCACAACGTATATCACGTCTGTGGTCTGTGATTTCCCATTCTTTTTAAATCCCTTGGTGCTTACATTCACTTTATATCGCTCCGTTGGCTTTGCTTACTGCTTGGCTTGCTGGATACCTCTGTCACTAGTTGTGCTATTTGTTGTGCTCAGATGTCACACTGTGAGCTAGAGGATAACTGGAGGCCTGCTGTCCACCTCAGTCTGAACCTGCTGCAGGAGCTCTCCACTGACAACATTGAATTATGTATTTTATTCTCTATGCCCTGTTGTTGTTGGAGAGAGCATCCCAGGAGTACAGTCAAGTCCAATTTACGGAACTGTGCCTATGCTATGTGACATGAATGTACCTAATGGAAACGAAAAATTCTTCACCAGAAAGAAATCCAGATTGGTTAAATATCCGGTATGGCAGCAATGTTGTTATCACAGGCAAACGTATAGTGTATTTATAGTACTTAAGTTTAAACATGCACTTGTTGGGTTGGTATTGGAACGCAGCGGTCATTGTGTCTGGGAGAAAAGTGAACAAACAGTTTGAGCTGCACTAATGAATGTATAACCAGAAGAGAACAAGGGAGGAAGGAAAGCAATGGCTACAAGGACACAGAAGGTGGAGAGAGCAGAAAAGGGAACAGACACATTTATTTTAAGCAGAGAAGTGAACCGAAACACGAAAACACAGGATAACAACAATAAAACACTGTAAGTGAGCTAGTCATCCTGTCTCACAGTTAGACCATGAACAGATAGCATAGTAAAAGAAGTATGCACGGACATATATCAATAAATGCCTGGACCATGTTATGTATAAGGGTAAGTCTTAACACAGCTGTGGGTTTGACCAGTATCAAAGCCATTACCAAGAGGGTTGTCTGTTTACTATTATTTTTTCTGCTATTCCCTTTCCCTTTTCTCTGTCGGGTCCTGCTTTGACATTTCAGTGTTTGCTGTAATCCTGTACCTTTGAGCCTGTTCAGTGATGATAAGTCACCGTTACCCGGAGCTTTGGCTATCTAACAGAGATTGTGGATAAGAAGCGATGTGTCAACAACTTAAAACCACCTGAAATCACATGTACACAAAGTATACAGCGATCTGCCATAAGATTATGACCACTGACAAGTGAAGTGAATAACACTGATTATCTAGTTATCATGGTGCTTGTCAGTGGGTGTGATATATGAGGCAGCAAGTGAACATTTTGTCCTCAAAGTTGATGTGTTAGAAGCAAAAAATGGGCAGCTTGAGGATTTCTTTTTTGAAATACAATGCCTTAAAGATTGTTTTTAAAAATGGCAAAACCTTTACATTACACATATCTGCAAACATGTCACTGCTCTAAAAATGCATTCTTAATATGAGTATAAAATGTTCACTGTTTTTTCATTTTTTTTGTTTTCTCTCCCAGTATACATTCCCTGCAACTAGAGCATGATTACTCTGTCTACAAAGCTGCGTTAAATCACCAGATTGGGGATCCTGACTTAATTCATATTTAACCAAAACCATCATCTTTCTCCAGGCTCAACCAAATATTTTGGCAGGCCACTATTTTAAATTGCTGTAGTCTATTTTGTAAATGCAGGAGCAAAGTCTCACAGCTTAGAAATTATATTTCTTTCATGTTTTTTTTTGTTGTTTTTTTCATTTGTTCAGAACACAATGTCCATGACCAGAAACACAGGGTCCCTCTGCCTTCCAGCTAAGAATTTATAAAACATGCTTGAAATAACATGTGCTTATGATTTGGTAAATTGAATTTTCAGAGGAACTGATGCAGACAGATGTTTACAGTGAATGCATTATTGTCTTGAAATGTTGTTCATTCTTGCTATTTCGTCTAATTCAGGAAAGGTACAGAAGGATGGGAGAAAGGAGTCTTGTAAACCAATACTCAAAGTGGAGTACAAGACCTCGAGGAGCAGGTGTGTGCTTCATAAGGAAATGTTCAGGTCTAGATTACCAGATTTTATTATGTCTTAAGTTTCTTGACTAAATTATGATTTTAATAAAAGTCATGGAGAGATTTTCATGTAGTGAATTAACAGGTTGATTATGACACCCCATAATCATTATTTTTAATCATAAACTTTATGTATTCATTCATTCTGTCATTTATTTCATTCATGTGGCTGATCAGTTTCAACTACTAACATTTATCCAGATCAAGTCTTCCTAAGATCCTGTTCTCCCTCCACAGCGAGCCTTTTATCATCTTCTCTGGCGGTCTTTCATATGACAAGGCGGGAAGGCGGCCCACGTTAACCATCATGCATGGCAAGGCTATCACTGTGCTGGAGATGGACTACCCTATTGTAGAGTTTATGGCACTCTGTGAGACTCCTTACAACAACGGTGAGAGTGCATACAAAGACAGTGACAAAACTGGTGCTGCATATTTTCTGCATTCAGCCTAAGTTTTTTTTATGTTTTTAAAAGCCATGCAGAAAGATTTGGATTTGTTTTTGTCCAAATTTGAGATACCTTCCTAAAGTATTAAAAACGTATATATTAAAATAATAAATACAAGAACCAAAATACAAAAAAGTCACCAATCAACAGGCAAGAAGGAAGATAAGTTAGCCCTAGTAATACACCACCTCCTTAGAAAAGTCAAACCCACCAGGTTGGATGACAACACTGTTGAGGTTTGATTGAAGGTTTGGTAAATGTCTACAAAACACCAGTTTCGTCAAACATCCTGTGGTATTCAAATCTATCTGGTTTTACATCAATGTAATCAACAATACAACACTTGGATGCCATAAAGATGGCAGTACATAATTGAAATACTAAAACCACTACAGAAAGTCTATATATATGTGTGGCTGTAACTAATGAAAATATGGATTAAGCATTATCCTGTTCAGTATGGCTTTGTATCTTACAGAGGTCCAGGAGCCTTACGCAGTGGTGGTGCTTTTGGAGAAGGACTTGATCGTGGTGGATCTGACACAGAGCAAGTATGTCTGACACAGAGCAAGTATGTCTTATACTGTATAAATACACCTTCGAGCTGCTAAGCTGCATGTGACTGATAGTAAATGAAGCGAGTTCCATCTTCATGTCAACGTTTGACATGAGTTGCTATTACCTGGCGTGACTTAAGGGGAAAACACTACTTATACCATTCATCCATAAGCCAAATCCTGTCCCTGTCAGTAACACCTGACCTAACCAGTGTCACTTGAATCTATACTTCAGGGAGAAAGAGAGGTTATGTGTTATCCTTTGAATAAGACATCTCATTTTGCTCTCAGGGTGAAAATGCTACCACTCCAGTTAAATTACCTTGTGTTAACCTAGTTAATTAGGTTACCTAATTTAAGATATTATAAATACCTCTTGATGAGTCTTAATGTAGTTTTAACTTCCCCAGATTCTCTGTGACAATGTCAGCCCATTGATTAGCTCCTACTTGTGTTTAAATTGTTTATTATAATTAAATAAATGGCCTGCACCCATATACCCTTTATAGCCGATACAGGGCATGTATTCTCATACACTTATGTTCATAAAGTTTACTGATCTGCTGCAGTAGCACCACCTGTACATCTTGCCACCATATTTTCAGGCAGGCACATAGCGGTGCCATTTTTACCTCACCTGCAATCTGATTATTTATGCAATAATGCCAGTACAGCAGAGTATAGATGGAAAAAGGGGATTTTGCAGATTATTACACATTTTAGTAATGATAATCTTGTAATTCATTGACTTTTGCTTCTGCCCATTTCACCACAGTGCTATAAATTACACTGTAGCTTATTATATGCATGTATCTTGCAGCTTCCCTGTCTTTGAGAACCCTTACCCCATGGACATCCATGAGTCTCCAGTTACCTGCACAGCCTATTTTGCAGAGTGTCCGCCAGACATTATCCCCATCCTGTACTCTATAGGAGCTAAACACAAGAAGACTGGCTACAGCCAAAAGGTAGGATAGGGGAATGTGAGTGAGGAATACCCTCCTTTTATAATGTATTTGTCTTCTTTTTTTGCCAGTTCCAGTCTTGTTTGGTAATTAATTCTACTGAGAGCAAGGTTTTAAGAAATGTAATCTTGGATAATGATGCCAAATATATTTGTTTCTGTTCTTGCAAGGTTACCACCTGTAATGTGAATGATCTTCAGAATTTATGAAAAAAAAACAACCATACAAAATTCCTGCTGCCATGAACTCGTAGCAAATTATGGGTTAACATTAAAAAAATTGTAATTTTAATCTGTGCCATTTCATATTTGAGGATGAAAAGATTTGTTTTCGGAATAAAATGAAATATTACCAACAGAGCCCAGTGGGGGAAAAACACAAAATTATGTGATTGGGTTTTCAAAAATAATCAACATGTCTTTTACCATGTCAGGAGTGGCCAATCAGTGGAGGAACATGGACGTTAGGCTCCCACACCTACCCAGAGATTATCATCACCGGGTAAGTCCGAAATATGACAGCAGTATTTTGAAGAAAGACCTTCTGAGCTCAAACACATGGTGACCTTTATCCCAGGCTGAAAAATGTGCTAACACCCACACACAAAAAAGGAAATCTATGCGTGTCCTCACTCACGACATGACAGGACCAGATGACTGTGATTTATAGTTTGTCTTTATATGTGCTTTACAAGTTTGATTTGGGTCTGTGCCAACCCAGGCCAGCACAGCACAGCCTAGGGCCATGCTGCATTGTAAGGGGCTGACAGAGATGTTAACCTGTTCTGAAGCCTGCATACGGGGTGGTGTCTGCTTCTAGGCGACACTCAATATCAGCAGCAGTCTAGAAATGAGGCCAACATGGAGTTATGTTCTCAATAGTACACCTACAAATGAATAAATGCTTGGCTTGTGGTATTTTTTATTGCCCCAGAGACTAGGAATTCAACTTCACTTTCAGCTATGAGAAAACAATAAGGAACAGTCAGCTGATGATTCTTACACAATGTGACATTTAAAATCAATGATCATCACTGTCAAATTTTTAAGCTAGCTGTAACATTTATTACAGTTGGGAATTTCTATCTAGATGCCACTAAATCCTACACACTGATCTTTTAAGAGCACTCCTTACATGCAAAAAAAATATTCTTTCTCTTTGTCAGACATGCTGATGGATCAATCAAGTTTTGGGACGCGTCTGCAAGTAAGTCCACTCTCTTAAGTTTTGTTGTTCAACTCAGACAGCATGCTCATATAAACACTATATTTTCATAAATTCCATGGTGAGCAATTTAAAATTTGCCATAGGCACTGAACTCAAAGAAAATGAATAGCACCACTGTCAAACGAAGGGTCACATTGGGTACACATTGAAAACCTAGCATGTACAGTAGATTTAGAGGCTTTCTCAAAAATATTTTGAAAGAAATTGTACTGACAGCTGTGGTTTGTGGATGACATTTACTTGCATTGCATCATGTCAGCCTGACAGACCCTCAGAGTTCAAACTAACAATATCAGTCAGTCAGTAAAGCTACTGTATCTTGGTATGCTAGTAAGCTAGTATGCTGTCTCTCTGTGATAATATTAACTGTGCACAAACAATGAGTGTATATTTTTTCCAAAAGCCTTAGCTGTGTAATAGAGTGAATTGCAATACAAATCAGAGGGCTGTGGTGATAATTACTAATCACTTGCCTCCTTTTTTACAGCTACACTAATCAAAGTTGTGCATTCACAAAAGAATATAAACTGAATCCAAAGGCAGATGGTGGGGCTTTTAAAGAATAAACCTGCTTTTATTTGATCTTTTTATTAATATCATAAAAAAAATCTTATATAAAGACCAAAACCAACAGTGAATTTATGAGTTTTTGTTGCCTGATAAAGCCTATCCATCCAAAGACACTACTGTTCCACAATGTCAGCTGTTCACTTTTGTGTATGTGTTACCATTTACAGTACATTTTACATTTACAATATGTTCACTAAAGTAACCAATTCTCAAACCAGTCACACTGCAGATGTTGTACAAGCTGAAGACCTCCAAAGTGTTTGAGAAGCCGAAACCAGGTGAAGGCCGGGCGGCCGAGTTGGTGGAGGAAGACCCCTTTGCAATTCAAATGGTCAGCTGGTGCCCTCAGAGTCGCATCTTCTGTGTAGTTGGCATCTCAGCCCACATCATCCTGTATCGCTTCAGCAAATATGATGCCAACACTCAAATTGTGGTGAGTGAGACTAGAATCAAAATACAAGCAGTGACATCCTAGGGATTTTGTGCGTTATAAGGATTGCAAGTAAGGTACAATGTAATTCTTACAAACAGTTACTGACTGTTACTTCAGAAATATGTTATTCAGTGATCCTTGTGTTATTTATTTATTAAAATCTAGTAAATTCTGCTTATACTTTGATCACAGCTCATTATGAGGAACATGCTACACTAATTCACTGGATGTAGTTCACTGTAGTAGTCCCATTGTTATTATTATGATAGGTAGATTAATGCCTACTTTTGTATCTGTGTCATCCTCAGTCACTGGAGGTGCGTCTACAGTGTGAGTCAGAAGATGTCATCTCTCCATCCGAGAATGAAAACAATCCCTGCTTCTCAGAGTCTGGCTCCCACTCACCCCAGCCCCATCACCAACACCCAGCTAGCCCCGGCGCTGGGACACCTGAGGGTGTCAAAGACAGCATCCCCTGCATTAAGTAAGATCTCCTCTCAGTTTATCTGCGAGAAAAACATCAAATATCTGTTTGAACAAATCATTTAGTCTTTTGTTTATCAAAATGTTGTATCAGATAGACTACAAACTAACTTAGAACAAGAAAAAAAATAACCCAACTGTGTGATGAAATGATTTATTATTCATTGTGATAAATGATAGAAGATCCAGCTCACAGTAATATGAACACTGGCCATATTTTATTTTTTTGTTGCATGTGACTTAAATTGTGGATCAACATATCAACACACTCAACAAATCTAAACTGACAACACCTTAATGTTTGCACTATAATGTCCTTTCTAATGCAGCAGTTTGTATTGATTATTGTTTTTAAATTTTTTAGATATTTTTCTATCTCTGCTTATTCTCTGTATCTCAACATCATTATAAATAAGGGAAACCTCAGTGATTCTCGAGACTTAAGTAAATTGAATTTGGATTTTGAATGTAACATGTCAGTGGATGAGGGTATATAAAAACAGGTAACCCTCTATGGTGCCATCAAGTATTTATTGACTAAAAGTAAGTGCTGTGATTAGCCAGTTAAAGCCCATAAAGATGGCAGGATCCATCATTTTGCATCCTAACCTTATGGCAGATGGCATTTCCATCCATACCAACTATTTAGTTAACTTAATTACACTTTTACACTGAATGTTGAATGATGGAAGCAAACATGTTTGTGTGTTTCTTTCTCGCCAAGTACAAGTGCATATTACACAATACTCAAAACTCCTCTTTATATGTGCTTCAGAGTGAAGGACCGGATGGTTCGGGTCCCTCCTGGCTACCAGGCAGAACTGGTCATCCAGCTGCTGTGGGTAGATGGAGAACCTCCACAACAGATCACCAGCCTCGACATCAACTCTGCCTATGGCCTGTAAGTTTCCAGATGCATGGTAGTCAGTTACCTGTCTATATGTGGGAGTATTTATTTATCCTTCTAGGTTAGGTAGGAATATGGACAAGGATATACTTAGGACAGCAATCACTGTTTTAGTTTAGAGGAGTTTGCACAAATTGATTACGGACAAAGCCGAACGCCCTCTCTGATCATTGTCATGGTGCTATGTTACCTTAAACTGAACAAGATTGTTCAGCTTTATAGTGCTGAGATTACACCTTAATGGACAGCCGGTTGACATCATAGTTTTAACCTAACTAAGCACCACATAGTTCTGCTTATTCAAGTTGCAATGGAATAATTGCATGCACAGTGGTTAAAACTTAAAGCTCCAGAAACAATCTAACACACTGACTCTAAAGAGCTGCCCATCTGTCTTTCCCTTGTCTCTCCATTTATATGTTATGTTGATTTTTCTGGAGTATTATAAATATACTTCAAACTAGCTGTAAAAGGTTGAAATACTACAGTGGTTCCAAACCAATAAAAAGAAGTTAACAGCCCCAGGCAGATATTTATAGAAGCATGTTTAGCAATAGCTAAGCAAGTGATAATCCACAACAACCTGTTCTGATATATAAAAAGATGGACAAGGTAGGTGTGAAATATTAAGTTTGTAGTACATTTAATCCTGATTGATAGGGTAAGTATTGTTGCTATCATTGCCTGCAGTTAACAGTAATTAAATGGTTTCCTCTAACTAGGTTTGTAGTGTCCTGACATACACATGCCAATCAGAAAAAGAAACACATTGAGTAAAGGTCGGGGTCGTGGCAAGTGAATAGCAATCATAAGCAGTAGTAGCAACAAGATACCTGGGGATGAAAGGTTAAAGAGGCCAGTCTGTAATGTAAGCTCGTGTGTAAGTGTGTTATTGTGCACGTACAGACAGCGGTACACACACCCACTAGGTTATGTTTGTGTTTATGTATTTATAAATAATAGTGAAGGCTTATGAAAAGTGAGGGCTTGGATATTTGGGATGTAGGGCGGGGACTACAGAATGCCCTGTTCAGCACCTTACTTATTACAGTATTATGCTGTCAAAATCAAAATTGGTGTGTTCACACAAGCACAACAACCCACAGCTTTCATCTACAGTGTGCAGGCCTGCAGTCAGAACTCACCACATTCAATTTCAAGATAGTATACTGGACCCTGGAGTCTGTACCAAGCAACTAGTGGAAATGTCATAATTTGTATCTGTCTTCTGTTGTCTCCCTTCTGTGTTTTTCTTTCTTTCGTTTTAGATAGATTAGATTTTCACTGATGTTGACTTAAGTAATGGTTGACATTTTCTATAGATTTCAGTTTTCAGAATTCAAAACTTATTAAAACCCCGTTGTGTTGGTGCTTAAGAGAAGTTGACTGACTTCCTGAGCCCCAGAGTGCTTAAAGACCACTTGCATGGTTTTGCTGTGAATAGAAGTTCTGTTGGCAGAAACCAATAAAATCACAGCTCTTTTTAAAAAGCTCTTTATGGGTCAAGGCAGAGCCATCATTTCCTTTTCTCCGTTAAATCTATTCACAGCATGAATAGAATTGCAGAAATCGATTTATTTTGTTTTATTCTTTTTTGCTTCCTCCCTCCCTGCTTATGAAAACACACACACCCACATTTAGACTCAAACACAAGGAAAATGAAAGACTTATATGTATCACACACACACACACACACACACACAAACACACACACTAATGATTATTGGTGCAAGCAGAATATAATATTTGTACATCACTGACATCTGTTAAAGTGGTGACAGTGCAAATGATATAAGAGACAAAAGAAGCATTACATTACAACACAGTAATGAACAGCAACATAAAAACACATTAAATGGACCTGTACTTGTATAGCGCCTTTCTAGTCTTCCGACCACTCAAAGCGCTTTTACACACATTCACACAGTGACAGCAAAGCCCATTCAACAGAAACTAACTCATTCATGCACGTTAATACACTGACGACACAGCATCGGGAGCAATATGGGGTTCAGTATCTTGATCAAGGATACTTCGACATGCGGCAGGGAGGAGCCGGGTCGGACCAATAACCGACCCGCTCTCCCTCTGAGCCACAGCCACTCCACATTACACAAAGACTCTCAAGAAGAATTTCAACCGCAATAAATCCCTTCCACATTAATGTCTTTAAACATTACTAAAGTCTCCACAAATACACAAGGCTGTCTCCTTTCTTCGCTAATCTTCATGGTATGAATGGTATGTCTGTACCAAAGGACAGGTTCACTGCTCTGATCTCGAGTCTCGAAATGTCAGCATGCTTGAATGTAGCATCTATAAATGTATGTCAAATGACTGAAGGTAACAATTCCATTTACATTCGACTTGATTGAATTCCTTTTGTGCTCTTAGAAATTGTGAGATAAAAGAAGATGATTGTTTAAAGTTGCTATTATCCTCTTTATGGCCACAATAACACAGATGACTATTTTCTTTACCACCTTTTTTCTCTAGCTGTCGAGCCTTCAGCTTTGATCTATGAAAGCTGTGATTTCCTGGTAATAATTGTTTTGCTGTTAGCGTTGTGAGGCTCAAGCTGTGTACTGAAAGGCTGGACAAGGAAAGGGTTTTGCCCCCTGCTGCCATTTGCACTTGTTGGTTTTCTAGTTTTTTCTGAGTGATGTGTTTTCAAATGCGTGATCATGTTTGTGGTATTGAAATTGTTGTTTACATAGAGTAGATGACAAACAGCCCTTCCAAACACCCAATAAAATTTTCCAAATTAGAGACAGCGCTGTGGTTGCTGCTGTCATGACCTGAAACATCTGACCATGTGACAGTGATGTAAACTAGGCCAGTCATCTGATGGATATGGGAGAGCAATGACGGGCTGGGCAGCAGGGAGTTTGAGTGACATTTATGTATTTGTCTCATTATTTTGTCATTTCTTTCGGATCGCCAAATTAAAAGACCACGATAGAGTCATTTGTTGTGAATATAGTCTAATTCTGGTTAGTGCCTGATCAGCTGGAACATCTTTTGTACAAAGACAAACAGAAAAATTACTGCCAAGAAGGTTCTCTTAATCAGTTAAGCCAGAGGCTCGAAAGCAGCCAGGGGTAGCAGGTGGCAATGGGGCTTATGGGAAATCATGGTTATTAATATTCAAAAACAGCAGCAATAGCAGTGTGAGATAAAGACAGGCTTTTGTTGACAGCAATTATACCAAAATGTCACCGTTAATTTGACAGTGTTTGATAGTGCCACATGTAGCACCTTTAATGTCAGTGAGAATAACCTGGTGAAATAAATCAGCGTAAATGTCTCAGCTGAATAACGCTCTTTCTCCTCCATGTAAATGCAAATGTCTTTGTGTGTGTGTGTGTCCAGTTTGGCGTTTGGGAACTGCAATGGCCTAGCCGTGGTGGACTACTTGCAGAAAACCATCCTGTTGTGTATGTCGACACTGGATCTGTATGGAGCCGCCGACCCCTACCAGCGCCTTACCCGCTCCCCCCGCAGGAACAGACAGTCCACCTCAGGTAGCACACACACACACACACACACACACACACACACGTCTTGGACTCTGCTACAAAAAACATGCACGTACACAACTAACAACAGCCGTACAATAAGGTGTCAATTATTGTCATTACATCCAAACTATCATCTATTTGCTGTATTCCTGTCCTCTTTCTCCCTCTATCCCTTCTTCTTCTTCTTCTTATTCTTGTTCTACTTCTGTCTCCTGTATCTGTTCTTTCTAAGGTTAGACTGATCTATCTGTCAAATCTGATCTATCTTATATAGGTAATCTGCATCAATGATGCACATGGTTTAATTATATTGCCTGTATATTTAATTCCACACTATTCTTACTTATTCTTACTATTATCCCATTTTCACTGGTGGAAGGAAACTTAGTACCTTTGCTCAAATAATAGTACTTACTGTAGGGACATATATACATTTACACAAGGTACTTATTAAATTATAATCTAAAACTATTACTGTTCAACAACATTTTATATGGCAGTTAAAGTTGGCTTCCACCAGCTCCACACCAGTTTCTATTACAAATCCAATAATATAACTCTGAAAGGGGCCATTTGTCTGATAATACAGTACTTGCTAATTAATATTGAAAACATGTATGGCATTTACTTGCAGTGGATTACTATTATTATTATATGGCTTTTACTTACATAGAGGATCAGAATTTAGCTAACACCACTAGTTGTAGTGTACAAAATATATAGTTATTTTACACTGTAAAAGGGGCTATTTTGCATAACAAGTATGTTTATTTTTGATACTAAAGTAAACAGAGGTAGAACTTCAGTTATTTTACTTAAGTGTAAGCTTGGATGCAAGATTTGTAAAAAAATAAATAAAAGTATCTTTACTCTCCAGTATTACTACTTCTATGTAGGTAAAGAACGTGTAAACCTCCACAACTGCCTATGTTACACTGTTAATGTCAAATTGTCTAACAGCTGTATGAGAGGTTTTTTTCCCCTGGTAGAAATTACCTGTAAACAATTATCTGTAAACACAAAACATATCTAAATATTCTGAGCATGTTGACATGGAAATTGTCAGATCTAGAGATATTAATATTAGAGATAAAATCTAAATATAGGTATCAATATCAGTGTTTAAAAACTGTATCAGTCCACCCTTATTTCTCTCCTCTCTTTGTTCGTTTTCTCTCTCACAATAACATACAAAGACAAAAACACCCGTCCATCTCAATATGCCTGTCACAGATCTGCACTATGATATGAAGTGCATGTTAACAGGCTGCGTGTCATTCCACTTTGGCATTATTATGCATGTTGTCGTTTGATTTCTCCGTCCTTTCTGTTTTTAGTCCTGCTTGAGCATAGAGCTGTAGTGAAAAGCCACAGAGGTCTCATTGTACTTCCTGACCCCTGCCTCTCTTTTCTCTGCTACTGATGGTCTCTGAAGCCTCTAATTTATACTTACCCACTGTAAATTATATTCAGCCCAACTGTACAGCAATAATTGCCTAAAACACAAGCCACGCTTGTATTATTTCACCCTACACCAACCTCTGGATTTGAGGGCATAGCAGCTCCAGTGGTTTAATATTTCAAATGTCTATGGTCCTTTAGGCAATATAAAGTACTGAGCTTTCTTATTACATAATTCCCACAAGTCTAGCTGCAAATGCTTTACCTGTATTCAAGATTTGTGGGAAGGAAAATATCAAGGTAGGTGGAGGGATGACTTTGGGCTTTAGCTTTTTTTTTACTCACTGGCGCATAAGTGCTTTTATTGACTACGACAGCACTTTTTGTTCCCAACTTCCTCCTCTGTAAAAGTCTAACTGTGTTGGGTCTTTAAAATCAATTTTGAGACGGACGGAAGAATAAAAATAGGAAACTATGCCCTTTCTCCGTACCCCAGGTGGTGGTAGTATTATGATCTTGAACACTTGCTATGCTGGAGTTAATATAATACAGAGGAAAAAACCTGTTAAAAGGCCAAGCAAAATACACGGCAAATTTTTTAACCTGCTGGCCTCTTCTCTTTTTTTAGTTTTCCAAATTCTTAGAACATAGTTTTATGTCCCTTCCACAACATTTATAGCTGTTGTCACCACACATATGTGTATGTGTATACTATATATGTCAAATCAGAGTTAGTATATTCATTTCATAAAATGATCCTTAATTATTGCTCATTTTAGGTGTGTTTCTCTAGTTATAGTGTGATGCATTATTGATTCCAGTCTGAACATGCTAGGACAGTAGGACTATGGCAAATAGTATGTAGTAACAAATTGCAATGTAAACCAATTATTTGAAGATATTTATTTTGATCATGCTTTGTAAGTAATGATATGCTGCCTGCTAACTTAGTTTGCGCAAATGACCAGTCGCATAAGCATTTCTGGGGTTTGCAGCAGTTGTGGGTATATCTTTCTGTCCTCCCCTGACACTAACATGGTTGCTGCTTGCTCTCACTTTCTTTTCCACACTAAGCCTGTGTGTTCTTTTCTCTCCCCCTTCCCTCCTTTTTCCTCCCCTCCGTCCTAAAATTGATTTACTAATTTCCTTTCCCATCCATCCTTCCTCACTTACTTTAACCTCACATTCGTTCCTTCCTTACCTTGTTTCTTTCTTTTACCCCCTTCCCAATCTGTCCCACCTTACTTTAACACTTCTCTCCCACCTCCCCGCCCTTTCTCATCTCTACCTAACCTGAATTTCTAACTACTCTTCTCACTCTTTATTCTGGCCCTCCATCCTTTCCAACACTCCTTCCTTCCCTCTCCTCCTCTTCCTCCTCCTCCTCCTCCTCCTCCTCCCACCTTTTGGTGACTCTGTGGCTGCTGGTGTGGGCATGTGGGCCTGCCTGACAGAGTTTTGCATGCGTGGCCTGTCTAACTTTTATTCAGATTCAAAGAAAAGGATCCGTACATCCTATCAGAGTAAGTCGAGCCTTCCTAAAGGCTGGGGGACTGTGTTTGTGTGCGGGGGGTTGGGGGGTTGGAGGATTGGGTTAGTGTTTTGGTGGAACTCACTAGGATAGCAGGGTTGATAGGGATGGTTGCCATAGGGACTGGAATGGGATGATGTGGATTTAAAGCAATGGGACAAATCAAAGAGATGATTGGAATAAAAGTGGTTGTTTCATATCTGCACTTTTCCATATTAAACAGAACTGCTTTATTCCAGCCATGTCTAACGGTATGTCCTTTGCAAAAAGAGAGCCACTTTTTTGAGTCAGTTAAGCAAAGGCAGTTATAAATATTATATGATCCATGTGATGTATATTTTAACTGACGCATAGTTAGTGGGGTGAATAAAGCCTTGTTCATCCACTGGGCCTAGAGAAACTAAAATGTGCACTTTTAGTTTATGATTACAAAGGAATTATTAATTTCATACTACGATAAAGGTTTAATCAGGGCCCCTTTGAATGTCTTCAATCATTTGTAAAGCCAGTGGAAATGAAAAATTTGCATTAAGAAGTTTTGCTGGGAACTTTTACTGGAGAAAAAATAATTAAATTAATCCAACATTTTTGAACTGTGACGACTCAGTGAGGCTGTTAATGAGGCCATAATGAACACAGCTTAAACACCCCGCATCTGTAGTCAGCAGACTAAAATGAACAGGAATTAGATATTTCAGCATTTGTTGTGGTTTTAAGAAGGGAGTAGGTATGACTTTTTCATTTTGGCTTGTGCTTGGTGCATGCGATCAGATGTGATTCAATCCTGATCAAGTTTGTGTTTGTACTGTTTTGTATTTTGATTGTATATACCACTTTATCACGAGACTTGCACTACAGTCTGCAGATGCATGACTATGGTCATGCTGACATTTTAATACAATCTGGTTGGAAAATATGGAAATAAAATTTTACTGAACCGATTGTAGTGCAGGTCACATCAGGTTTCAGTCACTCTAATCCTGGAAGACAAAATTAATCCTAAAATGTCAAATAATTGTAAAGACCTTGATCCCCATAAAATCACACCTTCACAAATAATTAGAATAAACTAATGGAAATTGATTATGGGGCTTATCAAAGATGATAATCCAAAGATTGCTGATAACCTGTAGTCTTTCTTGGGGCTCTGCGTGGCTGATATCATCCAAGTTGACTTCTGTGAAGTCTATATGTCTGACAAGGTGAAAACAATCTGACAGAGTATGTGTACTCTACTTTTTCTTCATCTCGGCTGCCATTGGCTGCGGCAGGCCTTACTGAACTCTCTGACAACCAGCAGTCCATTGATATGGAAAGAAGCAAGTCGCCCACCTCAGGTAACCTGCTGACACACACACAAACACACAGACACACGCACTGCCAGTGTATTGTGTGATTGGCACTGTGATGCCATTGTCTTTAAACGTGAACTATGCCTTCAGTATGCAGCCTGTGGACCCCTCACCCATCACTAGGGCATCTTCACCTTTCATTTACATTAAAAGTTTTTAAAAAAGTGCAGGAAGTGCTGAAAACCCTTTCAGTGGAAAGTTGTTGGTGAGAAAATGTAATGCAGACTACCTCTTGAGTGGACTTTCTTGTTCGTCCAGCTCTTATTTTTCCCTTAGACTATGTGGTGTGTTCTGCCCTTGTTGTGAAGCAGCAGCAGGTCATGTTTAGAGAAACAGAAATTAAAAGATTAAGAAAGCAACACTTAGGGATGGCTAAAGAGAGCAAGCCTAATCACATGTTTACAGTTTGCAGCACGGGTGTTAACCTGCTTTTGACAACGTGATAGTAACCTGCATAATTTCATAACGCCAAGGCTTAAATATCTGTCTGAGATCAGATCAGAAGAGTTCTCACAGCTAGTTAAATATTTATTTTTATCATCCATAATATATTATAAAAACCTCCTGTGCATGGCTGTCAGTTATATATGTGCTGGCATGTTAGTGTGTAGCAGTACTTGACTAGCATTAAATGCTACAGGATGTATAATGAAATAGACATGCCTCTTTAGAGGGGAGTGAAGCATATAATCTAAATGTCCTGAATGCTTGTATTAATGTTATATTTATTATATATTCATTATATTGTCGGCCGCTTCAGGTCTCAGGATCACACTTTGGAGATATAGTACAATGGTAGATATGATGGTGGGAAGTTGAGTGAAAGAGATAAGCTACAGTTTGAGAGGATCTGTGGTTCTTGATGAATATCACAGATCAGAAGATAATGTAACAGGTCCCTGGGTACAGAACAAAGGTTGGTTGCAATGGATGAAAGTTTAAACCCAAGATTGTTTGTAGTATGTTGAGGGCCGTGTGGTCTGTGTGCTAAAAAGAGAGTGTGTTTGTTACTGCAAAGAAAGAAACAGTGCATAATGGAGGGAGAGAGATGAGAACGATTTTCCAGCAAGTGCTTTTGTGTGTGTCATGGGAAAACACTTTATCTCAGCAAATTCAGAACTTAAAGGTCAAATGGAGAGAGTGTGTAAATGTTTATAGGTGTTTGTCTTCAAGGCCCTATGTGCTTTATAAGGCTCTAGTTTCCAAACAATTTATTTCAAACCGGCTTAGATTTAATGGTAATATTTCTTATATGTAACAGATGATAGATATATTAAGTACTAGTTGATAGAAAAACTTTATAATTTTCAGTTTGAATATGTATTCCCCTAAAATAAAAATAACCCCACAAACTGGTGTTGTATGTGAAGAGCCCGTTTCATTATCATAAGCCTGACACATATTGCTGTGTAATGTTTGCCTTGATGACTAATTTGTGCTTTCAGATGGTTTTCAAGGAAAAGAAGAACAATTTAACAGTGTGTTTTTGAACATCCAGAAACAGCACTCAATCTGTTAAACCTGCAGACAGAAGGAGAATTATTTGAAACTTGGAAATAAGTAGTGTAAGTTCGGGGAAAATGTGATCCTAAGTGAGAAATGGGGGATGTTTGGGAACTTCAAATATTATCTTTTTGAACTAAGCAGGGATACAGTGAAACCGTGTTTTTCTCAGAAACAATGATAGGCCACAGCTGATCTTTGTGCAATAAGACATCATTAGCTGGTGATAAATTCATCCATTTATCCCGAGGAGTATGTGAATGGTGGGGCATGAAAGTGGTGCCATTGTGTGCAAATATTCAATTAGTCTGATGTGTTTTACAGAGAATAAAAGCTTTTGGGATTTTTGGCACAACTAAGGCACTTTATATGCTTCTGAAAGAATAATTTGACAGGGTACAGGCCACCAAGGCCTCTTCTGGTTCCCGCTTCCCAGCTGGCAGTGTGCCAGAGCTTTACCCCTGTCCTTGCAGGTTGTGAGCCCATTTGGCCCTATGTTGCTCTGTTGGACTGTGCTCACGTGGGCCTCATGGGTCCAAGCCTTTGAATGACTCTTATTCTAGCCACTCACCTGGGACAATGTCCATGGGAAATCCTCCCAGTCACCCAGACACACAGAAGTCCCCAATAACCTGGCAATTCCTGCAGGCAGGGCTTTGTGAGCTCTCCCTGAGGGCCAGGCAGCTCAGGAATCCAGGAAGAGCTTGGAATAGAACCGTATCTGTTAAAGATTCCTCCTTAATGCCTCCCTGTGGAGGTGGTCTGGGTATGCCCAACTAAGAGGAGACCCTGGAGCAGACCAGAATACACAGGAGGAATTACTTATATCCCTTGTGGCCTAAGAACGCTTTACTTTAACCCAGGAAGGCCTGGAAAATGTGACTGGGGTGAAAGACATCCAGGTTGCTTTGCTTAGCCTGCTGCTATCACAGTTCTTACGCAGATAAACAGCTGTAAATAGATGGATCCAGAAATACAAAGTACATAACCTTTTTTTGTGCAAAGTATACATAGAACTTGGTTGTGCTGTAGAAAATCAGTCAACATCAGAATTGGTACAAAATAAAATAGTATAGTAATATTCCAACTGATGCTTATTTGCAGGTATAGCACATAAGTAAGCATTTTGTTGCCAACTAGCATAGAAAGACCGATGCACCGTGTCCGCAGGAGGCTGAATATTGTGACTCAACAATAACTCAGTAAATTAGAGATTACTCCTTCAGGTCCTGAGAGTTTTGGCACATTCAAACATTCAGCTGCTTTGTCCCAGTCTGTGCGATGAGAAAGTGGTAAAGTGAGCAGTGTTGGTGCATTTCAGCCATGAAGGCACATCACAGCATTGAGCCAAATAAAATGGCAAAATATAAATATTTGACCCTTTCACTTTCTCCTCCTTTTTTGAGGTTTCTCGCACACATCAAAAGAGTGTCTATGTTTTGTTCAGTGGAAAGTGACAGTTTTTACTGGCAATGATTATGGGCTATATAAATAAACTGGACCTGACTTATAGGTGTCTCTGCTATAGTATTGTCAGTATTGTCCAGGATAAAGAAATGTCTCACCCCTGAGCTTCTCTTTTTAAAAACTGTCCTTTTTGTCTCTTCTCACATGTGTGAGAACTCCCCAGCATTGCCTCTGGGCCTCTTAAGGAGAGCATAAGAACAGAATAACCAAACCAGGACAAGATGTTCTCAGCTTGTCTTGGCAGAGTCTTTCAGCATTGTGATGTGGACTAGGTCATGGTCATTCTGTCCAATTACAGCTCTGTCATTTGCTAATTAGTGAGATGGAAGAAAGGAAGAATTATGGAGAGATAGATGAAAAGAACAGGGACAGACACAGCACGACGCAGTGTGATCTGAAGTGTCTGATTCGCTTTAACATTTAGCCAGAGGGGAAAAATAGGCAGTTTCAGAATCACAATCTTCAATCAAGATGGAAATGTTAACAATGGTTAATAGCAGTGTGACCTGACATTTGTTTTTTGTCAGTTTAAAAAAATCTTTAATATTAATGCCAGAGTGATGTAAAGTACATTTAAACCGGTTATGGCTAGAGACAAATAAAGAAGCACAGCTGTGCTCCGCTTGATAAGCGAAGAGTTCATGGTTCGTTTCCTCCTGCTGAATATCAACTTCACCCTTCTCTATGGCCCTTAGAGGCTGTCTAGTTGTCCCTGGCACACCAGGTGTGCTGTGTCTGTTAATGGCCATATACAGACAGTGGACAGCTTATTAAGGAAGCCAGCCATCGTCCTGATTCACCCTGTGTGTCAATAACTCCAGGCGTCTCTCTCCTCTCATTTTCACATCTTCCCTTCCCTTTTTCCTATCTTCCTTTTGTCATTAGGCCCCGTAATTGGCCCTTCTCCTGTCTGAAAGCTGTCTCCCTCCACATATTTCCCGTTGTCTTCTTTTTCATGTCCTGAGGTTTGTTGTTTTGGTTTGGGGTTATGCGTTACATGTCCTCTGGGAGCTTTATGCGACTTGTGGCTGTAGCAAGGCTGACTTGGCCAGGCCCAGTCATGAGATGGACTAACAAGCTGAGAGGCCAGTGATCGGCGCCTGACCCAGCAGGATATATTTAGCAGTGAGCATGTCACAGGAGAAAAGGAGGAGGTGATGGCTGAAACCGTGTGCTGAACTGATGCCATCTGCTCAGCTCCATGCAACTCAAGGTGGTTTGATAAAACTTAAAATAACTTTAGCAACTAAACCCTGCTAGTGCACTGTCTACAACTACTGTATCTATAATACACATGCGTTATATTACTACCCATAAATCTGTTTACGCTTCTGTGTTTTGGGTGTTTTCTCAGACCACTTCTTGGACAATCAGCAATGATGCACAAAGATGTGTCACACCATGTTTTGGGTGGTAAGAGAGGATTGGTGAGGACAGGTGGTTGTTGCCAAGAAACTGCATAGGCTGTATTTATGATGTCAATATAAGGATGCCACCATCTCCAATGCTCTTGATGATTTACATTGTGTAAACTTTAGCCATGTGGAATACAGAGTCACAACTAACCAGTTTGTGTTTCACAAAAGCATATACAAAAATATGGCCTTTGATGATTTACTGGCGCTTTCTGTAAAACTTGCAGTTAGATGATATGTTGAAGCATTCACAAAGTGCGTATGTGTGGTTATTGATGTAATCAGTAGCTCAAGATAAGGCTTTCTTTTACCTTGGAATCTTGAATTGTGTGTATGGGTTATTATCTCATAGGAATGACCTTTCAAACATAATGTTTACTTAGTTTTAGAGTTGCTGCAGTAAGGGTAGCAACGACACTTTGAATAAAGTCTACGCTGGCCGTGTCACTCCAACAGCCTGTCAGCAGAGCAAGTCTTCTGTCACTCCCAGTCATGTTTCTGCAGTCAGAAGCTTTTCAGCCACAGCCTCAGGTGCTGGAAACCAAACATGAGCATTGGAAAAAGGGCACGAGTATTAGCACTCTGCTGTCGGGTTTACCAAAGTTAGCTCTAATTTGAGTTTGTATTACAATCATGGCTGATGTCATTTCAACAAACATTTGTCCTTATTAAATGTCAGATATTTGATGACTGAAATGATGGGGTAAATTATTTGTTGTTCATTTGAAACATGTGCATGTGCCTTGTTGGAACTTAGAAGTGGTAAAATCAAAAATTCCTTGAGCCATTTTAAGGCCACAGTGACATGTGTGTAATAAAGTTGGAGGATTGACTGCCTGTATTGAGCTGGTGGAAACAGTAGAAATTAAGAGATTCAGAGGCCTGACTTAAAGGTTACAAACACCTGACAAGCAATTGTGGTGCTGTTAGAAGTAGTGGTGGACAGCTGTAGTAATAGTAGTTATAGCAGTAGTAATAGTAGTAGTGTTGTTGTGTGTGTGATAGTTGTGCTTGTCAAAACTTGTGAGTATCATATTGCTGGTGGAACCGTAACCTTCTTAATCCTTTTGTTTTCATAACCTCTCAACTGTTTTCCTTCCTGTTACCTGCAAGTCTCTCTTTTCCCCAGTTCACCCATTGTGTATGTCTCTCCCCTGTTGCCCTGAAAAGTCTGTGTCTGTTCTGTTGGATCTCCTATTCCAGTTCATTACCCAACCTCCCTTCACAATGACCCGCGCATCCTGCCAGAGCCTGTGGCCAGTCTGAGAGCCAGCCACTGCAGTCCAGTGTTTTACTTACTGGACAATGGTAAGAGGAGGGATGTCTCACAGATCTCAGCCTCTTCATGGACATCTGCTTGTGATTTTTTACTGTATGGCAAAAAATGCAACAAGGGAGGGAGCTGGGATAATTGGGTTGTCTTTGGACAGGTGGTTGGTTCGATGTTGCACCCTGCATGCTAACTCTGCATCCACACTGTAAGCAACACTATCAGCAAAACACCAGAGGCACATTCACACCTTACAGAGCTACAGAAATGGGGAACTTAGGTTAACAGATTTAATTGAATTTGTCCACCTTGAAAACCATTTTTTTTAAATTAGTCAGTGAGTGCCAAGAGCAAAACGTATGTTTTAGCTTATATGTTTCCCCAAGTTTCTTGAAGAACAGATATCAATTGCTGGTGCAGAATGGATGAGAAGTTGATTACAACTATTCAAAGCTTTCCTGTTTCACTTCAACTTTAATATGAAAGGGTGAATGTCTAAAGAAAATAGGTGAAGGATGCATATTTTCTTTCAATCATTTTATTTTCAGTTTATATAGGTCATGCACTCAGTGTTGCACACTGATACATAACACAAACACAAATACTAGACCCAGACAACGGCAGGTCATACAATCAATCAGAGTTAGAGGGAAAAAAAGAAAAACCCCACAAACTAAAGAAAAAACAAAGAACAAAACACAAACCTAAATCATCATCCTCCATATTATAACTACTATGACAATGAAATGTACACAGTGTACACAGATCACTCAGATGCCAAAGTTGCAAAACCTTTTGGTATGATTTCCGCATAGTCTTCTCCAATAAAGTCTATAACAGGGCTCCAAAGAGAGATGAACCCATTCATGTCTCCTTGGAGAACATGTGTGAGCCTTTTCAACAGGAGTTGCTGTTGTAAAAGTTGCAAAACATGAAGATGCATCTGTCATCAGGATTGATAGGACATTTAAAACCAAGTGGCACTGGCTACAAACCTGATAAAGGAAAAGAAACCTGTACAGGGGGTACACAGCTGGCAGGTGGGAAGAGAGTTCTCATCCTTGTTCCTGCACCGGTGACTCCTGCTGGTTGAACTGCAGTGCAAAGGGACTTCCAAATTGCAAATCCAAATAAGCAATATGTTTATCATAAAATCACAGTGAATACTTAAAAATACAATAAAACATTGCCAATTTTTGATGATCAAAATGTTGTAGGTGCAGTTCACTATACAAATGCAATCAGACCACCTCATGCCACAACAGAATGACCCAATCAAGTTGCTTGCAGTGTACAAAAGCTGACCGATGCTGTGTTTCTAGGAGTAGACTGTCTGTCACTGCTTTGTCAATGTGTTCCATGCTTTTGTGCGGATGACTGCTGGTGTTGCATTATCTCTCTGCCCCAGCTGCAGGGGGTGGACATTGTGATGTTTGTTGTATGTGCCAGATCTGGGCTTTGAACTTGAAACCTTCATCATTCAGTGGCAGTGCTGCAAGGAAGGCAGGCTTTGGAAGAGGAAGGGATTGTATTCCAGCTGGGTACTTCTCTTCCTCACTCCGTCAGTGCCTCTAGTGCTTCATTCTCTGTGACGTTAATCATTATGCCTCCACTGGATTCACATGTCTTTGTCACTAAATGGCAACATGCTTTTTTACCGGACTGTGGCACTTGGAAGTGTCTGTGTGTGTCTGTCTGACTGTGTGTCAATAAACCCACAATTTCATCTTGTTGTCTTCTCAGCTAACATTCATCAATGTCTTGTCTCTAACTGACTGCATGGTGCCCACTGTGTGGCCAGCTGCGGTGCTGATGAATATGACTTCAGCTTGCTTTATACGTTTATCAGTGTTGTGGCCTGATCAATTCCAACATTAGCCCCATTTGTGACCTCAGAACTCTGTACATTACTATGATTTAGTCACATAAAATTCCTTACACGGATCTTAATGGAAAAATCAACTCATTATTACCATGCTAGCGGCGGTGCTCTGGGGATGGCAATGTCAGTTGGCCGGTTGGTCAACCACTTTGGTCAACCAGACTGACATATCTCAATAACTGTTGGATGGATTTCCATGAAATTTGGCCCCAACATGCATGTTCCCCAAAGGATGAAGGCTACTGACTGAACCTTCTGACTTTTCAACTAGTACAACCATGAGGTCGATATTTGTGGTTTTAAGTGAAATTGTAATAACTTCAACCATCATCAGGTCCAAATATTAACTTGTCCTGTAGTTTGGTTTATGACCAAATATCTGTAAGACTGAAACTGATGATTATTTTTATTATCACTAAATATGTTGATCGTTTTCTCAATCGATTAGTTGTTTAGTCCAGAAAATGCTGATCACTGTTTCAAAGCTCAAGGTGATGTCCTCAATTTAGACATTTTTCTGACTCAAAACAATTAATCGATTATCAAAATAGCTGGCCATTAATATAATAGTTGAAAATTGACTAATCATTACAGCTCTAAATACCTGCAAAACTAATTTCCACCAGCCACAGCTCTACTTTGCCATCATGAAGAACATGTTAATATGACGTGATCATTCAGCTCAAAGCATCACCTTAAAGTGCTGCTAGCATGGATATAGATTCTTAATCTTAATCTAACATCTTCAGAGGTATTTTCACAGGCATCTGTTGTCCACCTGAAATGATAAATTCTCTGCCCATGGGGAACCAACTTTTAAAGCCAACATATTCAAGGCTAGCACAGCAGAGTTAGAGATTAAAGCGAAACAGCGCAGTGTGTGAAAATGTTGAATTTAAGCAACTTGACCTCGGCAAAATGTTTTATCATTTCAGACAGTAGACATCTGCAGGATCACAAAAAAAAATGTTTTTCAAAGTGCAACACACTGCTTTTACTCCAGATCACAGAGGAGTAACATGTGGACTACTGAGGTCACAAATGGGCCTAGTCTAACATAAACTGTTATCATACAAGTGTTTTATTATTGTCATGTAAAGATACTAACAACAAGATACCAGCATGGAGTAAAAGGTACTTCAGCCATGAAAAGAAAGCACATGAAGTGTATTATTAATAATAATATTATTAATGAACATAGACTTATTACAATTGTCATATTTAGACACAAAATTGTGATGTTTCTCAACCTGCATGCACGTAGGTTGAGTGAGCATGCCTTAAAAACAACAAAAAACGGTAATGAATGGTAGCACATGCTGTTTGGTTGGTTATTGTTCATATTCACAATAAACAACCCTCCAGGACATCAGATTAATCCCAGCTGTTTATTTTTGATTAAAATTAAGCATTTATTGCAGCCACTGAGCTATTAAACAGAGGAACATGTGAATGTAACAGGTTTATTATGGGAACATTTTCTCTGTTTTTGTATTCACAACACTGCACATTTTGTATGGTTGCAGCAACATCTGGTCACCACAGTTCATTATAAAACGCATGCACAGAGCCAATCTATTATCTTATTTGCGAACACTAATGTGGAAGGCTTAATTGTTCCTGGAAAAAACTGAAACAGAAATAATAAATAATAAAATATTAAATTAAAATACCATAATATTCTAATTTCCTCTGCAATACAGAGAATATATTTTTCCTCAAAATGACCTTTTGATACTGAGCTGCCTACATGGTCCTTCACAGCAAATAAACTGTATGGAATAAACTGTATTACATTACAGTAAATAAAAAAGTTCTGCCATTTCCTGCAGTAGGCTCCATGTCCTCTGCTGTACTCTTTTCTTTTATGGTACTCTTTGGCAGAAGGATTGAAACTTAAGTCAACATTTTTTCAAAGGAATCATCATTGAATCAATATTGATTTGAATGAGGAATTTTCCAAATCTAAAGTAAGTGTTCAGATCTATAAGGAATGTAAATTCATGGTCATGCTGTTTTCCTCCTGGTCACAAAATATATCAAGAGTCATTTAAACACCATCCCGTGTCTTCCACATGTCGAGTTAATCATTCAACACAAAGAAACAATAACATATTGCCTTCTTTTTGAGGGGGAAACTGACTCATAGCATCTCAAGTTCGACCTTTGCAGTTCTCTACTTACTGCAAAATGCTTGCAAAATGTTTTACCAAGTTATTTTTTTGCCACCAGTGTCTGACTGTGATTTTTGTATTGACACCCTGTGGTGTCACCCTGTTTATTTGTGCTTCCATGTCAGACATCCCAGGCCATAGAAAATCTGATTTTAATGGGACATTTAAGCAAATTTAAAACAAAGATTTTATGCAAAACTGATATATTTCAGTCAGATCTTTGGCTCTTAGAGAGTGGGACTCAAGTTTGTCATCCAAGTAAAATTAAATATGTTATTCTTACCTTTTTGAGTTGCAAGAAATACTACGCTCAAGATATTATTTATTTATGTTATTTACACTCGCCTAGTATATCACTGATTCTGCAAAGATAGCTGGCCTGGGACAACAATGGAGCATGCATTTTGAAATATGCCTGCCGTGTGCAACTGCACCAATTTGCATGTTCTGGTTCGTTGTTCATTTGAGTGATTTCCATTTTGTTTGGTTTGAGGTCTTTTTTGCACTTTTGTTTGTCATTGTTTTTGTCAGATTACACCTACTTTATTTTTTTATTTTTTATTTTTTATTTTTTTTATTTGAAGGGATTAACTGGTGCTTTGTTTCCTATTCTTTTGTTTCAGTAAAGGGACCCGGCAGAAAGTTAAGTCTGCCAACAGATCTTAAGACTGATCTTGGTACGGTAGGCGAAAGCCAGCAGTTTTCACTTGATTTCCTTTGAGTCATTTAGTTTCTGCTTTTATCATGTTTTCTAGGCTTTTATGTTGCTTTAGAATTTTTTTATTCTCACTCGAATTTTCTTCTTTCAGTTTCCTTGTCACTCTCTACTCCTGTTTACCAGCCCATGAGACTGTCCGGCTGAAGTGTTTGTCCATTTTGCCCCTTAATGTATTTTGATTTGATTTAAATTTCAGTATTTTTTCTTCTACATTTTGCAAGTGTTTCTAAAGGTGATTTGTAACTCATGCCCATATTTAAATTTGAGGTTTTCTATCGCTTTATCATGATTGGACCATCTTCTGATTTTACGCAACCTTTCCTCCATTGACAGCCTTGCTCTACAGTGATTGGATCACTCACTACCTCTTTCATTGTAACTGGATCATTTCTCTCTTAAACAGTCTTTTCTCCATTTTTACTGGACCATCTGTATTGCAGATACTGAGCATTCCCCCCATACATCTCTAACTGCTTTACATACACATCACAATCTCAGGTTTCCCTTTGCTCTGCTTCTGCAGTGTCACACATGCTGTCCCCTTTAAACACTTGTGCTTCTTTAACACAAAATGTGCCAGTGCCTCCTTATTCCTGTGACTTGCCTCATCTAATAAACTTTCTTTATTTGACAGGTATTTAAAAAAATGCTTTTATTTTGTCAACGCTGTGTTATATTTCATTGAAGCAATATTGAAAGTGGGAACATTAACTCAGATTTTAAAATTCAACTTTGAAACGATCAACCTTACCCTTGGTTTCCTCGTCACACATTTAGTATAATCAAAACCATTTTAAGCTCATTCAGTTTCCTGTGCGGTTCAAACATGCCCCTGAAGTGTCAATAGGATGCATGACGTCAGTAAAAGAGGAAACACTTAATGAATCTTTTAGCCTGTTAATAGCTATTATGAACTTCTTAACAGCTGTGGGTTATGCAAACAAAATATTTTGTTGGAACAGTCTGTTCTCTGACAGAGAGTATTACTCTGTGTGCGTGTCTCTTGATGAATAAGTGCAGGAATCCGCGTGTTGCGGGAGTGTGTGTGTGCTTGTGTGTGTGTGTGTGTGTGTGTGTGTGTGAGGGTACAGTGCTATTCTTTCTGCTATGTACCAGTTTCCTGCAGAACATTTCGGGGCAAATGACTGATTTTCTGCATCTCTTTTTGAAATTCACAGTAACAAAACATTTAGACAGATACACAGCAGTGTTGTGGTTTTACTCTGGTTATTGGTTGGCCACCTGCAATTTTCAATCGCTGCATTGCCTCGGGTCAGTCCTGCTGTGAAACTGGACGAGTGTTGCACGTGGACTGGGTGGCACCCTGGAGTTTTTCATCTTCACTTTGAAATTGAATCATTTGTGCATCAACCGGCTGAATGGGAGACTTAGATTTGATATGACAGACAGACGATCAGTTCCAAATACTAAGAGGACCATGACAAGGGAACACTGTCTAGTGTTTTTACTATTAACACAATTATCCTCAGGCCTCATAAGATATAAATTGTAGAATTTCAGGGAGGAAAGGTAACAAAAAGATAGGGAAAGGTTCAATCTGGCCTCGCTGTCAATCCCAAATCGTCTTAGCTTTGGTTTTACTGCCACAGGGATGTCATTAAATAAAAGGGCACTGTTTTATTTACTCGTCTCTCAAGACAAGTGAGAATGAGAGTACTCAGGCGTAGGTATATGAAGCTGTTAATTACGGCTGTCTTGGCAGCTTTTTAGTCTTGCCGATTAAACTGCGGGCACCAAAGAACCACAGAGTGCACCCAATCCACACAATCCTGCCTGGCTTTTCTTTGTCTCCTTAATAAGGTTTGGCTCTAAACAAATTATTTTGCCCACACACACAAGTAAGGACAAAGCTTCCAACAAACTCAGTCCCTGAGGGGAGGCCATGTAAGGCTACAGTTCCAGAAAGTAACAAGTGCTTCCTGTCACCACCATTTGTAGCTGATAGTGTGGCCCAACCAACTTAACCGGAGTACTCATTTGCAATGCAATTAAAAAGCAGACATTAGATTTTGTTCTTTTTTCTTTTCCTTTGATGTTTACTTGTAGCTTTTTGCCATAGCCAGTGATGTTATGAGGCTTCTGGTCTTCTGCTGAAAAAAAGAGGTTTCCTAACAATTCAAAAAGCAAAAAAGAAACAAAGTGGAGATGAAACAAGCCTGTTTTTGTATTTCCTGGCACTGACTGGATGAAACAGCACTCACAATTTGCCTCTGCATTTTCCTCTTTTTTTCTGTTGCCCCAGCATCTCCTTCTCCTCCCTGCTCATACTTACTTCAAATCACTTTCCAGCCCTTTGTCACTCACTCTCGCTTTCCCTTTCTCCCTCAATACTATCTTTCTTTTTGACAGTCTGATTTTCTACATCGGCTTGCTCGTCTTGCACTGCAAAAATATCCATCTTCATAGGTCGTGTAGTATAATTCTGAGTAGCAGTATTTTAAACGGATGGCAAAATCTCCAAATAGGGTGAGAAAACTCCAGCTCTTTCCTTGAAACAGACAAAACTGCATTATAAATAAGTAAAATTCTCTCCCCTCATTTGAAGATTTCTAGATAAAACAAATTTCATGGCTCATCATTAGACTAAATGACTTATGAAGATGGATACTGCAGCAGTGGATTAGAATATGTTTGAAAGTTTTATTTCCATCTTTATATTGTTTGCTAATGCTTTGCCGTTGTTACAGATCATGTCAATGGACATTGCACTAGCCCCACCTCTCAGCCGTGCTCGGCGGGGAAGCCTCGCGTCCCGATGGTTCCCGAGGGGCCACGGCTTACCCGCAGAGGCCCTGGCCGACCGCCCTTCCGCAAGGCCCAGTCCGCTGCTTGCATGGAGATCTCTTTGCCTGTGTCCCACACTGAAGGTGTGTGCTTGTCTTCCCAACTCCCATCCCTAAACCTCTATAACATACCCTCCCTCCCAACAAGTGCATGCCATCCTCTCACCCAGGGGTAAGTGGATTAAGGCCTGATACATAGTTCACACAAGACAAGCGTATGCTAATGCAAGTTAGCAGCATAAAAAACCTAAATTGTGCTTTTTGATTTCAAAGGCGGATGCTGTAAGTGGAAGTTTGCAAAGACATTTAAGATTTGACTGCTTGCCCTTCTCCGCACAGTGATTGCCCAATCATGGTTTCGCATCCAGAACTAGGCACTGTGGGTATGTCGATCTGTTGAAGCGGTGTACATGGTGCTGTAGAGTTTGATGTCTTTTTTAGCAGAAGAGTAAGGAATTGTGTTTGACTGCTCAAGTTGCATTGACCTAGCTTACTACAAGCAGTTATCTGCTACAATAGTAACTGGTGCATATTTTCCAAGAGTAACATTTTTAAACGAGTCAGCTGAAACTTAATGTTAGCTTAAAGAGCTAGTAGCTGATAACTGTTTATTTCAGTGTGTCCTTTGGTTTTAGAAATTCCTAAGAATATGGAGTGACAAGTCTGCCAGCGTTATCAATGTAAACTGCATCTGTGCCAATGCGAGAACAGAAAGCGTGACAGGCGTAGCAACAGTAAATGCGGAGTGAGGGGCATAGCGAATGATCAAATTTGTTAATATCCTCCAAAACATAAATAGTCACTGCAAATTGTCTATGAACATAATTCTTAGAAGATATGGTTGCTCACAAAGGTAACTGGTGATCTGCCGTCAGACACCTAGTTACCATATGAACATAATGACTATCACTGCTGTTTTCATCAACTACTTCTTCACAGTTGTTGAGCAGTGTTTGCATTTAGCCACATTAAACATATGTTGGAACTCTGCAGCTTGCATTAGCAATAACATTTGGACGACAGGTTCTGCTTGTCTTGAATGCAAGAAACAGCCCTTGCATTGAATCCCTTAATACTGTTGCTTGTGTCGACCATGTCCCAGGCCTGAAGGTTGCTGCAATATAACTGTAAGTGTTTTAACCAATTGATTTTTACTTCTACAGTGCCTTTCTTCCTTGTCATCTATTTAACTGTAAAAGCAGCTCTGGTGTCTTAGCAATGAATCTCACAGATTTGTTTCCTGACAACTAAGTAATATTTTCTGCCTTTTTTTGTGTCATATTTTTGGCTCTCCTCATAAATAGATGAATGAATGTTTTGTTTTTTTGGAAACTAGGTAATGGAGCACCCATGAGGCTTATGTAGTGTGGCCACACCTCCCGTCTTTCTCATAATCCACAAAACTTTGAGTCGAGGGAAGCATTACATCATCTTAATTTAGTTTGTGTTTCTTTTTTCAAACAGCCCTTTTCTGTATGCACACAGATAAAATAGTGGAATAAGTACTACAAGACAACCATTCAAGCATGATTTGCACTCTGGCATTTTGACATTCTCATTGACAAATCTGACATTTATTTTCTTCCATTTGAAGTCCTTTAATTCACACCCTGACACTGACCTGCACCATCTAAAAATGGATTGACCTAGCAGGCTATGTGTGTGGTGTGTGTATGTATGTATGTGTGTGTGTGTGTGTGTGTACATATGCCTTTGTGTGTGATAGAAAGGAAATGTGAGTATTTGTGGGTGTATAAATATGTTTCTGTGTCTATGTGTGTGTGATACCAAAGTGTTTCAGTGCTTATATTGCTACTTTATTTCTATATTATCACTGGTTTATCTGAATTAAGCCAAACACCCTATGAAGGCCTTAATAAAACAGCTTCCTCATGTTCAACATGTAATACAATGTCTTCCTTGAAGATTTGATTACTATTTTAAAAGAAGCATGGTCATGTTTGAGCCTTGTCGTTGGGTATATTTTGCAATTCTGTTCTCACATAAGTGACAGCCAAAGCAAAACCACAAAGGTTGATAAAATTACATGCTGTCAAGTGAGGACTTAAAATGACAATCCCCACAGTGTAATTTTGAGATACTGACCTCAGAACTGACACAGAAAATGGCCTCTGTCAGGATTGTACATCAGCATTTGATTACAGTGTGCATTAAATATTGCACTTAGTCTGTCACTGCCAGGGGACATCAAGACACCAACCAATGCAGGGCATCTATTGACTTTGAATAAACAACATCATCCCACTCAGACAAAGATGAGACATACCACTCTTTTACCTCAAAAGGACACTCTTTCTTTTGTCATGTTGGACATTTTATTTTTCTCTCTTGCCCTCAGAACTTGATATTTTGTAGTAGTAGAAAAATAAATATAAATAGTAATAATACATTTTGGTGAGCTTAGCTGCACTTTAAGCCTTTACAATTATTCACATTGCTGTGTGATTTTCTGAGGGTGGTGGACACTGGCTGAAGAGATTGCAGGTTTCAGAAGTGGATAATCCACAAAACGTGACGTGATGGTGCACGACCAGCACTCCATTGCCTTCATATAGCGTTGATGCATCTTACATACAGTATATAAACTTGTGTCCTGAAGGAGAGAACACTTCTGGAAAGCTCGGGCTGTGCGGGTCACTAACTCATGGTCTTGTCTTTATTTGCTTTTAGTCAGGGCTCTGTCAGATTAACAGAAAGTCTCTGTCAGGTCACGACAGGCTAATAACTCCATAGGAGACTCAACACTGTGACAGTTCCCAAAATGTCACAGTTACTGTAGCCACCTCTGCACGCACATCAGACACAAAGAAGCACAACGGTTGCAAATCTTGGCAGTTGAAAGCAGGAGCTTGTTCCTAAATCACATTCTCTTTACATCCATGCTGTGCTATAAAATTATGAAGATTTTTGACACCCATTTGTTACTACATTATGTATTGTGCTGTAGTGCAAAGTATTTATGCTAAATAATGAACAGGATAGGTGCAGTGCTGTTTGTTGTGTCACACTTGACCCTTTTACACCAATTCTGCAATTAGATTCAGGCTGCCATCTTCATCAACCTCATTATACGACAGTGACCTGGAGAGCCGAGAGGGAGGCATTTTTTCATTAGCATAAGCTGAATGTTTTATTAAAGCCACTGTCTGGGCTACAGCGACATTATCAACTAAACCAATGCAGACAATGGTAGAAATCGCTCTTTTCCACAGTTGATTAAATGCATCTATAACCTCTTAAAATATCCAGAAGAAACTGTCTGACAGACATCATAAGTAATTTAACATGAAACTTTGAATTAGGATTTAACAAGGTAGGTGTTTGATATTTAAAATAACCAAAAGGCATAATCTCTCATACAGGGGCACAGAGATGGATGTACCTACTAGCCACCAAACTCACTGACTGATAACATTGTGCTAAATCCTAACCATAGGCAGTATTAGCATGTCATTGTAATCCGTTGGCATGAAAGATAAGGTTAGTAAGGTTACAAGTTTTAACATTAGCAATGGCCGTGTTACTTAGATACACATCAGCGTAGAAATGTCAAATGCTTACTAAACCCCATCTTTATTCAAGATGTCATTGTCAGAAATTCAACTGTAAAGCAAAAAATAAAAAAATGTGTATATATAAAATGTTTTTTTCAAGCCTAAAAAAAAAAAACACCTCTTCGAGAGTCGGTTTGGCACTAAATACATCATGTCACTGTCTGTCTAAAGGATAACTACCTGGCCTCCGGTGCTTCATTGGTAGACAATGTCCCTCTGCTCTCATAGTGCTGAAATAACTTGGAGAACATGGCTGTAATTAATTTACAGTAGTAATCACAGTATCCACAATTTGACATGACATCACATTTGTGTCCTTTGTCTTAAGCGGAAATTCGGGGGAAGCATAAAGAATTAAAGCTCTTCTCTTTTGTACTTTATCATAGTAGTTTTTCTATGTCTATACACACCCAATGCATGCAATAAGTCCATGAGATACCCCACAGAATCTTCCTGTGTGTCAAAGAGATCTTTGGCCATTCACATTTTGGGACAAACTTGTCTAATCACTCATCTGAATGTCATTATATAAATCCCTTCCAATCAGGACACACCTCCCTCTGACCAAACTTGGCACACATGATATTATATAACCTAATAGATAGCTTGCTGTGAAGTTTTTTGAGCACACTTTCATCACTTCCATGCAGTGTAATAGATATATTGTACCCTCCACATGCCACATTGTTTTACATATCAGAACAGATTTACTGCAGACTAACCTGTCCGTATTTCAGATTCTTTGGCACATTGTACTGGATCAGTCAAACATTTGATGCAGTGCATTTTTATATGATGCAATATACAGGATAAACTGTTTTTGTTGCTGCACTTTGATTTAAGCACTCATCAGTTTAATGTTCTGGGTAAGAAGTATTCTGTAGTTTAGTGTTTTCGCATTGCAGTTCCCCCTTCCTTTTTATGTGGTCACATCCATCACTTTAGAACCCCTGTGGTAGTCAAATTACATGCAATGATCTCATGAATGAGATAACTCACTAGGAGATGCATGCGATAAGAAAGAAATTAACGGAAAAATTCAGAATGTCCTTAGTCTTCAGCAGCTTTAATGTGGGTTTATTGTGTTTGAACAGTTGCTTTTCTCAACAGACCGCCACTGCCTATTCTCTATCTGTTTCCTACCTTTGGCATTGTTGTTTATCAGTTGCACTGAGTTACCACAGTGAAGAGCCAGCAGGCTCACTGGAATAATTAAAGGTCAACAAGCGGTGCAAGAGATGAGGCCGATATTAATGAGGCCTGCATGCCAGGAGAGGAAACAGAGGAGGGAAATGGCAGGGGAAGCCAGACTCAGTGTACAGTAAACATTTCCATAACGCCCATCTTGGTTAAGCAGCACAAATATTAAATATTGAAGACGAGATTGTATGTCACTGTTAGAATGTTGTATGATACCCGCAAATGTGAGCGGTTGTTTACGATCGATAAAAATATAGGATAGATAGTTGTTGACCCTCAGTGTAAATGAAATTAAGTCAAGTATAACCCACATAACAAAGAATCCTATAACATCATAAAATCGTAAAATAGAATATATTTTTCTGCACCATAGGACAGGGCTGAGGTGTCTCAGTGACTACCTGGCCAGATGCCAGATGCTCAGGTCCACACCCACACACACCTACGTCCATGTTTT
The DNA here is from genome assembly GCF_004916995.1 of Morone saxatilis. Taxonomy (NCBI): domain Eukaryota; kingdom Metazoa; phylum Chordata; class Actinopteri; family Moronidae; genus Morone; species Morone saxatilis. The sequence goes on along the minus strand of NW_023340095.1, from coordinate 8,074,784 downwards.
ACTGCAGGGTAAAAACCAGGTACAGAAGCAGTGGGTCTGCTATTTTATGGTTTGTCCCTGTTGGATCTCTGCAATTATTAACTACATTGTTAGAATGTTACATTTTAAGTTAAAATATTTATTTCCCAATTCCCAATTCCCAATTAAGCACACAATCAATTACTGGAATCTGATACATCTATGTGTATGTGTTTATTGGCATTAAAATAAAACCTCACACAAAGCTTTGTACACAGTCATTGGTGGTACATAGAAATGAAAAAAGAGTTAAGCGAGTCTCCAGGTGTTTGTCCTTGTCTCTCTACACTGTGTGTGGGTGTATGTGCATGTACCACTGTATAAATCCAGCACTTTGTCTGTCTCACTGCGTCAGATTGTCTGCCTTCCCTTATCACCTCCCTGACACTGCCTCGCCAGCCTCTAGCTCCCTGTAAGGGCCCCCCAGGGGTCCCTGTGTCCTGTCAGAGTACTACTGTGCCTGACTTTCATTAGCCAGCACCCCACAGGCTCTGTCATACAGCGTAAACACACTCCAGCGACACATGGCTGCTACCCAGACTCACAGCAAAAGGCTATTTTGTCTTTGTGGCTGCCAGCGGCATCGTACATCATTGTTGTCACGACACCAGAATTTGTACTAAAAAAAATATCCAAATATATTAATAATGTGGTATACACTGATACTGTGGTAAACAAGAAATTCAACCAACAACCAGAATCTGAGCATTTCTGTAGTAGTTTTCAAGTCACTTGTGTATTGAATTAATTCTGTAGTTGACTCCTTGTACTAGTTTTGTAAACTGGTGCAGTCTGTAAACTGGGGTCCACTCCAAGTGTTTTTGCACTTGCGACAGTATCAAAGAAAGTAGTATCAAAATTTTGGTTGTCATGCAACACTGCTGTACAGTAGCTCTTTACCGACCACACTGGACTGCATGCCGACGTGCTGTATCAGAGTTATTCATGACATTAGAGGGGTAGAAACCTGCTACTCTTGCCAAAAGTGTTTAGTTGAGCAGATGGTGCTGAAAAAGGGTTTTGAGAGAAGGTGGATAAGCGAGTAGAGGTTGTGTGGCCACCAGAAACATAGATGAGAAGCCTCTTTTTCAGTTGCACTCTCTTTCTCTGTCTTTGTTTTTTTTTTTAAAGCAATCTCTCCACTCCAGTTGCATCTTTCTCTCTTTTCCCTTTCTCTCTCATTCTCTCGTTCTACTGTACAGTCCTGTCCGTCCTCGTCTGTTTTTCTTTGGCTGGGGTGGCTGGTTGTGTTGTGTGTTGTGTTGTGTGTGTGTGTGTGTGTGTGTGTGTGTGCTTCTTTGGGGCAATGGTGGGGTGTGGTTTGTTATATGGGGGTTCATGTTGTGGGGCATTAGTAGGTTATGCATCCAGGAGGGCAATGCTTCAGCAGTTTCATGGAGTCACTATGTACTCCCACGACGAGCACCACATCAGCGCCCCCTACTGCTGGAGCGAGAGAGGTAAGGGAGCTTCGGCCACAAACCCATTAACTGCTGTCCTGCTGATTATTATACGTCCGTCCGTCAGTCAGTATGTCAGTCCGTCTTGTGGCCCTGTTTCGTCTATAACTTGACTAGAAGCGGTTATCCCGAGGTTTAGGAGTAGGGTAATGCCATCTTTATAGCAGTGTATGTTTTTTTGGCAGTATACTTTTTAACTTATAGTACACTACATCCCCAAAGCCCCCCATAAATAGTGGATGTCTTTTTTTAAGCCTGTACGGATTTTGGTTCTCATAATGTCTCGAAGTTTTCCTGAAAATGGCATACATTGAACATCTGTCAAAACTGTATTCATTTTAGCCTCCTCCCCCTTACCCTGCAAGTCTTGCAACACAGGAGCAGCACCCTAAGGATTCATTTTAGCCTGACATGTGTGCGCCAGGCTTTGCACCCATCTGTAGTTGTTGTTACATAAAGTCTGCACTCTGTAACATTAGGCTGGGAATGCAGTACTGCACATTGCCTGGCTCTGAATAATTCAGAAATGCAGCAATACAGAAATACTTTTTATGATGGAGGCTTTAAGTACACAATGGAGGACCTGAATGGGTAGCACTCAAACAGAGTTAAAGGAGTTTTTGAATTTGGTGCAACTGCCAATGAGTGTATGTGTGTGCGTTCTTTGTGTGTCTGTGTTTGCGTGTGTGTGTTTGTGTGTGTGTAAATACATGCAGTTTATCTGAGTATGCTGCTGAAGTGAGTGGAAACTAGTGCACTCTCAGTAAGCAAATAGAGATGTGTGTGTGTGTGTGTGCAGTTTTCCCTTTGTATTTTGATGGATCACTTTGCTTTTCAGTGGCATTTTCCTACTGTTTAACATGACATACAATCTGCAGACAAACCATAAATGACCTTTGAAGTATTTGTCTTCCGCACTCCTTTTCACTCTCCTTCTCCTTGCGATGCACTTTTTTTAACTGCTTGTCCTTTCATACCACCATTCTTTCTTCTTTGTCCACCACATTGCTGTTCCCTTCCACCACCCGTGCATCTCTACCTTTCTCTTTCCTGTTTTCTCCCTCACTCCCCTTTCTCTTGCCTTCATATCTCTCTCCTCTTGCATCCTCTCTGCCTGTGCCACGCCTCTGTGTTTGGCGCCTGCTGCTACAGAGAGTCGTGAAAACTCCTTCAGCCGCTCACGCAGCTCCAGTGTGTCCAGCATCGACCGGGACACCAAAGAGGCTATCACCACACTGCAGTTTGCAGAATCTTACGGGCGCAAGAATGACGCCGTGCCCACCCCATGTCTGTGGGTGGGCACCAGCTTAGGCGTGGTCCTGGTCATCCCAATGTCCATTCCCACCGACCAGGAGGAGAGGATGGAAGAACCTGTGACCATTGGCCCCAGCGGTAAGTCCCAATGAGACTGGGTTATCATAAAGGTGTAACAAACCTTACAGAGGTCCTTACTCACCCTACACTATTGTAGGAACAATTCCCTGCACAAGCACCAACCAGCATTACAAACATTTCCAGTGTGCTCACCATCAAATAAAGTGTTTTAAACTGTTAACTTTCTTATTTACAACCTGCCTTTTGACTGCTGTTACTTAGATAAGGTTGTCATCGTGTTCACAGATCTCAGCAACGCTTGGCTGAGTACAACATTATCATAACAGATAGAAATAATGGCCAAAATAAAGATAAGACAGATACAATTTAATGGATAAGAATTGAGAAAATTTGAAAATCCACCTTCCATCCTAAAGTCCTATTAATGAATATGTTAGGGCTTAAAAATACTTCCAGCCTTGTCAGCAACAAAATCAAGATAAAGACATGATGTCTCAAAAATTGAGAAGGACGGCATTAAGAACTACTATAGGCAGGTTTTTCCTTTAATTTGTCACCCGCTAGGGTGAATGAATGATTTCATTGTTATTTTACTTTTACCATCATTTGGAAAGTGTCCACTCATCACCACAGTCAAGCCATACACATATTAAACAGTACTGCATCCTTTTATATTGAATTGTTCTATCTCCTGTGGCTTTCAAGCTGTGATAATAGGTTTTAGGCTCCACATGACAGATAAAAAACCTAATGTGGATTTTCAATGTTTGAATGGGCTTGATGAAAACAGAATGACTGGACTGTACTGAATCTTCTTCGTATCCCTATTGTTTAACCATGAAACCAAAATTTGGAATATAACAAAGCCTCTAAACTGCAGGTTCATCAGCTCAAAATGTCCAGATTACTTTAAGTATTTTGCATATGACAGTATTTTGCATATGTAGGTCAACCAGTAAAAAAAACAAAGACTCAAAAGAAACAAAAGGTTAGAACTTATCAAGTCAATGTGACTGATGTTGTGGACCTAAAACCTGCATTAATTGAATGTTTTTTTACGCTGCTAAATGCTGTACTATGTTCACCATCTAAGTTTGTCTGTCACTTGTTCAGTTCTTAGCAGGTACAGTGTTTGTCTGAGCTTTTTTGCTGAAAACAGCTGCCAGCTACATCTGGAGTACAGTAGTCAGTCCTTTGTACTCATTTCCATTTTACTTTGATGTGAACTTTTCAGAACTAGCAATTTCACAAATAATGATGTAGCGTACACTGACTTTAAAAACACTAATGTATGTTTGGAACCCGCTGAGACATATGAGAAAATACAATGTTTATGCAAGGCTTTAAAAATAAGAGCAGGCAATTTCCAGAGGAATTACGTGCACTCTATGAAGCTGTAAGAGCAGCATTTGAAATTCCAGCCTTCCCCTGGTCTTACTCATACTTAAATACTTCTAAAACTTAATTTGTTTCAATTCAAATGAAATTTGTTGTCATGGAGAAGAGATGAAGATCGGCGTTTGTCATGCGTGATCTTACATTGACTTCCTTCTGTATTCGAGAACAAGGATAGATGTTGCAGCCCCATTGTTTCTGCACAAAACTGAGCCACTCAGACATGCATTACCAGTCCAGAAGCCCTGCTGTGTGAGGAAAAGGTTCTCCTGCTCAGAGTAAAAACATCAATAGATCCAAAAATCCAGGCTCTTTGAAGCAGCAGTTGTTCTCTTGAGACTAAATGTACAAGAAGCAAGCTTATTACTGGAAGGTCACAGATTCAGCTCCAAGGAAAAATTGGTGAACAGAACAGAAGCAAGTACTGTTGAACTCTCCCTGTGTGTTTTCAAAGTGCTCCTGTGGATTTCCTTTGGATAGTGGATAATTTGTTATGCAGTGAGTGTTGTATTTGACAAAAATGTGAGCAAACTCCAGTGTATGTATAAATAATTCATTACTTAGTTGCCAACTGTAGATTATGTAGAAAGGTTATAGGCTCCTAAATGTGAATATGTGAACCTTTGTGATTGTTCATACTGAGTATAAATGTAAAATTCAATTAATCTCAATTTAAGAAAAGAAACAATACAATATGACTGATGACAATGAAAATAAACACTTTATCGACCAAAAGCTTAGATAAGAAATTAATGGAGATAAGTGTGAAGATGATATGCTTTAATTTCTTTTGATTTCTGTTTTTTTTTTTTTTTGCATTTAGCACCTTATTGGCTCATGGTAATAGCTTTGGAAATCTTAGTTTTAGACTTCATGCTCTCCCTCTTCTCTCTGTTGACTCTACCCAAACAACCACAGGAGCGGTCCTGATGCTGAAGGGCTCAGTGTTGCGTTTTGGCTTCTTGGACCTCATGGGAGCGCTCATTCAGAGCCCCTACGAGGTTTGGCGGGACCTCAACGCCCCGGAGAACCCTGACCGACCACGGAAGCGCAAGCTGGTCAACTTTTCACCCTCATCCTCTCAGGACACCTGCGGAGAGGGACATCTGGCTGTGGTGTGCTCCGAGAGGCAGGCCAAAGTATTCTTGATGCCCTCACAGTCTTGCCTCTTTGTCCACAACATCACTGAGTCATCCTTTGTACTGCGAGCCGACGTGGTATCTGTGTGCAACAGTGTGTGCCTGGCCTGCTTCTGTGCTAACGGACACATCATGACGATCAGGTATAACCTTAGGCACACATGTTTTCAAAACATGTGACAAACTGCAAGTGTTTTACATGTTTCTCTCTTTAAAAGATTTGTGGCCAGTCTGTGAACATAATTAAATTAAAACTCTGATGTTTTTATTACCAGAAATTACATTGATAATTCAGTATTTTAATTTTTCTGCTGCTTATATTTTGGGTTTAGACCAGGGCTGCACAATTAATCGTATAATAATTTATATCAAAACTGTGGCCTTGACAATTAATTCGACTTAGTCGAGTGCTCTGCGTTCAGAGTGCCTGCACTGATGCATTAAATAAAGTGCTTCATATTCACAGGTAAACTGGGAATAGTGTGATTAAGTTATTGGTCTTTAAGTTCAACACACTGTGACTAACTAGTGTCTGTTTCTCAAATACACCTCTAGCTACAGGCAAGAATGTTTTCAATGCAGATAAATTCAGCATGTAATTTAACTGCATTATCTATGTAGGAATTACTCCTTTCTCCTTGGGTGTTTGATGCTAATTACGTTGTCCTGTTTTATTTATATCTCTTACTTCTAACTGTACAATTTGTTTTAAGGTGATTTGTATATTTGAAGTTTTACTTATTTAAGAATATAAGATTGAAGGCAATTTTCACATATTTTGACAATTTATTTATGTCCACATAGAACAGAACAGTACAAAGATTCACAAGATCATGGACCAGTGGCATAGATTTTCACAATACAGAACATACAGCAGTTCTCAGGGGTATAAAGTAGCAGCATCTATATAGGCATATAGGACATGACGGCTCACACACACACACACACACACACACAAGAAAATGGACAAAAAATTGTTATAAATCCTGAGATTATATTTGATAAACATGATTATTATTTTTCCTTTAAATGTATTGGCAAAATTTGACTCTAATGTGTGGTGTTTACTTTGCAGGGTATAGTTTTTATTATACAGATGTTTCTGGTGTGACATAACTAGTCTTTTACTCTTCTTGCTCTGCTCACAGTTTGCCCAGTCTAAGACCGATGATGGACATCAATTACCTGCCTCTGACAGACATGCGCATTGCCAGAACCTTTTGCTTCACCAACGGGGGGCAGGCACTATATCTCGGCTCCCCGACAGAGATCCAGAGAATTACTTACAGCCAGGAGATGTGTGATAACCTGCAGGTCAGCACTGCAGTTTTTGTGTGTGTGTGTGCTATCTAGCCCTCTAATCTGTATTTCTATCAATCTGTCAATCTTATCTATATCTTTGCTATATATATATTACAGTCTGGCTATCTGTCTCTGTCCGTGACACACAAGGTTTCTATGCACGTATGATGTACACATTAAGACCGTTCTGATTTTGCTTTACTGACCATTTGCATCAGCTCACATTTTGGTTTTGAGCTCAGAAAAAGTATTGGTGCAGTAAATAAGCAGGTGCCATTATTCCCACCCTCTGTGAAACCCAGAGCTAACAGAGGCAAGTTTGCAAGAGGCAAAGTGAAATGTCACACTTGTCATATGTGGTTTGAACTCCACTAGTTTGATTGTGTGGATATAGTTTTACAGTGTGTGTGTGTGTGTGTGTGTGTGTGTGTGTGTGTACGTGGGCATATTCATATTGGTACATGTGTTTAAAAGCCACTGCTGCACTCTCACTAATGATAGCAGTTGTCAGTGGAGGCTGTAACATATGCTGCCATAGTGCCACCTACAGGCAATAGTTACTCAGATTATGGTCTGGGTCTTCTCATTGAGGAAAAGCTGTCAGTGTGTGTCAACCTGCAATAAGGCTAACACTATAATGCAATTATATGTATGGACACTATAGCAGTTTTCACAAAGGTAATAAAGGGAAGAGAAAGTAAGGAAAATGTGGCCCCTTAACTCAGTGATGACCAATGTTTGCAACAAATCGTATCTGCAATACATCTCTGGTGCAGAATAGGAAATAATTCTTCTGGAAAAGCTGTATTGATTATTGATAACAATGTTTTTCAATTTCATTGATTTCAGGAGATGCTGGGGGAGCTTTTTACACCAATAGAAACACCAGAAGCCCAGAACAGAGGCTTTCTAAAGGGCTTCTTTGGAGGAAACGCCAATACTTTCGACAGAGAGGAGCTCTGTGTGTTTTTTCATATTTTCTTTCTTTATATAGAGGGGTTCATTTTAGTGTGTACTAATTTACCTAAAATGTGACCTTCTAATTATTTAATTACTTTCTAGAAAGCACTGTACAACAAGCTAAAGGGCTAAAACTTACCCAGAATGGGTTTCATTCTCTGCCTCCTGTCATTTTCTCATTCCTTTCTACTTGATGTTGTCAACAGTTGGTGAGGCATCAGCTGGGAAGGCTTCTCGGAGTCTGGCCCAGCACATCCCCGGGCAGGCGGGGATGGAGGGCATGAAAGTGGCTGCTAGCGGAGTAGTGGGTGATCTGGCAAGGGCCCGCATTGCTCTGGATGAGAGAGGCCAAAGGCTGGGGGAGCTGGAGGATCGAACTGCCCTGATGATGACCAGTGCAGAAACCTTCTCCAAGCACGCTCATGAGGTAAAAACAAGATTATTATTATCAAACAAATGTTTGATTTACAAAAGATTATTGAAAAAAATATGAGTAAAAAGTATGTTCATGAATACAGCTGTATTAAAATAAAAAATGAACTATGATAAACTGCTTTGGAAATACAACAGAATTTATGTAAAAAATTGTTTTTTTAAATAAGAATTTGTATAAATCTACTACAAGACATTTTAACTAGTTATGAAATAGTCCAAATTTCAAACGTATACCTCTGTATGACCTACATAAGCAAATTACTATTTCTTTATTTCTTAATGCCTCCCACCGGGTCAGATTCATTTGGATTTCCCTTGAAATAAATCAAACAAGGTGGTGAAAACATTACGGCTTTTGCCCACAGGGGAATCAACACAAAAATGAAAGTTCTGTGTTGCTGCTTTAAATTACATTATAACTATATAAATATAAATGAAATGCTCCAGTAATGCCATAAAAAGAAAACAACAAGCTCCATTGTTCTCATTACATTCCCTTGACATTTCAATAACAACATACAGTAATGTTAGTTAGCTGACGGTGGCATCAAATCCTTACCATGATGTAATTTATTGACTCTAACACACTGATGTTTTAAAATGCTACCTACAGCAGCTTCAAAGCAAGCTTCTAAAAGAAATCTGCTCCATACAGGAAATTAAGCATTGACAACTTATTTCTCACCATCGACAGTATGTGACATTTTCTTCTTACAGCTGATGCTGAAGTGCAAGGACAAGAAGTGGTACCAGTTCTAATAGCAGGACAGAGGGATGAGGCTGCCCTTGGACTGCTGGGAACTTTATGCCGGGATGGGGACTTTCACTCTACAAATGAGAGCAATTAAAAGAGGGACTCAAGAGTGACATTGTCTTTACGGCTTCTGGACTGGCTATTGTACGGCACTGTCACATTGTTGAAGGACGAGGACAGGCTAGTCCCTTGTCTAGACATAGACAAGTGACGTAGTGATGAGGAGAGAAAGAGAATGGTGGCATTTGAAGGACTGAAGATGGAACTGGAAATATCCTACAAGTCTGTGTGTGTGCGCGCGTGTGCACACGTGCATTCGTGTTTGTGTGTGTGCGTGTGTGTGTGTGGTTGGGTTTTCTGGACCTCACTGTGTAGATACTCAAACGTTAAGAAACCAACAAGAAATGCATGAAACAAAAATGGATGACTAATAAAAATATCCAACTGCCATATTAAAAAGCAGCATGCTACTTTAACAGGAGATACAAAAATAAAAAGTTTTATTCAATGATGTAAGCCAACAACAGAGACTATGAAATACTTTATATTTTTTGAAATATTGACAAAAACTATATATAAAAAGGGAAATGTATACCTGCATTGCTATTAAGCCAAAACTTGTGTTCCTTTCCCTTTTTTTTTATTTTAATTTTTGGTTCATTTACATTTTTTTCTTAGTCTCAGCTAATATTACTTGCCACTATATAAGTACACATAGTTAGCTTTCTCTACAAACACTTAGTATAATGCTAAAACTATATTCTATATTCTTACCAATTACTCTGGGCTGCACAGTGAAAACACAAATCAGCAGTATTTACACTTACCTTTGCACAGTCTAATCACACTGATTTAATTTCACTTTTTGGCTGCTGCTACTTACAAAAGCATTAAATGATGATGAGGAATATCTCACTCCCCAACTACAGTTTTATGAAAACAAGAGGGCAGATTGGTGTGCAGCAAAGGCTGAAAGAGTTAAAAGTGAATTCTGGACACAGTGTGTTTATATCTTTAGTATAGACCTATATACTATTCACGTGCCATAAAAAACAAGGTGAGTGAATTCACTCACTGTAAACCAACTAACAAAGAGCTAATGTGTGGTAGTCATCATTTGTTTCCTGTTGGATCAGAACTGATGAGACGTAGTACTTGGAGTTGGCCACAGAGGGCATTTATCAAAGTGAAATAAGTAATTTTTTCTTTATAATATATATATATATATATATATATATATATGAGGATGAGGGTGTTTTTTTTTTTTTTTTTGGTTGTTGCTGGTTCACCATTTGAGTCTTTAGCTGCCTTTGTCAGATGTACGAGTTTAGTGAGCCATTAGATTGTGTGTGTGTGTGTATGTGTGTGTATGTGAGAGAGAGAGAGAGAGAGAGAGAGTTCCACATATGTTAAATAACTAAATTATTTCTCTTCCAAAGCAATCAAAAATGAATGACACCCTCTCATCTCTCATCTCTCTCCACCTCAGTCTTATGAAAGTTATTTATGCGTTTCCACCTGAGCGGCCCTCTTTTCCTGATCACAAACAATACGTTAATGATTGTCACTGTCTTTGTAAAGTACAAAGAGGAGAGTTGGAATCACACCCATTTAATCGCTATCAACAAAAGGTTCAGGACAAGTAACAGTATTTTTTTCAGTGATGTTCAGATGTGAGTCAGTGAAGAAACTATGTACATGTGTAAAACATTTGCAACAATTTCAACTGAAGGCAAATATGTTATTTTTTCGTTCAATATTGTTCTTGATGATTATGATATCCTCTTGTCGCAGTCCTATATTTGATGGTGACAGCCTCTCAACTGAAGGCTATTGTATGTTAAAAACAACAAATGTTTCATGATACATGGTTGTGTATCATATTGTGATTGTGTTGTACATGTCAATGGGTAGCCACATGACACGGGCAAACAGAATTAACTGAGGAGGATATTTTGTACTAGTGTATTTGTCTGTATTGAATTGATCTGAAAAACCAAACAGAGGATTATTGATATCCATCTCGCACACATCGGGCCTTTATGCACATGAGCATTAACACGTATGACGCATTGCGCCTTGATCATGTTGACGTCACTCCCACATTAAATATGCATAGCAACACATACAGTAAAAACCTAAAAAATAACAGAAAGGTGAATCTATCTGCATTGCTAGTCATTCTGCCTGCTTCTTGTCAGGCTGCTGTGGCATTCCTTATGCCTAAATGGCCTTCAGACCCATTTGTTTTCACCAAACTGAAGTCAACTGAAATCCTAAAGCAGTGCCACGTGGATTTCAGGAATTACACATGGTTTGATTCAATGAGGTGTCTTAAACATTCAAAAAATACATTTCTCTCCTAATCTCTGTACCGTCAATGAGATTTGTGTACAGTGCAGTTCATTCAATGGCAGAGAAAACACACAAAAAAACATAAACAAAATAAAATAATAATAATAAAAAAAAATAATCTGACTTCTACTGACAGGGTGTTTTGTTAGTATGTTTTTGGTTTGTATGTTTTTGGTTTTTATATTACTGTACAGTTCAATCTTGGGAGAAAGGTAAAACAAAAAACGATAAAAGATTAAGACATTCTTGGGATATTTTTCTCTGTATATGTTGTACCTGTTACTGCTGGTACTGTATCTGGTATTCTGGCTCTGTCTAAATCACTGGAACTGTGTAGTTCTTCACACTGTAGTATCCTGAAAAAAAAACATTTCTCTGGTTTTCTCAATGATGGCAGCAAAGTTTGTCTTATTTAAATGGATTCTACCACTTTTTGTTCTTATTGATATTATACTAGTGTAATAGAAATTACTTGACAAAAAAGAACTGAAAATATGTTGATGCAAAAGCAAACTGAAATAAACATTGATTGATGTACACAGTTGAGAGCTCTGTTTCACTGACCCTTCACTAGAATCAGCTGCGGTTGTTTTGCTTGTATAAAGTACAATCTGGTGAATTTACAGAGGATCATCTGGGCATCTCTACATCAGCTGCTTTCAACTAGTAACAGAAAGGAAGTGGAGCTTAATCATGTTAAGCAGGCTTGAACATGGAGCATGGATTTATGTAAATGCCACTTTATACCACGACTCCACTAATTCTGAGGGAAATTGTACTTTATATTGAACTACAACTAACTATTACTTAACTAATAATTAAGATTTTAAACTAATAAAATATAATCTATTGTTACAATAAAATCACACAACAGCATAAAAAGCTTCACATTCAACTACAACACTCAAATACTATAGTACTATAGCCTTTTTCTGTGTTGAGTAATAACCTTTTTAGTTCATTTTCTACAGTGTGGTGTTACTACATTTACTAAAGGACATATGCATACTTCTTCTCCTACTCAAAACATTGGAAGACAGCGAGAAAGTGCATTCATTTATTAGCAAATCACCCTATAACTGTCCAAGCTTCCAAAAATTTACTTAAACCCCCCCCCCCAAAAAAAAAACAAAAAAAAAAACAGCTACTGAATAAACCTATAAAAATAAGCCACATTCACGGTCCCATCCCATTCATCAGCATCATGTCCAGCATGTATCCCCAAGGCTGGAACTTCCGCATTTATGTGCAATCAAATTTCAGATCAGATCAGGAGTCGATTTCTCTTTCAGCCAATCAGACTCAGCTTCGGTGGAGCGGCGACCAATCAGATCAGCACATCGTGCGAGCTCGCCCCGCCCCCTGTTCATTCAGCAGTTAGTTTACTCAGCTGTACAAGGGTTGTTTTTTTATTTTTATAGAAGTAACGTTAGTTAACAGGAACCTTCGTGTCACTAAAAGCATATGTAAACCATTAAATTATACGCGTATGTCGGCTACATATTACCGGCTAGCAATGCCACCGCTGAATAGTGTTATTTAGTATGGAAACGTAACGAAGTAACGTTTTACCCAACCTTAGAGACTTCTATCTTGATGGGAGTTTTTTTTTTTTTTATAAATATTTCTAGAACAATAATGGCGAATTTGTGTTAAGTTAATCATTGTAGGGAGAAAAGTAACGTTAAGGGACAAGGCCGACGCTGGACAGTTATGTCTCTTCGACTATCTTCGTGGCTGCTGCTCTTCTGCCTGTTCAGACACGAACTCCTCCCGGGAGCTCAGGCAGGCTCGGTACCCAGTGCCGCAAAAACTTTAGTATGGGGACCTGGACTGGAGGCAAACATTGTGCTTCCAGCTCGGTTCTTCTACATACAGGCGGTGGACAGCTCGGGGAGAAAGTGAGTAGTAGCAAAGGCCTGCTAATAGCTTTTGTTGCAGCAATGGTATTTTTTTTTTTCCAGTAGCAACATGTAAATGTTTTATTGGCATGCAATGCTGCCTTAAAGTGCTCCACGTAAAATCCAAACTTTTGTAAGGTGGTATAGGTCAGTATATTTTCACATGAATTAAAATATGTTCTGTATTATATGTGTATAAGTGGAGACATGAGCTGTGTGTGTCTACTCATTTGATAAAAACTACAATGTGTGAAAACATTTTATCTTTATCATTGCTGAACAACTCTCCAGCAAAGATGTAGCCTCCATTAGGATTTGTTTTGTCTACACTTTTTCAGTGTTTTTTAAAGAAAATATAGATATAGAGTGTAAGATTCTGTTAAACTTTAATGCTCATGTTTTCCCATCAAGATACGAATGCAAAATGACACATGAAAAACCTAACCTCCTTTCCAATTTTGTTGACGTGGGACATTGTAACTGTATTTCTGTCTGCAACTGAGGACTGCACGACAACAAAGAACAGACAATGTAGTAAATCTTTTCAACCACGTTGATATTTGAGACTAGTCAATAGTGAGAAAGCAGACATGAAAGTGTTAGACAGCCTCCGGTGACCCCTTTCATCAAAAAGCTCCCATGGGCCCAATGAAGGCATCCCACTTTATGTGTAGTTATTCAGTGGGTGTCACTTAAACACGTACTTTGGGTCTCAAGATAGAGATCAGTTTCTCACTTCCATTCATGCGTATAACAAAAAACGACATCATTGTTGTCTGCTGGTTAGGGAAGCAGCAGTATACCTTTTCACATCATACAATGACGCTTATCATAACATGTACATTTGATCCAGGTATTGAGTTGTGCTGTATTAGTGTTATTAAAAATCTATTGAATTCTACTGTATTGGTATTTCTAAAAAAAAAATCTAGACCTAGGTGGAACCTTTTGTAAAAAATGAGTGTTTGATCAACAAAAACAAAACTTTTCATTATTTTATTATTTATTTTATTTTAACGTTAATTTTAGCTGATAATAACAGCAAAAGTAATAATAATGATGACTGTGTAATACTGTGAAACTGACTGTGGTTTTGTGGGCCAGCATGCTAGCATTTTTCCGGCTTTGTTCTCTCTTGACAGGAGCGCGTTCTCCATATTCTCTCCCTCACAGTTTAACAGCATCGCCTGGTGAGAAGACGTTTGAAGTGAAGATTGTGTCTCCAGTGGAGGAGTTCACCAGGATTTGGATCCAGGTTCTGGATCGCCAGGATGGCTCTTTCCTGGTCCGCTACAGAATGTACGCCACCTACACCGACCTTTACATCCACATTCTGCTCAAGAACAAGCACGTTGCCAACTCACCATTCATTCTCAATGGTAGGACACCATCAAAGCTGCCTACTGTGTATGTTTAGGAGGAGATCTGGGTTTGTCCGGCTCCACTAACTGATAAATATGGCACGTTTATGGCAGGTGAAAGAGGTGGATGTTAGTTATGTGTCTGTGCTTTTCCTCTACAGGCCCAGTCTACCATGAGGGCTGTGACTGCCCCCAGTCCAGTGGGTCTGTTTGGGAGTCCCACATGCACTGTCCTCAGTCCTTCCCCCAGATAGACCGGGACCTGGCCCTCTATGCTAGCGTCGACCCAGAACGCAACGCACAGGAGATCCCGCAGCGCTTTGGACAGAGACAAAGCCTCTGCCACTACACTGTTAAAGGCAACAAGGTACCTCACACCTATGACACCAGAAAAAAAACGTAAGAAATAAGTAATAACATAAGCAATTATTATCAAGCAAACAGCCAAAAGAGAAGACTTACGTCAAAATGTAATGTCAGCCAGGAGAGCCTGGAGCTGTTTGACACACCTGTAAGAACAGGTGTTCAAGAGTTCACTCTTCTCAAAATACCACTGTGTACGTCAACTCATGTCCTAGTGACAGTGATACGTCTAAAGTCCTATTGTCCCACTGCTAGCATTACCTGGGAACGTCCAGTCATTTATCAGTTGTCGTTGATTTAGAGCCACATTGTAATTCACACCTTATTTTGGAAACAGGTTCAGTTCCACTTTCAAAATGAGTTCTTTGCAAAACTTTTGTTCTCTTCAGGTCTACGTAAAAACTTTTGGAGAGCATGTGGGTTTCAGAATCTTTATGGATTCCATCCTCCTGTCACTTACCAGAAAGGTAAGCAGTGTTTCCTCTATTATGGGATATTATTTCCTTCATAATATTGCTTTTTAAAAGCATAGACCTTCGCCTTTAATCGTTAAAGAAGAGCATACTCCAATTCCCTCTGTCCGGCGTTGTGTTGTACGTCCAGGTGCAGCTCCCTGATATGGAGTTTTTTGTTAACCTGGGTGACTGGCCGTTGGAGAAGAGGAAACCCACGGAGAAGATTCATCCTATCTTTTCATGGTGTGGCTCTAACAATACCAGAGATATTGTCATGCCCACCTATGACCTGACTGAGTCTGTCCTTGAGACCATGGGAAGGTATGTCTGTTCATCTTAACAAGTTATTATTAAGTCTGTGTAAGTGTCTACAGAGTGTGCAAGTCTACCAAAGCACCAATTACACCAGGGCACGCTTAAAGGAACTACTTCAGGAATACTGAAAATGTTATCCTTTAAGTACTCTTCACTGCCTGTAGGCAATTTTTAAGCGTGCTTCTCAGTGGAGGACGGGACACGTTGCAGTCCTGCAGTAGAAAGATTTTATATCATTGTCATAGAGATGATTTACAGGAGGCTCTTCTTCCCCAAGGGGATGACAGTAATAAGTAAGCTTGTGTATACAGACTGCCCGATGACACTGTCACAGTCCACACTGAATAATGTAACCTAAATAAAGTCAGGACGCTCATTATTTCCTCAGTGTTGCTTCATGGATTTTTATGCAGTGCAAGGTAGCCAAATTGGTGTGTGACAACAAAAAAGTTTTGCCAGCAAATATTTCCTTTTACATTTAGATTGAGCCAGCAAAACATTGTATAAATATCACGTATACATTTACTTTTTGCCCTGCAGAAATTCTCACCTTGTAATGAGTGATACTGGCTCACCAGGTGTATCCAGTGTCATCTGTAGCTGCTGATCACTGCATGGCAACACTATATTTTGTTTACTTCAATAATTAACTGGTAAAGCAGTTTTTCAAAGTATGTGTACCAGGCTACCAATTATCTGTAGGCACTGGGGCAGCGCTGACAGTAAGTCAATCCTTGCTGTGAGTATTATGCACGACTGAGGCTCTAATTACTGTCATAATGTGGTGAATCTGCACGTCATTATCCATGAGTCCACACTGTTGACAGATGCTGAGATTAACAACACACTGTGCATCCAATTAACAGAGTAAGTCTGGACATGATGTCAGTGCAAGCCAACACAGGGCCACCATGGCCAGAGAAGAACACCACAGCCTTCTGGAGGGGCCGCGACAGTCGCCAGGAACGTCTGGAGCTGGTCAAGCTCTCAAGGGCTCACCCCAACATGATAGATGCTGCCTTCACCAACTTCTTCTTCTTCAAACACGATGAGAGCCTTTATGGGCCGCTGGTCAAACATGTTTCTTTCTTTGACTTTTTCAAGGTGAGAGAGGCTGATCTTTTGATCATATCTGTGAAACAAATAATAACGTGTAATATACAGGTGATGCTAGTACTGCCAGAACCATTATGGATTAACACTTAACACTTAACTCTGCAGCAGTTTGCAGCTTTCAGTTATTTTTCTTACAACCATAGGAAGGCATAAAAAGCTGAGTGTCTCCAAATTGCATAGCACAAAAGAGCAGAGAGCATAAGTAAACTCATGTCTGGTGAGGAAAGTACAGATCCAGATATTCTTCTCAGGAGATGATGGACCAAATAATGCTTTAGAGCCAGTGAATACTGGACCTATGTACATCATCTCTGTGCTCTACAGGTGTATTTACAATTGTTTGCTAAGACATTACCACATAACTTAATCAGCCATAGCATGCCAAGACTTAACTCTATATGCAATTCAGTATGATATTACTCTTCTCTCTTCATTCTAACTGGCACTACTAAGCAGTTTTTTCAGAACTTAATTTTGAACAAAGTCATTTTTTCTATTCCATGTCCTTCACCAGTACAAGTACCAAATAAACATTGACGGCACCGTGGCAGCGTATCGGCTGCCTTACCTGTTGGCAGGAGACAGCGTGGTCTTAAAACAGGATTCTAGCTACTACGAACATTTCTACAACGAGCTTCGGCCATGGGAACACTACATCCCAATCAGGGCGGACCTCGGAGACCTGCTGGAAAAGATCCAGTGGGCTCGTGACCACGATGAAGAGGTGATGGTGATAAGGACTGTGGGCATTTGGCATTAAAACGTGCTGTAATTCATTCTATTGATTGTTTTGTCCTTATTTGTTGTTCTCTTTAAGAATTAACAGAAACAACTTTGTAACATTTTGTTGTTTTGTTTCTTTCTGTCTCTCAGGTTAAGAGAATTGCACTGGCGGGTCAGCAGTTTGCCCGCAGTCATCTTATGGGAGACAGAGTATTTTGTTACTACTACAAACTTTTCCAGGTACTGTTTCTACAGTTGCACATAATATATGACTTGATACGTTGAAAAACTCAAATACTACAAAAAGTAGCATCAGCAGTAGTATAATAACATATTGCCGTGCTCCCTCATCATCAGACCCAAACAGATTTGTTTTTAAGCGGTGGTCTAGAATGAAAGTCTAAGTAAGTAATCTGTGTTGACAAATGGCGCCTCCTCAGTTCCTCAGCAGTCGAATGTTTGACATAGTTTCACACCCTGCCACTAACTTTCTCTGTTAGTCTAAAATCTGCTGTGGGCCTGATCCTCATACAGTCATACGGGGGTCAAAGTATATTCTATTGGCTCAGTTTTGTGTTATTATGTTACTCCTGATATAATGTTTACACATCACGCAGGAATCTGATCGGATTCCATATTTGATATCAGGATGTACTTCCCTTCCCTGTCATTATTCTCTTTGTAACTTTGTTCTTCTTGTAGGAGTATGCCAAACGCCAGGTCACAGAGCCCAACATTCGTGAAGGCATGGAGCTCGTAGAGCAGCCCAGTGATGACCTGTTCCCATGTTCCTGCCACAGGACGAGGGTTAGGGACACCGTTCAGTTTCCCTCTCATCAGAGTGACTTTAAACTTTGTATTGTACTTTAATAATATTGTAAATCCGAAACTTGCATTTTTTTCAAAGATACTACACTTAAGACAACTCTACTCTACACTATACTCTCTTTACACTATAACACTATACAGGTGGTCTGGGTCAAGTGGCCAGTGGATAAAGATTAAAACTGTTAAACATGGATGTAGCACAACTTTGGTTTGCCTAACAAAGAGGTAGAACTGAAAGGCAAAATAGGAGCTATAATGAATCTGGACACATGCGGATATATGAAAAAACAACAACTAGTATGTTCACGTCACCTGTTTTCAATAGTTAGAAATACCTTACGTCTGTCAACATGAGATCCAGAGCCGCTTCACTGACCTTTTAGGCTATATTTTGGGGCTTTTCTTGTTGTATTGGTTAAAGGTCCAGTGTGTAGGATTTAGTGGCATCTAGCGTTGTAGATGCAGGCGTCTTCCTGAAAAACAAACCGCTAGCCTCTTACTGTTGCAAATATATTGGTGGGTTTAAGCTTTTCATTGGAAATAATAATAATTGCAAAAAGATTACTGATATTAATGTTTAAACTATGGTATCACTCATCCTCGAGAGAGCCCATAGCACTCTACAGAGTGTGGCTCCCTCTAGTGTATGTGTAAGTGTCACTTCACCTTAATTAATGTCAGTTGAAGATAAAAACAGCACTAACATATTAAAAGCCCTGAACACCCACACAAGTGTTTTCAATTACTGTGGCTGATTAGACGTATAGGTTGGAGGTGGGTGGAGGATTGCTTGCAATTACGGTATGTCACCAAACTCTACACACAAGTGTAAGCAGTGTAAATTGTCAGGCCCTAACCGGTGCAACAAAACTCCCAGGAGAGTGAGAGAGATGTCATACAAGGGTAGTTTGTATAGATCCACACTGATCAGAGGTTTAAACTGACAGCATACGTAAAAAACCCTGTGTGGGTGGCCAAAGTGGGAGCTTTAAATACGATTAAAGCACTAAACTGTAATCTAAAAAGTTCAATGCATGTTTCTATTTGACCTACAAACTGAATATACATGTCTGAATGAGTGAACGTTTAAACTAAACAAGTTGTACATTTTGGATTTTACAAATAATATGTTTTTGTTCCTGATGGCACACACTTCTTCCTACAACACCCCTCCTTCTGATCCTAACATGATTTTGTTTTGTTTTTTTTCAGGCAAAGGATGAACTTTGATTGACCTGTCGTCCAGTTACGGAGCAAGCCTTCATATCTGATATACTGCCAAATATTTGAGTGTGGATTAATTATATGACTATGTTATAAATATCACATTATGTTGTTTTTTAAAATAAATATTCGTCTTTTGTATGTTGAAAGAGAATATTATTATTTTATTTAACTTTTGTGTCATACACTAACACACATACACACAAACACAAACTGAAGTGTCAGACAAAGGCTGCTGTTCTGTGCCTCAGTGGTGGAATTTAACCAAAGTACTGTACTTAAGTATGATTTTGAGGTACTTGTACTTTACTTTAGTATTTTATTTTCATGTTACTTCATACTTCTACTCTATCTGACCGCTTTGGTACTTTATGAATTAATATATTTTATCACAAAACATACAAAGAGCTTATATAATAGAATGTTCTGTTATGAATTAAAACTACCCAACAGTATATACAAGTACAACTGTATATTAGTAATTTAATAATTTTTCATGCAAACACATTGCTTCTCAAGTGTGAGGATTTGTTGCTTTTCCTTCTTAATAAAGTTTGTACTATTGGTTGGACAAACCAAGCATTTATCACTTTTCAGAATCAGCAGATTAATCCATATTTAAAATAATCATTAGTTGCAGTGCAAATTGTGCCAAATACAACAATAAAAAAAATAAAAAAAATGTGTATTAATGCACAGGTAATAATAATCTAATGAAATATCAGTCACAGGAGCCTTTTACTAAAGTACATTTTCATGATTATACTAACATAATTTAACTCAAGTGATATTTTCAACATAGGTTTACATGTGGAGTATTTGTGCAGTGTGGTATTAGTACTTTTACTCAAGTAAAAGATCTGAGTACTTGCTCCTCCACTGCTATTCCCAGTCCAGTCAGTTAGTAAAGCTGTAATGACCACTCCTAAACAGTAGGTGGCAGTGACAAACAGTGACTCTCCACTGTTGGGGGAGTCAGAGAAGAAACACCTCGTTATGGACAGCTTGGAGGAGGTAAATATTTAACATTAACAACTGCAAATTGCCTGAAACAAGACACGATATGAATCAGAGTTAGAGTTTAAATGAACTATAAGAGGCGCTCTAACCAGGGAGAGTTGAAACACACTGGGTACTAAAAGACACATAACATAGTAAGAGCTAGACTTTATTAGCTTCTCTCCACAATGAATTATTGAAGTTATTAATAATAAGACCACACATTTTAATTAGCTATACCAACTGCACTGGCTGATGTAACTTAGTACTTTACTCAAGAACTGTACCTAAGTCCAGCGTTGAGGTTGTACTTTAGTTGAGTGTTTCCATTTCATGCTACTTCATGCTTACACTCCTAGTACTGAGGCAAATACTCTACCTTTCACTCCACTCCATTTATTTGACAACATATTTAATAATCAAATTATGAATTTCGATGTATTATATAAATATGCCATACTGCATAAAGGTTACTTTCACTTTTGATACTTATTTGTATGCTAATACTTCTGTACTTTTACTAAGATTTTGAATGCAGGACTGACTTGTAAACATAGTTTTCACAGTGTGGCATTTATTTACTTGTTCCACTACTGGTTAACATTTCATAAAATTAGGCTCAAACATAGAACATCTGTGGTGGTTGTGTGATATGGGATGTTAAGTGTGCCTATCTTTTATTCAATCAAAACTTGTTTGGACTTCAAAACACTCATTATGACACCGTTTTGAATCACTTTCCACAGATGTTCGTAATATGCATGATGAGAACAGCCGATGTTAAAATCTAGAGATAGTGCTCACTCGACTTCTCACCCACTTTCAGGACACGGTGAAGGTGCCATTTGGGACAAAGTATCTGGATGCTGCCTTGTGTTCCCCTGCCTCAGTAAAAGATGTTCATACAGCCGTCATTCTCACACATGGGGCGGGTGGAGACATGAACTTCAAACATCTGGTTTCCTTGGCACATGCGCTGGCTTCAGATGGCTGCCTTTGTCTCCGTTTCACATGCAAAGCTTTAAACTTGGGTTATAGAGTGAAGGCTTACCGTGCAGTGTGGGTAAGCATTTTCATTTATTCAAGACATACCAGTCACTGTTGTAGTGTTTCTGTGATACTAAAGCCTGTTCAGAATCAATACGATGCTGCACACACTTGTGTTTTCCCCCTAGGATTACTTGAAATCCCTACAGAAGTTTACCATAAAGCACATATTCATTGGAGGTAAGCAACACTAGTAGGCTTACCGTGTGTCACATGAATACTGTGGTGTGAGTGGTTGCATTACATAAAGTATATATTCTTCTTCTTCTTCTTCTTCTTCATTACAGTAACAGCCAACTAGCAATAAGTCAAGGCAGGCAATAAAATACCACTTACAACTGATGCTTAACAGGTAGAATGTTTAGTAATAACACATTTCTGTGCTTTCGGAAGTTAAATGAACAACACAACAATAGAAATATTAAACATTACTTGGTGAACACCTGAGAACTACAAGCACCTTTAATAGATATAGAATTTAAAATATCAGTATCATGTTCAGTGTTCGTAAATCTGACTATAAAAACGTTGCGGTCTTGTCAATAATGTGGGTTAAAAGACTACAACATGAGATACTCACTGAGTGTATTATCTCCACAGGCAGGTCAATGGGAAGTCGTGCAGCTGCAACTTTAGCCAGGCAGCTGAGTGATGAACCAGAGGACGCAGTGCAGGGTGTCATCTGTCTGTCTTTCCCCCTGCACCCCCCAGCACAGACACACGCCCATCGGCAGCGCAGTGAAGATCTCAGGGGGCTACCTGAACGCATGCCTGTACTGTTTGTGTCAGGCACTGAGGACAACATGTGTGACCGGGTGAGGATGGCTGACTGTGATTTCAGAAATCAGAAATCAGAAATCACATGCAGTTAAAAGAATTTTCATTTTGTATTCATATATGTGTATGTGTGT
>NW_023340095.1:8041916-8052363 GCF_004916995.1 Morone saxatilis | reverse complement strand
GTGTGTTACGTTTTTTTTCTCATTCTTACATTGTAACCATTCCGGTATATTTCTCTGATTGATTTATATATTATATTATATATAGATAGATAGAGTAGATAGATAGATTAGATAGATAGATAGATAGATAGATAGATAGATGTTTCGAGGGATAGAATATACTTTATTTATCCTCCGAAGGGATAATTCTTAATGTTTATATGCATGCTTGATTAAGAGATCAATTATTATTAGAATAGTCTTATTGATCAGGGATGAATAGTCTGTTTGGGCTGAAGCTGTCTTTAGGCTGTGTCCATGTGTTGTGGGGGTGGGGAGGGATTGTCATCGATTTGCCATGCAGTTGTTTTGCCAGGATCCTCTCCTTCCATCCACGCCTCCTTCCAGGGTGACATAGCATTAGAGCCTAACGGACAGCTCGGCCTCTTAAATGATTTTGTTCCGTCTGTGGCGTCCTTTTGCCTTGAAGTGGCCCCGCACCCCAGGATCACCGCCTAGCAATCGAATATGGTTGCTCGCACCAACAGATCTGATGAAAACAAATTCGTTGTCCAGACATTAAAGACTGAGCCTCCTCAGGATAGTAAACGCTCAGGCCCTTCTTGTAGCATGTCCTCTGAGTTTGTGGGACCAGTCAGTTTGTTGTCCAGTGTGACACTCCAAGTTACTTATACGTCGACACATATCCACATTCGGGTCCACAGGATGCTGACAGGAGAGGAGCAGGGCTTGTTCCTCCTTAAGTCCACCACCATCTCCTTTGTCTTTGCCATCGTTCAGCTGCAGGTGGTCTCCCCACACCATCTTCACAAAGCCGATCAACCAGGTCTCTGTACTCAGCCCTCCCCGTCTGCCCTCCAGCACACCCACAATGGCCGGGTCATCAGGGTAGTATTTCTGCAGATGACACGACTCAGTGCAGTACTTTAAATTCTGTACTGTATGGTGGTGAAGATATGGAAGGGAGACAGTTACAGTTACCTGGGGGGCCGATGTTACTAAATCAGACGGGTCAGGACAACACAGTTACTTTAATCTCACCAAACTGCGGTCCTGCCCGTCAGATAAGTCATCCCACCCATGGTGATGAGAGGGCACCCACCTCCACCCCATTCTATTGGGGTGACTGGATTATGCGGACTTGCAGGGGGTTTGTGCTGATGGGCACTACTTAATGGTCTGATGGTGTAGCCAGGACCAGGTCTCTCCTTTGACCTTTTCATTGAATTGTGAGAGGTTCAGAGCTTACCAGCCTGTAAGTTCCTCCTAGTTGTTCATCAGGACGTCCTTTTTTTGGGACTGGGACCTATGCAGGGATGTTTTCCAGAGACTTGGCATCTCTGGAAGGTGCAGACTCATGGTTGAAGGTATGCTCTCTCCTCACTTGGCTGAACTGTGATATGTCTGCTGCAGGAGGTGATATTGGGATGTGGGGGCTGTGGGATTGTCCTGGGGTTGTTGCTCAGGAGGGAGAGTAGATGGGGCTGCCAGTGGGTTGGGGTGATCTGAATGAGGGTTGTTTATGGCTACCATGTTTCACTAACCATCATGTCCTTCTTCATATTCAGTCATGGAATTATGCTATGACATGTCATCTGGCCATTGCCCATCATAGACTTTCTACGTATATTCTTTGTGTAGTTGTTCCTCAGTGGGAACAGTCTAGTCCTCTGTACTTTTTTATTATTTTAAAATGAGACCAGGAGCCTGCCATGTTACGTGTGCTGTATTTGAATTATTTCCTATGGTCCCAAGCCGTGCATATGCGTGATTCTTTTTTGTTTCAATTACTTGCCATGTGCCAAAAATAGTGATTTCATTGTTGATTTTTCTTGACTTGCTGCTTGTCTTGCTCAGTGTTCTTTTTTGACGCGTATGGTAAAAGAAATGAAATGCTCAGTTTGGAGGTTTTCTGGCTATAATAGGATGGGCAGCCCACGGACTGACGGGTGAAGGTAGAAGCTCGGACGATTTGTGTTGGATGAAGTGAATTTACAAGGTCATCGCTGTGGATGAATAAGAGGAGCATTAGATTTATATTATGTTATCAGATTTGTTAGTGTATTCTTTGATTGGCGCCTTTAAATAAAATGTATTACTATTACAATATTAATAGATGAATCAAATCAGTCATACTGGGATTCTGTAAGTAATAGTTAGTGTTAGTGTAGGGTGACTCCGTTTAGTCACCACGGCAACTGGTAAACTAGCTTGTGAGACGAGACGAGGTTGTCGCTGTCCCTTTAAGGCGACTCTGACGTTTATGTGTACTCTACTATCATTGGCTGGCTGACTTCCGCTTGGGTTTCCTGTGCAGGGAAGACAAGCATGGCAGGACAGCTGTGGAACAGAGTAAACATCCCCTTCCCCAGTGCCGTTTCTTGTGTCCGTGCACCTTTCAGCTCAGCTACAGGTACGGTTCGTTCATCGGATGCTGTTAGATAAACGTGTCGACTCTGCTAAAAGTCTCTGGGGCAAGATTACAGTGTCTATGCCGCTTGCCACCCACGTGGGAGGGCATGTATAGACACCCCCTGCAGTGTTGATGCTGTACTGTATCGTTGGATATACTGGGATGTTTGAACGCTGTTGCTGTTCTGCAGATGCAGTTGTTAAAGCCCTCTTGGCGGGAAACGACACGGTGCTGAGTCTAATTCGGAGTGAGATTCTGCAAACGGAGATCCGAGTTCTGTACGAGCTGCTGTACATCCTAAACAACAGCTCCAGAGGCAACAAGACGTTCAAAGGCTTAAAGCAGGTGAGGACTGTGGATAAAGCGTCCGAATCTGCCCACGGACAGAGAAACATGCAGGTCATACAGGATCGTCTGTGTGTTAAACAGAAATGTTCCAGAAGTAGAGTTTACCTCACTAACTACACCTTCACTCATCTGCACCTTGCATGTCTCTCTCAGGTTGAACAATGCATAAACAGACTGAAGAGCATGAAGCTTGATGATGCTCTTCAGGAGCTGGCAGAGCTGTGTCCCAGCAGGATTCAAAGGTTGGTAGGTTGGTAGTGATGGTCTGTTTCTGACAGCTATCTACAGGCCAGCATCAAACACAGCTTTTGCTGTTCATGACATACATTGTATGTGAAAGCTGGTATAAATTAAATGCAGTGAGGTAAAACAAAGCACTTAAGCCTGATTGTGTTTCAAATTGATAATGCTTTTGAAGCTTTTTTTTTTTATCAAGGACTTATTTGCCTGTTATTGAAGAGGCACATTTTTTTTAGTATTAACAGGCATTTTTTCCTTGTTAAAGCACTTCTCCGAGGGGTTTTTATTTTTATTATTATGTGGTTGTGTACTGGTTCTCAGGCTCTTTTTCTGTTGAGACTTGTGCAGTCAGTACCGCCACAGACCAATAATGTCTCGATGAGCTCAGGCACCGATCTTTCTCATCAAGTCAGGCTATTTTTTGAATTTGTGGGTTTTGTGTGGTACACTAAGATTTATGGGAAAAGGTCCCTTTTAAAAAATATGTGCTTTTATTTGTTTTAGTTTAATTTTCCCAAGTGTCTTATGTATTGAGGAGAAAAGCAGTTAATTCATTATTGATTTTAATGTTGGAAGTTGTTTATTCACTGTAATGAGATGTGTGTGTGTGTGTGTCATTTGTGTGTTTTAGAGCCCTGAGCATCAAGGCTGGTGAGTGTGATGTTCCCAGTCAACCCCTGCTGGAGTGGCTCTGTCTCAAGGTGCTGGGAGCTGCACAGCTAATGAGCTGCACATTGAATCGCTGCAGCAGAGCTTTCTTGTATCCTTTTCAGAGCACTGTTCTGAAACATGAAGAGTCATCTGAAAGATATCTCTGAAGGTCTGATATTTCTTTGCAAATGCAGATTTAAGTTTGACAATCTTGGCCTTCTTGATGTCACCTCATGGTTTTGCCCTTAAGATATGTTTGCTTCAGACTCTCAAAGCAGCAGATGAAATGGGAGGAGTTTGTCATCTTGAATATGGTGATAACCAGCATGCTCAGTCGTCTCTGGTGAGTGCTCTTCCTTATTGTCACATCTAAAAAGGCTGAGAAATGCAAGAAGATGCGGAATTAAAATCTGTATTAGAAATAGTTTGATTTGTATTCGCTTGGCTTCGTCTAAACCTACCTGCCTTTGTGCTCACTCAGGGTGATTTGCCGTGGTATCCTGGTCAGCCTGCACCCTCTGTATCAGCAGCTCCTGGAGCTCCTCAGAGAAGTATCCAAGGCCCAGCCCATGCCTTTCCTTACAGACATCTCCCTGCCAGCAAATATGACTCAGTTCCTCAGTCCCTCTGATGTATTTTTACTGACTAAGCGGTCAACACACATTTCCTATACCAAAGAGTGCAAGGAGAAGCAGCAGGGGAGGAAGAAATCTTCTGTTAAAGTCAAGAACCAGCGACAGGCGAGGAAGGTTAAAGAAGACCTGGGTGTTGCTGTTGAAAGAGGTGTGGAGCTTTTCCATTTCATTTTATTCTCTGCCTACTTTGTCACATTCAGTGCCCTTTTGATTAATACAGTACACCAGGAAAAGTAATGTAACATGCGAAACGCTTGCATATATTTATGCCTATTTTACATAACCTGTGTCTGAACCTTTATTTAACCCATTGACATGAAACTGACATGAGTATAGGTAGAATTTCCTGCTTGTGTGAAATATTATTTTAATCTTACAGGTTGGAATAGAACTGTAATTGTAAAGCAGTTTCTTCTTTCCAAACCTTGAAACATGCACACACATATTGCACAGTACACTTTTTTTGAGGTTATCTTGTGCTACATGATGGTTGTTTACCAGCTGCTGGTAGTTTATAAAATAATCTTCAAGGTAGCTTTATTTAAATGGCAGCAGATGATTCTGGTGAAAAGAAAAACTGTTTTAATCTAATCTAAATAGCATGCACAGAGAACCAGCACTGACATTACTATTGTTATTTTTTTTCCAGGTATAGTTCTTGACACTGACCTGAAGCCTTTTCTCAAAGTTTTCAAGAACTTGACAGAGGTATGTAAAAAAAAAAAAAAAGAGATGAAATGTTTACTAATCCTTTTTATTATTTAAGTTCAAGTTGTCACCTAATTGTCTCATCTGATCGTTACATCCTTTTGGTACCAAAGGGCAAATCCTTCCCAGGGGAAACGCACAAGGCTGACGAGAAACAGAAGTTCAAGAAACAAGTGAGAGAGGCTGCTACTTTCTCAGACATGGCAACCCATCTTGAAGAAATGATCGAATGGTGCAAATCCCAGAAAATGGAAAAGGAAAAACGCTTCTTAACCTTCTTGCGTTTGAAGTGCCAAAGGATGAAAGGCCTAGAGGCAGCAGGCTACAAGTAAGAGCAAGACTGCGGAATACATACTGAGAGGACTTTTGCAATTCAATACAATAGCTCTGCCAAAACTTTTACCTTTTACAAAGTTTATAATGTTCACTTTCTGCTGACTTTGTTGCAATGTGCCTTAAACAATGGCCACTCTGTGTAGAGTTGTTGACAGTTGCTACTAATACTAATTGTCCATTTGTTTCCCTAGTGTCCAGAGGAAGTTGCAGACCTTCAGACAGGAAGCTCGCTGGGCTTTATCTCCTCCAGGGTCAGTGCCAAGAACCTGTCAGTCTTCTGCTGCAATGAGGAGAAACGCTCACCTGAGAACTCGTTTTCATTCACTCAGGAGTCGATTTAAGTTGTCAGCCGTCAGAGCTAGTGTCAAAAAGAAACAGCTGAAGCGACAAAGGAAGAGGACTGAGTCATCAGTGTCTGGACTGTCAGGGGACAATCAACGCAACAGGACCACATACGAGGCAACATTTCAGACCACCGACTGTGACGGCAGTGATGACATAGATGATATATTTGCCTCAGTAGGTTTGTGACACTTTGGAAATAGACACGTCCAAAGAAACAAACTACTGAATGCTGTGGGGCTCAGTATATGACACATCTGCTTTCAAAAAAAGAGGCTTGGATGGAATTTAAAAATTGATGATTGGACAATGGTTTAATGTTATACAAATGCTAAACAGCAGCAGATGATTGCACAGTGTACTACTGTATTTGACACCAAGCTGAAAAAGCCTTGTTTTATTGACTTCTTCTGGTTTAAAATTTAGAGTCTCTTGCACCTTTGACCACACAAAGCACCACAGGGGAATCTCAGGATGCACTGGTCTAAGAACTGCAATCCCTAGTGGTCATTTAAAAAAGATTTCAACTGGTGTGAACGTAATGTTAAAGGTGATGTTTAAAGGGGATTTCTTTTTTGGCATTTTAGCCTTTATTGGATAGGACACTTACCAGGCAAAGACCTGTTCCATTAACACAGTTATGCATAGTTACTCACACCATTTCAAACTTGTATTGTTCCTGCATAATTTTATGGTGTTGAACACCAAATGAGGCTTTAGCCTCTTTCAGACACTCACTCCCCTGCTGGCTACAGCACGCACACTGTGAAATACAATTATTAGAGCTATTAAGTCCACCCTGTTAAGACAGCACCACAGTGTAATAACATACCATTTCTTATGGACAACGAAATAAAATCAGTGTATTGAACCATGTAATACTCCAAATTAACCTATTTTAAGTGGTAAAAGCCATCAATGTGACAGATTCTGTGTTCATAAGGAGCTTTTGAGATACCGTTTGAGGAGCAGCCTATTAAAGTCCTGAAGGTATTTGTAGCTCCACTTGGTGGAGTTAATAAGTCAGTGCATTGGTGATTAATTCCAGGTTGGTGATTGTTCTCAGATTATTAAATGAATCCCTCAACCTTGTTAAATGTAAAGCCCCTGGCAGAGGCAGTGTGAAAGCAGAGGTGTCATTCTTCTTTCCTATGATTGAGTCTGTGGCTACAGAGTGCTCGTATGAACAGAGATCACACTGGCAGTGAAATGTATTAGTAAGATAGGGTGGCCTCAGCTCTAGGTCTTTCAAGTCTAGTATAGAAACTTTGCAGGTGTCTGGCAGTCCATTTAGACAAACAAAGAGTGGAGGCTGTGCACCAAATTAGAAGCTAAAGGGTTAGTTTTGTTGCAGCCTGTGTTTTTGCTGCCCACTTTCTTATCCTCTGCCAAAGAAGACACAGTCCTCCCATCTGCACAAATACAACGGTGCAGTTTTCTTCCCCCTCACTGAGCCTGCCTGGGTTGAGTTATGGTCTCACATCAGCCCACCAGTTTTATTTGTTCAAATACGTCTACAGATTCTTGATTCCTGTGCTTTATCTTAAACCAGTTAGTCAAGGTCAACTTTTGTTCTCGCCTGCAGTGAAGGAAAGGAGCTGAGGAAAAGCCTTGAATGTCTGCATTCTGCATACATGTGCACATAGGAAGTCAGACCATTTTCTTATCTGCATGTTGGAGTTGAAGTGACTAGGGGGGGGGTATTCACAGCAGCAAAACCTTAATTTAAGGACATTTTTTACCTTTTTTTAGACTGCATTGTTCATGCAATGCACAAAGAATGACTTCGACCTTGCTGCTTTTTAATTAAGAAATACAAAATAAAGTGCATAAACTCAATACAGCATGAATTGGAAGCATGTGTCCGTGGCTCATTCTGTACTGACTGTATAATGTCACCAACTTCCCAATATACAGAGTGTATCTCTGAGCTGACTGTGATTAGGTGATTAAGATGTGTTTACATTAACTGATCTTGTCCTCCTTTACCTTATCCTAAGTCACTTATTAATTTATATAATACTTAGGGACTACAATTTGTTGTCTGTAAACAGTAATACTATTTTAAATGTTAAAATGTAGCTGTCAGTAATTACAGAAAACATGAGTGACTAAAAATAATCAACTAGACAGTAATTAAAAACTCAACCCAGTTACAGAACTGGTAGGCCAATTTCTGCAATAGCTTCACTCTGGTTGATGTCTTTTTTCACCGGTACACCTTTAGAACCTGCATCATAATCTGGCTGGGGCAGCAAGTCTTCAGCACTGTCTGCAGCCTCAGCTAAGGGTAGGGAGGCTATAGATTGCGGGGCACCCTGTCTGTCTAACTTTGTTAACCAAGCTGTATTTAATAGCATATAATTGGAAATAGATAGTTCCACATGGTTGGGTTCAGTGCTGGAATGTTGTTGTTGGAGTAGGAGGTTCTCCAGGGATTCTGCAAATGCATCATTTATGGCCTGTGGGCATATTATGACCTAAAACAGGAGAAAAAATATAAAGGTCTGCACTCCCAATATGCTGTTCTTCAATTTATTTCCCTGCCACCTTAATATCAGCGGGGGAATAGAGCAAGTTTCAGGTCTCAGCTTTTGCATGGCATGGCACGAAGGAATTCTCAACATTTATACTCGGAGGTGTATTAAATCAATCACATCATTACGTCCACAGAGACACAAAAAGCGAAGTAGAGCCACAGAGGCTGAACTAGTGCATCATGCTCTTTTAAGGCAGATCATAACTCAGCCTAGTTTACAATAGCTCAATGATGTAAAGCATACATTTATACCAAGGCCATGAATAAAGTGGGAAAAGCAAGTAAAGCAAACGTCCAAGGTTGAAAAGCTCATTAAGGCCAGAGGGGGACAGTGAATATAAACAGTGCAGCCAGTGCAATATTTTTGTAGTGTCTCCCCCTCATCCATAGGGGCTTTCAATCCCACTGCGTTAATGAGTTCAATATTATGATTATGCCTAGAAATAGGAAATGCAAGCAGATTTTTTGCTTACTAATCCCATTGTTAACGGAGTTCAAATTTCCTCATGAAGTGGATTTTGTTTTTTATATTCAGACTGGGAGGAAATATAACTTTCTTCTATAAATCTTTAATAACTTGGTTTCATCAAGAGAGTGGTGTATGCTCTTTTAATGTCTGTGTCCAAGAATATATGTTAGACAATCCTCTAGAGCATAAAGTTCCCTTCATCAGTGCCATGCTGTACTAGAGGGCTGAGACCTGGAACATAGTGTATGTATGCGCTCTATTCCCCTGCTGTAATTAAGATGGAAAGGGAATAAAGTAAAGAAAAGGGGAATCCACACCTTTATATTTTTCATACGTGTACATATCTGTGCTAACAAAATCTGTTGGGAGAGTATGATGAATAGGACTTTAAAAAGCCCCCAGCTGTACCTTTGCCATCTCTCCATTTACTTTATGTACTCACTTATTCTCATTCAGGGTCATAGAGGGCACTATTGTTACACATTAAAATTGCACTGCCTGTACTGTTGCACATTTTAGCTCAATTTTAAACATAAATTGTATTAGGACATCATCTATTGTATTATCATAAAAGTGACTTTGGCTTCTTAGTTTTACTAAAACTAAAAACTTAACCATTTGTTTTCTCTGGCAAAAACAAATAAAATATAAATTACAAATACATATATCCCATAATATGTTAGTATTCTGGAGATTTTCACTATTGTAGTACAGAGGAGTGCACAAACTTTTATTGGCATATTTGAAATTGGACTCAGATGAGTGTTACAGGTTACTAGTGTTAATGTTTAGCCAAAGATTGAAGTTCATTGGTTTAACCATTATTATATTGTTAAAGGCAATAGCAGTGGTTTTACAGCCACTACAGAATACTTCTTAACATCACAACTCACCATTTTACTGTGGTACCGAGTTTTGGAAATGTAGTTGTTTATTGTACAATTCAATCATCCATTCATTTCAATGCAATTTTAAAATCTAGTCGCACACTTGTGAAACATGCTCTAGTTAAGAAGTTAAAAGGTGCAACAATTTGCCAATTAATCAATACGTTGATTGACAGAAAATTTAATCAATTTAGATTATCAATCAAGTTTTTAAGCAGAAATTGCAAAAATAAATGTGTTTTTCTTAGACTGCTATGATAGCAACCTGAATATATTGGTGAGACAAAACAAGTTAATTGAAAACGAAATTGAAAAAGGCTCAAGAACTTGATGAGCACTTTTTCACATTTTGATAACTTTTTAAAGACCAAACAGAATAAATCAAGAAACAATCAGTAAATGAATACAAGATAATACAATATAATCTAGTTCTCTGCATTAATTTTTGTCTATGTTACATTGAGCAGTCAGTGGCTGCCTGGAACTGTAGGCAACATTAAGTAAGAACATTAAAGGAATCTGAAACAATATAAACAGCATCAGCAAAATAAAAATACTTAATGTGTAGTCATGAGTAGTTAAGAGCTAAAACAAACTGATATTAGATTAGATTCAGCTTCATTGTCATTGCACAAAGTACAAGTACTAAAACAACGAAATGTAGTTAAGCATCTAACCAGAAGTGCAAAAAGCAGTAAAGTGCAGAGTAATGTGAATGTGTACAGGGATATTAAAAAAATAACATATAATATATTATAAGAGTTCGTATTCCCACATCCTTCAAACGGAATACGAGCTCTTGCCTTCTGGCAGAAGGTACAGAATCCCAAAAAGCAAATTGAACTGTTTTAAATACTCTTTCGTACCTACCTCCATCAA
>NW_023340095.1:8040165-8041891 GCF_004916995.1 Morone saxatilis | reverse complement strand
AATGTCCCCTAGGGGACAATAAAGTATATTCTATTCTATTCTAACAGATATGTGCCTGTGTGTGAATTCCTGGACCTTTATTTGGTTGATTATGTTTTGTCTTTTAATCAAGAGTCAGTGGTTGCATTTAGAAGAAGTTTTCATATTTGTAAACGATTCCAGAATAAAAATCCATGTAAAGGACGACGGGCTGAACGAGAGGTGGCCATGACGTTACATCCTGCCATCCGTAGTTTTCACATCCGGAAGGTGGGGCTTTTGTTGCAGGAGCGGTGTTGCGTTTTGGAGAACCAATGCCTCGAAATGCTCTATTAATGCAGTCATCAAGATAGCATCAACCGAGGGGCAGAAATACAAACCCTGCTTCGGGTAAGGCTTTCACAAACCTGTTAACGGAGTCGAACCACCGGGTGTTTGTTAACGCGGCCCGTTAGAGAGTAACAAAGTACCACACCTGTTTTAAAGGAAGGACGAGCGACCAGGAGACCCACAACGGTGACCGCTTAACGTAAAGATGCAAAAAATAAACTCCGAACTCGTCTGAGGGTTTAACTATCTAAACTTGTTTGAATATCTGTGTAAAAGTGTTTGCGTGTGGTTAATGGCTGTAACATAAGGTTAACATTAGTCTCTAGGTTAGCAGCCAGTCTGTTGTTTAGCGTCACTGATGTGGACATGAATTAGCATTCATTTGCGGGCACCCCCGTTCATTTTCTTCCCTTGTGTTTTAATGAATGCTACGAACAGATATGTGTCGATGTGTTTGTACTAACTAACGTCGTGGTGCCGGTTGTTAAGCTTTTAAAAACGGTAGTATTGTTTACCAAAGTCCGTGTTTATGAGCTTTTGTGTTGATGGTCAGCGTTAGCTTCTGGCGCTAGTGTGGACTCAAGTTAAATAGCTGACTTGCTTTACGTGTTTGTACTTGTTTCTAAACGCGAATAGCTACGTTGGTTAATTAAAAATTGAACTGTTGTAATTGAAATGCCCGTCGAGGATTACTCATAGTGGTTTGTGCTGAAAAGTTTCCCCCCTGAGGAGATGACACACCCAAGCAGGCTCATGGTTTCTTCAGCTGAGGTTGGTGTAATCCCAGCTGTCAGCAAAAACATTGTATTTTTCCACCCCACTATTTTGTCATGTTTTAGGTAAATCCAGAGGTTGAATTCTGGTATTATTACCCACACACAATTCCCTGTATGTCAAATTTACAAAAAAACTAAGAAAAAGAAAAAGTTAAAGCCTATAATCTTATTTTCTTGGGGGGTCTATTGAAGCCCTTAAAAAGTGGACCCCCACTTCTGTGACTGTTTACCCCTCTATTTTCTTTTTAATTACTACTTTATTAATAATCAAATCTAAACAATAGTAACACAAACAATTTTAAGTAGCAGAAAAGGAAACCACATGCTAGGGAATTCAGGTACAACATAATCGATTCCTCTTAAGGCAGCGGAGGAATGTGGTCAAAGTAGAAACATTAAAATCAAATTAGTACTGTGTTTTAAAGTCAGAAGCGACTCAGATAACAGTGTGTGTGTATAAAGTGTATGGGTGCTGGATAAACAATGCGTGTTTACTGATGCTCCAATTTGCTGAAGGGTGTGACGTTTTCAGCTCTTATCAGCCCGTTGTGTTTGCGGACAAGTTTTAGAGGGTTGAGGATAGTGCTGGCAAAGCAACACACACTTACTCCGCCTCATTAATGATACTAACTCTTCTTCTG